>NC_088329.1:18333676-18634852 GCF_036884655.1 Musa acuminata AAA Group
TCTTCTTCTTATATCCGTTGCTCCACTAAGAATGGCTACTGGACCAGAGTTGGTTAGCGAGACCCCGGAACATTACAACTCTTTATGAGTCAGATCTGCCGACCATCTCTTTCTTAGTCTATTGAAAGGTTCTCTCTGGATTCTGGTTTTCCTACCCGAGGCATTTCCTTATATTCTAAAGAGAAAGAAAGGGCTTTTCTGCTCGCTGACTAGGGTTGGCTTGGCAGCTCAATTCCGTCTTTGAGACCCGACCCCATTGTTATTCGCCCCGGAGGAAGGCCCGCCCTGTTGTTGTATATTCTATAGATCTTTCTCTACCCTTCCTTTAGGAAAATCTTATATATCCCAGCGCCTCCTCTCGTTCTGTTACTCACGGGTACGGGGTACGATCTATCGCATATAGAATATGAGTAATAGGAATAAGAATACACCCACGGGTAATAGGATACACGGTTAGATACTGTACTGCCCCGCAGATAACAGGATTGAACCAATAATGGAAAGAATGTAACTACTGCTTTAGGGGCTGCAATTGCCTTATCTCATTATTAAACTCATTCACTCGAACCTTGCTTCTTAGCTTCCAAACCGCCAAGCAACGGGACTCTGTCGATTTAGCGCCTGTCTCAAATAGCAATAATATCTTACACCTATCATTATGTTGTGACTAGCTCTTGTCCGTAGAGCTAACTTACAAACTTGAGCACTCCTTTCAAACAATACGGGATGGAAGGCAACCAAAGAAACAGCAACACGTGAGAATGGGGCAATCGGTAAGGATCTATTTCTCAGAGTTTCGAAATGGAATCAGTAAAGTAGTCGATATTCGAAGTGCAACTAGGAACTATAGGCGCTTTTCTATACTATTGCGATGCGACTTCTGAGACAATGGCAATATCCGCAATCCCACGTTGCAACTACTCAAAAGAAAGTCAATTCTAAACAAAGACTAGAAGCAATGGAACTTCCTTTCCAGCCTTGTCCATGAAAATGAATGGATGGCCTTCTTTCTAACTTTCATCTGATCTTATGAGTAAGGATAGAGCTTCTTTCTCGACTCCAATTTCCGGGAAAAGCAAAGAAAAGCGGCTTGCTTGGATGAAAATCATACTAAACCGAGAGCTCGAAGACAGGGAGAAAATGCAGTAAGCACTCTGATTGCATATTACATGACTCCTTTTCCTAGATTTGGACTGAATGTCCGAAGACCTCTCCTTGACTTTTTTCTGAGCTCTCTCTCTGCCTCTTCTTGTGTCTCTTTCTGATTATAAGAAAGGTCGCGTACAGAGACAAACGGAAAGGGAGTTTTTCAAGTCGTCATCGATTCTCTCTTCTCTGTATCCAGAAGCCTCTCTCTCTATCGCCTTTACAGCGGCTTGGCGTCTCCCTTCTTTACAGCTACTTTTACTCGCATATGAACTAGGGCTTACATATGAACTAGGGCTCACCCGCTACTGGATAAGCAGTCAAAGAAGCTACAGCTACAGGCACTTTTCTTTTCTAAAGATCAAGATTAGGGTATGTTGTGTCAATTCCATGCACCCGGCAAAGAGGAAAAAGAATAGGATCAGTCTTTTGTTCAAGTGCCCAAAATCGAATAGCCAAAAGTATGATCAACCAGTATCTTGTCCATTTTTCATCAATTAATCATTCTCTTCAGTACAATAGCTAGCCGTGCATCTTTTATGCAGTCATCGATTCTCCCGATAGGCCACAATTACCGCGAGCAAACTAACATATTAATTACGAGGACACAGCATATAAGTTCTGACTTCTCATAGTGGGAGGTGCAGCTGAACAGGAGCAGGTGATCCTTCTCAGAGATTCGGCTGGTGACAACAAAGTGCAAATTCTACTTTTGATGACCAGACCGAGAAATGAGTTGATGAACGGTCTTCCTAGAGATAGGCGCATTTTTGCATTCTTCGATGATCCAGAATTCCAATTGCTTCGCAACAGCGTAAGGGAATTCATGTTCTCAGTATTCACCACGTGCTCCTTTATTCATCAACAAAGGGATAGAGATAAGGATTCGCAGGCGAAAGACAGATATTGAATTAACGGAGTAAGGGAAATGTGTCGCTGGGCTGGGGGAGAGATAGAATGGAAAAGACAGAGAATGTCCACTTCTGGGAATGCTATTCGCCCCTACCGGAAGACCAGGCAGGAGAGAAAGAAGGAGAGAGAACGTAAGGCTACGGACGGGGCACCACCTCTTGGCTTTGACCCCAAAGTCCACTTTGGATTGATAACGTCCCACTGTGAATTCAAATACTTAACTTGACAGGTTCCACTGCAGAAAACCCATAGAAAGAGAAGACCACTGCATTGCATCCGAGAAGGAGTCCGCCCCAATTATGACCCGAGTTGTGAGGAACTCATAAAGGAGCTGTATAGTCCAAACCAAGGGAGGCGATCCGATCGTCAATCTGAAAAAGTCAACCATACTTTTGGAGAACTGAGTTTACGTCCTTCTGGGCACGCCAATCTGTTGCTACTACGGGGCCTGAAAGGGCTTCTTCAATAGTAACATAATCCGAAGCCAGTACAGTATAGTAACACGACACAAGCGGAAGTACCCAATGCCTAAGCAGCGTGCGCTCCTGCAAATCATCCTCTGACATGCCCCCCGGCTTCTGGAAGAACTTTGAGTGCCCCCTTGGTTGAAGCTGTGATAGTAAGAAAGAAAGAATATTACCTGTGAGGTCAGGATTGAGGGCAACGGATTAACTTACTGGAGGTCAGGGATTCACTTACTGATTGACTTAGGGCTTCCAATCCTTTACTGAATTCTTTCCCTTCCCTTTACTAGAAACTGTATGAAGTGAATCTATCTTTGACTCTTATTGTCTTTTTCTATACACTTCTTGACTTGAACTCAATTACAAGGGAAAGCCAATCACCGACCCATCAGAAGTAAAGGCAATCCGTATAGTTTGAGCAAGGATAGCAAGTGAAGGCAATACAGGACATTCTCTAAGACAAACAGATTCCACTCCACTTTAAGGTCCGTTTCTTCCCGCTTAAGATCTTGATCTAGACTTTCCACTTGATGAAAGACCGACCCGGAATTGCACTTGCTTGCTCTGCTCGCGCACCCTTTCCAAAATAAGGGTATCGTTGCAACTCACATGGAATTGTCTCCCTTTATTTGGATTCCCCATTCCCAAAACTACACTTTCCTTCCTGCTTGCTACGGTTCGGTTCCTTGAGACAACACTGTTTCTTCTCGTAACAACACAGCTTCTTTCTTTTCGTAACTTAACTGCTGACTAACAGAATCTAGAATATCGGCAGTCGAACGCTTCACTATAAGGACAGAGAGGCACGCACCGCTAACGCTATTTACAGGGTAAGGGTGCGAACTCGTGTTGCTTGTTCAATAAGCCTTAGTTCTAGTGATTTTGCCTTTGTTTGTTCTCCTTACTTAATAATTCATAGAGGCCAGCCTCACCCTAGACTAAAGTACTATATAGATATAGGCGCCCTACCCAATGGAATTCAATTGAAAAGAAGATATCTCACTAAAGTAGTTATGTCAATTCCGAAAGTTGTTATTTCAATTCCTTTGGGAGTTATATCAATTCCTTGAGTGTATTTTCCTGCGAGTGAACGGGCCCAACAAGATGAAGCTGTGTCAGCATCAATGACTGTTGCAGGACAAGAAGACCCTTTGAGCTTAACGCTCTTAGTAGCCAAGGTTCACTTATAACCCATTAAGGTACCCGCCTTGAACCTGTCTGCCTCTTTCCGTACCTTGCTTTTCGCACCCCAAACAACAATAAGAAGTTTGCGCAAGGGTGTTAATGAGCATATAGCTATCTCCTAATATGGAAGTGATGAAAAACAGAGCAGAGACCCTAAGACTAAAGGTGCTTGGCTTAACCGAGACTAAAGAAAGGTGCGCTTAGCTTTCCCGAGTAGTGGTTAGGATGCAGGTGCTTTCGGGTGAAGAAGGGCGGAAGCATAAGATAGATAGTATAGGCTTTGAAGCGAGGTGTTGAGTACTTAAGTAAGAGGTTCCGCTGGCGATATTCTTTCAAAAGTATTAAGTGAGAACAAAACAAGTAAATAAGTAAACAAGATCTGATTGCCCCCCACTTAGATAATTGCCCTTGATCATTTGTACACTTCATACGAGTATTTTTCTGCTATTAGACTTACATATTGAAGAGAATCTCTTTGGGTGCTCGTGTAAAGCATATAAGCACTGTTATGGAACTGCCTACTAAATGAGATAATCTGTCTCTTTGATTCCTAATTCCCTACTACACTGGATCGGTGCTCTCTAAAAGGGGTGAGTCATCCGTTTGGGTGAGTCATCCGTAGAGTAAGCTGATTGGTTACCGCTAGTTGGGTAATAGCAGTAAGATGTGTTTTTAGTGAATTCTATATGTGGATAGCTATATGAATTGAATGGAGTGCAAATCCTCTATAAGTAAAGTAACAAAACACTCAACTTATGAGAAAAGAAGAAATATAAGTGTGCACATATGAGTGAATTGAATAATCTTACCATTCAGATATACAATACTATACGGAATCAAATCATATAATTGCACATATTTGCTTATCCTCCTGGAAAAAGAGACTGCTACCGAGGCTAGGGTCCTCCTTCTTGTAAAAGAGACTGCTACGAAGGTATTCCTGTAAAAGAGACTGCTACCGAGGCTAGGGTATTCCTGTAAAAGAGACTGCTACCGAGGCTAGGGTATTCCTGTAAAAGAGACTGCTACGAAGGTATTCTTGTAAAAGAGACTGCTACAAAAAGGTGTAATTGAGTTGAATGAAGAGTTTCTTGGATGACATTTGCTTGCTCCTTGAATTACACTTGCTTGCTCATTGCTAATCATCTATGTGGGAAGTGGCCTGGCCTCCTTATTTGATTTTTCTTATTCATTGGCGTGCACACACATATTCTATATTTATGTAACTTCACTGCTTACCCTGTTTATGATCCTATTTTCTTATCTCTTATATATAGCATCTCTATCACTCTTACAGTAGACTCCTTTACTCTTACAGTAGACTCCTTTACTTTTAAGAGAACTTTGATTTGTGTGACGAAGAGTCCAGGAAAGAGCAGCACAGCAGGCGATGTTACTATAAGGTGGATAACTCTGGAACTCCTCTAACTCAGGTGCCGGTATTGAATATGGGCCAGAATACAACACTTGCTAGTGCATTCAAGTAAGTAATAGAGTTCTAATAAGACAAGTCAGAATATAAGTTCAGTATAAGGCCAGAATACATAACTTGCCTTGCCATCGGATTAGAATAAGACAAGAGGGTAAGTATAAGAGCCCATCAACTACTGTCGACTTCGGTGTTATGAGTGAGTTTTTAAGCATAGGTCAAAGCTACCTTATTTCTCTAAGTCTGCAAGGAGAGTTAGAGTTTGTTGAGTTAGAATCGGGTCGGGGTGAACTCCACTATTGCTCTGTACTCTGGACTACTCCACTGGTGAAACAGGACTACTATACAGGTTGGGGAAAGGAAGTAGCACATACTACTGTCTGTAACTAAGGGACCGATCGCCCGAAAGATTGAGTTATGAGCAAGTCAAGCCTGTTAATAGATGAATTCCTTTCTGTAATAGGTAAAACATCAACCCCCCCCCCTTGCGAAGGAAAAAAAGGATGATTTGGAAAATGCTTCTTATTAGTATTGATAGCAATTGAAATAGATAACTGAATAGGCAGAATTCAGAAGTTATGAATTAAGGAGCAGACGAGGAGGAGTCACAGAATGGCTGTTTGTTGTATTGCGGACAAAGTATGCTATTTTCAGAGGAGAGAAGAGAAGGAGTCCAAGAGTGGCTGTTGTATTGCGGACAAAGTATGCTATTTCAGAGGATAGAAGGAGCAGCGGATAAAAGTGCCTCATCGCGGACGACTCACCAAAGCACTACAGGATCTTTCATCTGCGCAATCCCCACTTCAGAACTTCCGCTGCTTTCGAAAAACGGAAGAAATTCTCAATTGGATTAGAAGAAGATATTGATTCGAAATGATATTCTAAGGAATAAGATATTGTTTATTTGACTTATATATTCTATGTGGAATCTTATATCTTCTATATTTCTTATTTATTGCAAACCCGACACTTCTCCTCTTTTATCTGAGCTTGATTCTGTTGATTACAAAATCCATCCGGAAACTGTGGAGAAGGAAAACCCTAGAAAAGCGCTTTGCCCTAGACCTTGACCTCTAATCCTATAAAATGCATTGAGCTTCCTCAATAACTAATATGCCTCGGAGAACAACACCAATCCGTTGCGAAGATGGGTCTTGTCATCGCACGGACCATGACAAGAGAAAGGGCTGTTGCTAGGCTAGTGGAAAATACCTGTTCCAATCTAGGTTCGGTTGAGACTCAACACTCGGGGATATATATATCAAAAGAAAGATCTCGGCATCCTATAGTAGAAAAAGAAAGATCTCGGCATCCTATAGCCAGGAAATCCCCAAATCGCTAGGGCATATACATCTTGATTCTTTATCCCCCAAGAGAATCCGACAATAATTCCATTCCATATCTAAAATATAGGCAAGATCCATATTCCATTGAAAATCCATTGATAATAGAATGCCATCCGTAGAAAAGCGCAAAGGAGGATTGATATGGCATGAACCGGTCTGCTCCATCTGCTAATCCTCTCCGGAGGCGGGCGGGCAGGTTTCTTTTTGTGTGATTGGACAGACGTACTTTTTGGTCATTCTCTATTGGAAAAGATGGGTAAAAAGCCCCCTCGGTAGTATCCATAGGGAATCAGGTATATTCGACCCTTGATCTCTTCCTAATAGTTAGTTAGGGTGGTAGTCAATCACTAGCCCTTCCCATTTCCATATCATAAATAAGTATCAACTTAGACTTTAAGGTTAGGAGAAATAAGTGAACCCGTGGGAAGGAAAAAGGAATAGAATAACACAATCGAAAAAGCAATCAAGTAATGCCTTCTGTTGTCGGAATGGGAGCAGCTATGGAATTCGCATCTGGCTATACTGCTGGACTGGAAAACATTCTTTCCCCTCGCATAGAATCAAAAAGGGAAACGCAATAAGTCGTTACTAAGTAAGCACGCCCACGGGCTAGCGAAGTCACTTACAACTTCAATTCTCTTATAAAAGGAAACGATCTTTAAACATAACCAATAGCGTCGACTCTTTTTCTTTTGCCCAGGAGTAAGTAATTGATACCGAGAAGAAGCTCCTCTTTCTTTAGTTCGGGTTCCCCTGTGGAATGTATAAGGTGGTATGGGCCTTATCCTATATGAGAATAAGAATATCAAAGGTCAAATGCTTGCTTTAGGGGAAAGAGAAATAATCCTCTAAAAGCAATGTGCCAAGTAATCTTCTTTGGATTTTCGACTCATTAATTCCTCTTCGGGAGCAGCTATTGATTGAATCCGCATCTCTTGCAGGACTATGGCTGTCGTCAAAGCCTTGACCTTCCTTCTCTAACTAATTGATAGATTGTGGGCGTAAGACCCTTCTCTTTGCCGATCTAGGTGACATAGAGGTTTATAGCTCGTTCTGCGTCAATTGGGTTAGGTCCAAATAGGGTGGACTCCCTTGCCTTGCCGATGCAAGATTCTCTTCAGTTGCTCTATCTCTTTTTATCAAATTGTTTGGAAGCTTAGCTTTCCCTTCCCCACGGTAGGTTGCTAGGTATGATACTAGGCGGGTGGAGGAATAAGAGAAAAGCCTTATTATCAAGGTGCCGCTTTCTATAATATGCGAGATTGATTTGGCTTTTTCAGGTCTTTGCCGCTTTCTATAATATGCGAGATTGATTTGGCTTTTTGGCACTTCAATCAGTGTCGAGTGTTTCAGTAGAAGTTTCCGTTCAAGTAGATCAAGTTTCAGTTGAATAGCAGGAGGGGCCAAGTAACGGGCAACTACTTAAGAAGTCAAGTCTAGGTCGGCAAAGGAACCAGTGGAATCCGTATTAGTTTACATAGGTATAAGATAAAGAGTTCACAGAGCCATAGTAATATACTAAGAAGCGGTCCCACTAAGAATACTCCGAAGCGGTCTTCTACCCTAAGTTCATCAGTTGTCGACGAGAGAGATAGTTTATTGGACTAAGATCTCTCAGAAGCAAGTAAAGTGTTTGAGTGCTTTGTTCATGGCGGCAGGAGCTAGACTTCTTCCACTATACCGACTCAGTACAGACACAGTAGCAGAAAATAACTATCACTTTCTATAGGATTACTGATAGGAGTCGAAATAGGATCTACTCATCTCTGGCTCCTACTTACCTGGCTCAGGCTATTGGTTTTCTTACTTCACACATAGGTTCCCAACTCTCCAAATAAAGCACTTGTAAATTACATCTTATAATAATCAATAATCACATGACAGAGCTTAAATAAGGGCTGGCAATTCTCTACTATACCCGGTACCAGGTACCAATAAGAATGGATCTTCAGCATAAGAGAAATGAATCAACGCCACTTATACTTTCACTCAAAAACGGGTACATCGGTAGGCACGTCAGAATGAACCCAGACTTACATAATCTTACTCATTATTATGAGAATAACCCTATGTAGGAGCAAAGGATGGAACTACCAATACCAAGTAGTAAATAGGGACATAAATTCGAAACAGGTAATAAGGAATGGCAGAATCCAAATCAATAGTCAAGATACCCACCCGGGGATACCGGACATAGCTCTAACATTGAAGTAGGAATATCCAGACTATAATGACTGCTAATAAGAAATGAATTAGGTAAAGAAACACCCCATAACGAATTGCACTTGAAAGTGAAAAAGTCCGTAGTTGTTCCGTAGTTGATAGGTCTACTAATGCTAATAGTGGTTCCAGAAGACTAATGGGTATGCTATTACTTATAGGGGAATGCCCCACACAGATCATATCACGACTGCTTGCTACTAATGAAAATTCCATAAATAATACATAATACTGGTCTACACTACAAGATACTGGTCTCGCTGCCTAACATCTCAATCTGACTTTCCTTGTTTTCGAGCTGGAACTAATGCCAACAATACCTCATAACTATAGGGTCGATGTAATTGAGCTACTGAGAAGACTCTCGCTACTGCCTATGGGCCCGCCCTGACTCGCTTCAACTCACACTATATCGGTTCTTATTCTTAGGCTCCTTCGCTTAACTCCTATCTTGCCTATACTATAAATAGAGTAGTGAAAATGTTACCTCGTACTACTGATTACGTGCCCGGGATGATATGCTCCTCCTACGCAACTGACTCTTTCTTTTATTAATGAGTTGACTTCTTGGCAGGGATGTAATTACTTACTTACCTTAGAGTTGATATATGCATATACCTTCTGTTAGAATACTTACTTGTTGACATTCCCCTAAGTACGGACTATATTGCTTGCCCATATTGCGTGTATCGATAGCATAGGTAGTGCTTGTATCAATAGAAAGAAACTACCTACTCCAATATAGCGCTTGTATTCAATTAGAAGAATGAGAGAAACCACTAGTGAGTGATGACACGCTCGAAGAATGATTGATATGTCGGGGCTACACTATCATAATGCATAATGATAGATACTACTAGAGAGGCGCTACTGCTAGACTATATAATGGGTTACACTCCTATAATAATGAGATACATATTCGAGGAGCCATACTACTATTACTCGAATGAAAGTCAGGATAGATGTTAATAAAGAGAATGCGCCGCACAACTATAATAATGAGAGATGTAAGGGCGAATCAGATAAACCCCAATTGAATATGGAATCCAGCTTGACAGCCTATATTCTTTACCGGATGCCTTATCTTCTAAAGTAGCAAATACAGATGCAAATCGAACTGAAACAGACTATCCTTTATCTCAGTCCGAACTACCCTTCTCTTATTCTTCCAAAATAAGGCCTGGCATCCTTACTGCCCATTCTATCACTAATGCCCTTGAACCTTGCTCACTGTATCTTGGCCCCGCATTGCTCCACCCATCAGTGTCTGTTAAACCCTCCTTTTATTCATCAACTAACCTAACTACATCAACTAACCCAACCAGAAGATTCAATAAAAGAAGAAAGAGTTGGGGTACGATCCAGTGTATAAGTACGATCCATGCGCATCCAGAATATAAGTGTAATAATCAGAATCCTTCAGAGGTAATAGGATCCACTCCGTTATTCGAAGAGGTAATATGGATACGGTCTAGCACATCCAGAGATTAATAGTAAAACAAACAATATAGAATAGCTCGGCAGGTAGTTAATCTTACTCACTGGAGAAGCAGTCCACCAATTACTGAATTGAGTCACCAAGTCGTACTCTCTCCACTCCCTTATTAGGCTACTTACTGACATTCTTGACTTGCTTATTCCGCCTTCCGAGCAGAGATCTAACTACAACTAGCAGAGATCCGACTACTACTAATAAGGATGGAACTACTGCCGAGAAGAAGCAAACAAATAAGAACTCATTCTCCAACTACTGCTATTAGGATCGAACCCATCTTAATCAGAATTGACTGCCCCCGTATTCAATCTGACTCATTAGCTGCATCCCCACTCCTTTCCCTTAGTATGACTTTCCTTACCTTTATTCTGGAGTTTCTCTGTGCTTCTTCTACAATTCACTTGTATTCCCTTAGCTTAGCTACTGAATTGGATCCTTTTGGGCCTTAACTTGTACTAATGCTAATAAAACTTATACACTATTCAATATAATCATAATGGAACTGAGCTACTGATAGCAAGGTTATAGCATTAGAGGCGTTATTGATAGCCTTATTTCTTAGCTAAAGTCTCGTTGTGCGGGCAGTGTAGTTCTCTCGTTAGGTAGTCAATCTGACTCGCCGGGTAGTCAATCCCTATATGCTCACTTTGCATGCCGAGCCTTACTCTTTGGTTCACTCCAGCCTTACTTGTGAACTTCAAACCGACACTCCTTTATCTTATTCTGACTATCTTTGTTTTCAAACTCACTACTGAGTCGACAAATACTTTATCTCAATCTAGTTCTCGTTAGCTCTATCCTGCCACCTAGGCTTCCTTGCCGATTCTAACCATTAGTCTGACCCCTAACCCATAACTACGAGGATTCCTTTCTAAGTATCCTGATTGCCCAACCCCCGTTCTGTTCCACGAGCCTAGCTCTTAAACTGACATCGCTGGCTTTGAAGTCTATGACACCAACTTAGGATCTTTGCTTGTTTGGAACCTAACCTGTACTTCAACTAAGAAAACTGCACTATGACTAATCAGAATTCACCGTAGTAACCCAAGCCTTGCTTTTAAGCCACTAATCTCCAATATGTATTTAACTTATCGGCCTGTCCCTCTTCCCTGTCTTTGATGCTCGAACTATCGATCCTCTCTTATTAATAAGGAATTGCACCTAGGCATATGATACTGGCACTGGGGTTAATAAGAAATTGACTACTATCCAACAATACTTGCCTTACTGGACCTCATAACGACTACATATCACCAATTCTATTCTTATTTGAAGTTAATAGAAGTAATAAAGAAGAGTTTCTACTATAGAAAGCCTTATGAGGGCATCTTTCAGAATATGCGCTTAGCTACTTGAGGAGTTAGTCTATTATATATCATATTCAAAAAAGAAAACACATGCTACTATTATGAGAAGATAATAGATAAGCACTATTGGTAGAGCAATGAGCTTCACTAAGAATACTGAGAAGAGAGATGCGACTGAACGAGCACCAGAGCAAGCACACCTACCGCCACGGGAGAAACACATCTATCCTAGAGCCCCATGGGACCAATCATTCTCTGAGCGGACCTTCTGTTGATTAGCGTTTTGGTATTGACGTCAACGAACGTAACCATATCTATACCTACTCGGCAAGGGACTAATTATATGAAATTCCCCAGTAAAGTAATATAACAAACTCTTTGATCGGTCATTCACTCAGTAAAGTATCCGGGGTCATTCATCGAGGTGTGATCAACTGGTCGAGGGGCCTAGGAGGTACTTCGCTCGGTCTTCGGGCGTAATTAACTTAGTCTTCGTGGACCGCTGGTACATTCATGGAGGTGGCGAGCAACTGGACGAGGCGCCCGGTTTTGAATGGGTAAGTTAATGGTTCCGAGTTTCATTATGAAATGACTAATCATGTGTTTTTGCCTTAGACCTCGGAGATAGATTCTTTATTATGAGCGGTATTCCTATTAGTCGACGTAGCAGTGGTTTTATCCGTATTAGTTTCATTCAGTTTCAAATAATAGATCAGTTAACTTCAAACTGGGAAACCAGCTATCATCAAAATAGAAAAGAATGACCCTTTTGAACCTGATTTAGCTAAGGAAATAGAAAGAAGAAATACAATATCATAACAGAAATAAGAATAATGAAACAGTGAATAAGGAATTTCGCTATTACTGATGAGAATGTCTCACCGGGAACTAATACTTTCTCTTGTAATAATGAATTCAATTAATTACTATAGGACTTAACGGAGTTACAGGCTTATAGAAAGGAATATCAAGATTGGGGGCAAGGAATGCGAGACTCAAACTAATAAGTAAGGATCCAAAGTGAGTATACAAGAATGCAGGTTAGAGTTAGGGCCCAGTGAGGTAAGTTTGAACCCCGGTAAAGAACGAGTTGAGAGCCAGGGTCTTTATCAGTAGTAGCTGAGTTTAAGAGCGGGTCCCGAGTTGTTGGGAGCAGTTCCAGAGTCAAAGTAGGGGCGGGCAGTCTAAAGCTGTCTATTAAGTAGTAAGTATCGTTCGGACTTGTGTTAGGGTGACTCTGCTACTGAGTTGTTTTCTTATATTAGTAGTAGCATTCGTGACTTATGTGTTTCATTCTACTAAGGAGCTTCGGGTACTTAGTCTTCGAGGAGCATAGCCCATTCTTTAAATAACATCAACAAGTCTGCGTCGGGTAGCTCATTCATTCCGCTTTTCGGAGGTTCTCCTTCTTAATGCTGGAGAGCTATCAATAAGGGGGAAGCTCATTGAGACAGTAAAGGCTGTTGTGAAACTAGCTAACCAATAGAATAGGAGGTCATATTATTGAGTGCTATATGATCTCGGGTAAGAAAACAAACAGGACTTGCGCTAACGAAGCTGGAAGAAGATAAAGCAGAAGCTTATTTGAGTTCGGGCGTTAGTGAAAAAGTGGGTTTATGTTAGAAGGCGAATAATAGATCCTGTTGTGGTACGCCGGCAAGCAAGTTATTAAAGTAGTGAGTTAGCAGAAGAAGCAAGGGTCGCTAGGATGAAATGTTGCAAGCCAAGCAGTTCAGTCAAATGAATGAGTTGCACCCGGGGAGTTCGAAAAAGAGGCAAAGCATTGTTTTGTTACTGTATTCTATAAGTATCTGTCTATCCAAAATTACTGTATTCTATCTATCTATCAACTATTACTGTATTCTATAAGTATCTATCTAGAAACTATTATTTCTCTAGAGTGGCAGAGCTAGTAAGTAGTGTTTCGCTGTTTAGTTACTAAATCCTTCTATACTAGAAAAACTATGCGACTAATTGGGATTTTGTATTGAATTAATAAAGTTATGTTAAGATAGCCCCACGAGGAGATGGTCTGGAAAATTCATGCATTGTTCTTTCATCCAATTTGAGAAGATGTGTTACTTAGCGATTCAGAAGGAAGAAGAAAAGTCAGGGAGCAAGAGCTTATTGCCCACTGGCGGAGCGGGGTGTGTTAGCATAAGTGCTTACGTGTCGGTCTTAGAGTGTTGTTAAGAATTGATATTTGTTGTAGTTCCTATCATCTAATTTGATTACTTGACTTCTAACACTTAATTTACTGAAGACAGTTTAGAGTAAAGGGATGCGAGGTGACTTTCCCCGAGTCGTTTACTTTCCGGGCTAGAAAGGAGTCAGATTTGTTGTCGTGAGTTAGTTAAGTAAGTAAGGAGTAAAGAGTGAGAGAGATCCTAAGTGAGAGAAATCCATATAAAACACGGAGTAAAGAGTGAGAGAGATCTAAGTGAGAGAGATCCATATAAAAGAAATCCTAAGTGAGAGAGATCCATTGAAAAGAAATATAAATAAGAGAGATCTTTAAGTGATAGAGATCTATGGAAAAGAGAGAATAGTGGAATAATAAGCTTTACTAGTATGTGTGTAATGTCATAAATGAGGTTACCTATTACCTCAGTAATAGCAGTCATCAGTGCTGTTTACTTTGATAATAGAAGGTACTAATAAGAAAGGAGAATCTAAGGTACTAATAAGAAAGGTGTACACTAAGAATCAGATTCAAGCTTGTGCCTTTCCTCCGCTCTTGTTGAAAAGAATTGTTATTGGAAGACCAACCAACCCTATAATGAATTACATTAGGACAGAGGCAGCTAGCAAGGACGACACTACCCTTACGTAGGCAATGGAAGCGTCACTCTCAGGATTATAGCAGTAAAGCTACCCATTTAAGTGACCATTGAATATAACTAGAATCTGAGAAAAAAGTCATAAAGTAACAAAACACCTTCGCTCTTCTTACTCGCAAGACATTGCGCTACCGGAGTTGACAACCGAGTTCAGTAGTCGTTCGAGTCAAAATGCATTATAATAGCTTTTCGGTTACCTCAACGTACTAATTTTGCCATAATAAGAGTTTCCCCTTTGTAAAGAAAGAGGGCTTTCAGGCCTTTCCCTCAAACACTTGACTTCGCCTTTTCCTCAAACACTTGCTCATGGCTATGACTAACTAAGTACATTATGATTATTGCCCAACCACTTGCCCAACCACTGACAAATAAGCCTTCTTATGACAAATAAGCCTTCTTCAGCGCAAAGTACTTTCATGGAATAGCTGTTAAGAGCGAGTAACGGAACAAGCTCCGGGAACCGCACCGTTGCTAGTGTTGCTTCTTCACAGCATTGCGTTTACTTTCTTTCTAGGTTACTTTCTCGAGATAGGAGAATTTGTATTGTAGGTCGAGATACGAGACAGCTTTACTTATAGCAGTAGGGCTAGTTTGAAATAACCTTAAGTATACAAGCAACGTGCTAATGCTTACTTTCTGGGGAACAATAAACTAGAGGCTCGCTAATGGGAGTTACAGAAATGGAACTTTGATACTTGGAGCTAGAGCAAGAGTCTAGTATCTAAATATTATGTTCATCCAACAGTATACTATAGAAATGATTCCAGAACTTCTCCTGAGTACTCTCTATCCTTAGTGGAATAGAAGATATAACCGAACCCATTTTTCTATTTGGAAAGTTAGCATTTAGAAATCATCATTTTTTGAGTTAGCTTTTCCGTTTGATCTTTTAGACTCGAAGGATAATTATTGGGTATTTGGTTTCAATAAGTTTGATCTAAGTGCTTAACGCCCTGGTGGTATACTACCATTACCGTTCGAGATCTGGCTTGCATTTCCGGAGGGTTTCCGCCCTACTCCATACCTGATCGGAATGGTACGCTGTATCCTTGTTCGAGTATGTGCTCCGGAGCTATGTCGAAGGGATCGCTAAATACTTTTAGTCTAGGATCTTTGAGGATTGTGCATACTTAATCGAGACTTGGATGTTTGGACCCAGGGTCCCCGTTCTTGTGTTTCGTATGTGAAATGATATTGCGTAGTTCAAGCAGACTAAAGTATCCCATTCTACACCTTCCTTGACCCACCTGCGGTTTGTAAACGGACGGCGAACCGAGTCTCTGAAGGATTCCTCTTGTGCCGAACCTCTGGTTCAACACTCTAGATTAGGGCGTCCAGCAACCTAAAGGCTAACCTTAATAATAAGAACTTGAAAGCAACCTAAAGGCTGACCTTAATAATAAATAATAATAACTTTCTAATAAGAAATAGAATAAGGTAATCCAAAATAGAATAAGGGCGCAAGACCGCAAAGATGTGTGCTTGAAAAAGTATGCTAAATCAAGCGGTCCCGGAAAGAAGATAGTACTGAGTGTAGCGCAATTGACTGGGTTCCTTAGCTGGCTATGCCTAGGTTCAGTACATGCATGAGGCTAAACACTGGTAGGCTTAAAGGTTACCTTAGCAGGCTCTCGTCCTATATACCTCGTAGACCGAAGACTAGTCGCAGGTACTGGCAAAGGGTGTGGGAGTTCGCATCTATGGTCAATCAATGGGTCTGTTTTTACCTTCTTTTCCGTCCTAAATCCGGGAAGGGCAAATAGGCTTTTTAAGGGTCCGGGATATCTCCTTACTATGCTCTCTCTCTCTCATCCACTTTTCGCTCAATAAACAGAAACAGGGCGAGAGCGTCAATCGTCTTTCGCTTCCAAAGTGTTCGTCTTTGCCCATTTTGCACTTCTCTGAATGAGGGAATAAGTCAGTGAGAAAGGGCCTGAGTCAATCAGTCGTAGGTCAATCCATCCAGGAATACCAGTGGATTAGTCTTATTATTGGTTCTTTCACATGCTTGCTCAACATGAGCTTATTTCTTCTGAACCCTAAACATGGCAAATGCTGCCAATCTTCTTGGTTGTTACGCAGGGCTTGCTTTCGTAGGGTCAAAATAGCTTGAGTGTTAGTGCATCATTTTCACTCCATCTCTTTTTCGGGCCCCTCTGTGAACATCGGAATTGGATCGATGACTCACTCTCTCTTGAATGAGATGTCAAACTGGTCCTCAAAGCCAATCTCTTTTGGATTGGATGCAACACCGGGACGAGCTACCAGCAACAGGCTACACATCCAAAGCGAAAGCACAGACTTACCTATCTCCGGCTGACTCTCCTGGTCACCGAAACACAGACGAGCGCTTCTCTTACCTTATTAAACCCTTTCTTTAGGTCAGCTCTTACTGGCAGTGATTCCAGTCTGTATTAATATACAAATATTCTTTAACTAAGAAGCAAGGATGCAAAGATAAGGTATAATAAATAAAGGTACAGGTCGGTGCCATAGTTTCGAGTTCCATTCCTAGTTAGTGGAGGCGGTGTCCTAGCACTGATTGAGACTGCTGAGTTTCATTCCATTAGGTAGTAGCCGATTTCCTATAGAGTGGGAGTTGTCTGAGAAACAGTAAAGGTAAGGTTTAGGGCAGTGGTGTCAGTTCGATATCTATTATAGTGACGTCCGTTTTATATCTATTATAGTGATGTCCGTTTTATATCTATGTAGAGTAAGGCTTGTTACCCGGTGTGGGCATGAATTCTTTTCCTTACTAGATTGATTCTTGGACGTAGTGGTTCAATTCCTCTTATTATAGGATGAAGTATTGAGTTCAGTAAAGCAAAGATCCGGACTGGATCGGTAGCTATAGACTGAAGCAAGGGTATTAGGAGTAGCGGAGTGGAATTCCAGTCGAGTGGATAGTAATACCTATATGTAGGGAAGGCGGTGAGGATAGTCAGACCTATTGCCGGTAAAGGTAAGGCTGATGGACCGGAGTAGAGGAATCAGAGACAGTGGAGGCAGGCTAACAACTATGCTAGTAAGCTAAACTGGAGCATAGGTATCTAAGGTAAGGAGCCCGGGACTGAGAGGCGCGAAAGGCACGATTCAGGCTTGGCACCGATGTTAACTAATAAGGCTTGGATCTATGTGGACTAATAAGGCCATTTTCCTCTGTCGTTTAGCTTGGTTTACTAGGTTTAGTTAATAGAGTAGTGTTTTGTTCTTACTTAATGGATTTTCTTCTTTAACGGAAGCAGTTTAGTAATGAAAGACATGATGTACAACCTAATAGGTAAGGGGGACTTTCTAGGCGGAAATAATGTAAGGGCTGGCTAATAGACAGGTCGCAGCTGGCAGTTTTCAAGTAAGTAGTGGTAGCGTAGTAGGTCTACACCCAAAGAATACAAGGTAGTAGTGTCAGTTGGAAGCTAGCACATAAGAAGAAAAGTCAGTAAGGGCCAAGCAACGACAAACTCTTTCACTCGAAACTCCTAACTCCGGTATTGAATGAAACTCCTAACCAGAACAGGAGCTTTTAGGATATGGAAACCTTCTTTGCTTAACACAAGAGCAGAATCTTCTCCTCAACTACCCTTGTAACAGAGGAATAAGCCTACCCCACATTGTAATCCAAGAAATCATCAAAACAA
The DNA here is from genome assembly GCF_036884655.1 of Musa acuminata AAA Group. Taxonomy (NCBI): domain Eukaryota; kingdom Viridiplantae; phylum Streptophyta; class Magnoliopsida; order Zingiberales; family Musaceae; genus Musa; species Musa acuminata. The sequence continues at coordinate 18,351,659 of NC_088329.1, forward strand.
TCAAATCACAATTTCTCAAATCACAAGGAGGTGGCTTCTAAAAGAACGTAGTTATTGTTGTGTAAGCCTACGAGCCTACTTAAGAAATAAATACTCATAATGTATTAAGAGTTTCATGTATATTGCAACGTTCGCGAGACTAGTCATCATACTTAGCAATGTTGTACGGTACTTAACTACAGTGTTTTCAGCAGTATTCTCAGATATGTGGTTTCTGGTTCATTGAACACTCACTTACACCCTAGGCCAGATAGTGCCCAATGAAGACCAGAGCTAGCCTCTTCTCCTTCCTCATTAACTGCCACTTTTTCCTTACTAGCTACAGCTTCTACGAAGACTAACTACAAGTTTCCATCGATCGGCCTCTCATTTCCTTTAGGGCAGATGCCCCCCAAAGAGCTTCAGCGGATACCCGAAGAGTTATTCGGAGCTCTCCCCCCCAAGGTTAAGGAATTCTCTGAGTACACCCAGACAAGAAGGTGGGTTGACCAATGGCTAAAGTGTTTCAAATAGAGTACTGCGCAGTTTCGCTCTCCGAGGAGGTTGCCATTGAACAGTTCTTTGATGCTCCTACAGTCATGACATCTTGGAAGCAATAACGCCGGGATGCTCATCTTTTGAGTTTTGGCTTTTAATGGAAAGTCTATGACATGGTAGACGCCGAGGTCATGAATGGAGGTTGCCAATCTTTTAGTTGAGGCTTGTAAAGCGGTTACCCTAGTTCTAGTATAACCCTCCTTTAAGCTCTCTGGACCCGGGGACCCAAAAAGGATAATTAGAATGAATCGGGTCAGTCCGATGGCGACTTCAAATAAATCCTCGTGACATTATGCTTGTTAGTCCAATTCCAAGGAAGAGAATAGAAAGGAGCCCTTTGTTGGCTGGTTTTCGTTCTTTCGACTGATTGCCTGGATCTCCAAAAGCAGAATGAGAATGCACCATGGCCTATTCGCTCCTCTCGGGACTTTAAGGGCTAGCTTAAATAGCTGTAAATAAGCAGTCAATTGATGAATTCTTTTTCATTATATACTTTATTGCGGCTGTGCTGGATTGATTATTAGTGCTTCCGGGATCAAACTCCGCGACTATGATTGGGCCCCGGTTGACGAGAAAGAGGTTTCATTCCACTGGGCTCTGGTTGACGAGAAAGAGGTTTCATTCCACGAATCGCTAATTTCTTTCAAGGTATTCTATTATATGCCTAAACCATAGAATCATGTGGCAGCTTCTGTCTGACTTTAGAGTGGAATTCAGAAGAGTGTCATTATGACTGGAGAGGTGTAATTCTGTATTTCATTATTCCCTGCCAACAAGGATCTCCGACCTAGCTTCCGATACAGCTCTATCTGTAGGAGAGATATTGGCTGTTTCATCTATTATCCTTCTCTTGTCTCCTTTCCGAGCACTGCTCATTCATTCTCTTATCGCAAACACGAAAATCGCAGATGATTACTCCTCTATCCCCTTTCTTTGTGCCTCAAACATAAAACACCGGGGATGTATTTTCCTATTGCTGGGGAGTAAAGTCAAGTGGGTGCTGTATAGGTTCTGGGTGGTCAACCTCGGTAAGCAAGCTTTAGGGAAGCCGTTGCGCTAACGCTCATTGGAGTTTCGGGGCTAGTGCTGTCTTCGCTTACTATGCTTCTAGAATATGTGCACTTAATTCAACAGGAGTGAAGAACCAACACTTAGTAACTGAACTTTAGAGTATTATCGAGAACTCCTATAGGTTCATTAAGAAAAGACTAAAGATGTACAATATTACAGCTGCGGATTCTCTAACATAGCTTTTAGAATCGATTGCCCCATACTAAATGAGATTGGATTTGAGATCTATTGCTTTTGATCTTGAAACGGAAACGGATCCTATATCATATGGATTCCACTCGAGCAAAAGGAAAACGAAACTGCTTCTCTCAAACACATAGCGCCAAGCATATACAGTATGAGTTATCCAAAGTGCTGTGTTTTGCCTATCTCTCCACCACTACTTGTTGTTGGGGCCTACAATCCATCTTTCTCGTCTTGCACTCTCATGTCAAAGGGATGGTTGCTGGGTGCTTTCGGAAGTCAGGGTCGGTGTTGGATGAAGATGAATAATAGATAAGTAAAGTCAAGCTGAAGAAGGCTATCAATCAGCATTCTATACTACAGAGTAAGGTGGCAATCAGATAGACTAACTGTTTGACAAGGAACAACTGGTGGATCACAAGAAGAGACAAACGACACCAACAACACTTTGCTTTCACGACTTTACCTACCTATTCTTTCGACCAGCCCTGGAACATGAGTTATTCCACTTATAAGAAATGCAGTTTGATAAGAAAGAAAGAAGCTAAGAATCAGCAGTGAGAGTGAAATCACTGAGATCAGAATTGGAATAAATAGCTTTATCAGGATCCGAAGCCCCAGCAGGTAAGAGAGCATTTCTCAAGTTCGGGTGTTGGCGACGATAGAGGTTTTTGTGCTTAGAACGTTGTGTGCAATTCTACATTTCGTGCCTATCGTTTCTATCTATCTTGACGTACGAAATCCGACTGATTTGATGAGTTTTCTTTCGTGTTTTTTGCATTTCTTTCGAATTTGATCATTGATTTTCTGCCAAGTAAGTAGAAAAGCCGACCACTCGTCATTGATTTTCTGCCAAGCACTTAATATAAGGGCGAAAAGCCGACCACTCGTATAGGAGCACTCGTATAGGAGTGAAAAAAGCAGGAGTTCAATTTCCATTTAAGCCTAATAAAAGAAAGAAGCTGTGTTTTTCATATATAACTTAGGAACGATGCTATCCAATATTCTTTGTAATAGAGCTGTTAGGTGACCGCAGGGAGAGTAAGCAGTTAGAGGTTAAGCTGCGGTGCGGTTCCTATGCTTATTGATTCCCTTTCCCTCTTGTTCCCTTTCTTGTTGAAAAGACGGGGCCGAGTTGAGTACTGTTCTTCAAGTTAATAACTCGATTGGAAGCCAAAGCAGAGCGGGCGACGAGAATGGACTGATCGAAAGTCATCTGTGTTTGTTGGCACAAGGCAGAGGTCAGATTCCATAGATTTCCGCGGGCGGGGGGGAAATTCCATTCTTTGATTTCGAATTCAAAGGGTAGTGTGCAGAAGCTGGATCGTGGTCTTAAAGTGATTGAGTTTCCAGAGCAGTATAAGGATCTTCAGCGGGAAGGAAAGGAACTTCAACCAAAAATAGAGTGTCCGTAACTAACTAACGTGAGATTGCTTCTTCAAAAACGTATTCTTCCGTGCTAGGAATCAGTACAGGCTTTGCAGTTTCAGTTGAATGAAGGGAGGTGATTGTGTTGTCATATCAAGAAGAGAATGACGCTCGAATTAATGCTCATCTAACATTTGTTCAGTGCCAGGAAAGTAGACATCGACAAGAAGAAGAATCATCAACTAGATCAGTATCTAAAGCAACTGAATCAGTAGGATCTGGATCATCAGTTTCAGTTCCATTCACAGTTTTCCTCGGCCCAAGATATGGTTTACTCCGGCGCAAAGAAAGATTGAGTTAACGATCGGGCAAGACGATCTTCGTAGACTAGACTCTCCTGGTTGACTCTTAGCTACAAGTCCAGTTGCGGCGGTACTGAAATCCAAGTGGAGTGCGAAAGTTTCGTTCAGAAGTTTTGCTTGATAGGAGAGTTATCAGAGAAAAAAGATCTTGCTTATTCGGTATGGTCAAAGTCGTAAACAGATTGTTCCGCTCTAGTTTCTTGTCTACGAGTTAAAGAAAGGATTATCAGCTGCAAACGGAAATTCAAGTCATGTTCCTACGGGATTAGATGTAGGAGAAGAAGCTTTCGGGTAAAGGTCATACTATCATATTACTGGCTTAGAAGCAGAAGCCGAAGATAATGACGCTCTTTAACGTGGGTAGCGGTCTCTTTTTGCTTATATGAAGTTGAATCTCTTTCAGTTGCTTGTGTTGTCTATGATGGAAGCCAAGAATCCCCTGTGCCAAAGTCAGTTGTAAGACGTTCTTTCACTGGAGTTCTGTCAACGAGAGAAGATATGCAGGGTAAAGAAGAGCGGAATAAGAATCCAAGTCGTCAGCAGAATCAAGATCAGAAACTGAACCAAGATCGGAAGAAGTAAGCGTTAGTGAGCCCAGCCCGGGTATAGAATCATTGGGTAACCAGGGGCAGAGAGATATGCAAAAATGACAGTTCCAGTGAGAGTTTCAGAATCGAATATAGATTTGGTAGTTACTTGCCTAGTGTCTTGTATGCTTGCCCGGGTCTCTGTTCTGGTTGAATCCCCAGTGGAATCTGTATTTGTAGCCTGAGGTAGATGAGCAATAGGGTAAAGATGTTAGGAAGAAATGCACTAGTTTTAGCTCCAAAAAACAGGACTCAAGGGAAGGAATTGTTATAACAAGCGGAGAAAGGAATTGTTTGGATTTACCGGTTTCATTCTCACTTGCCTTCTCGAGTGGAATTATTAGTAGTGCCAATTACTATAAGGTCCTTGTTTGATCGTATCTGCTTCAGCTTGTTTTTTGGTCGGTATGTTAGTAGTGAAGTGACTTACTATAGGAAGCTGCGGATCAACAACAAGCTTAGGAACAAAAGAGAAGTGTGTTGGGTATACACTAGTAGCAAGTGGCGATATAGTTGAGGATGCCAGGTAGCTAGGTAAGTTGAAAACATTCCCCCCTCAGAGTTATTTATACTTGCCCTTACTTATAACGGGAGGTATAGTAGCCGAATGAGGCAAGTTAGAATTCCACCCCTTATTATAATCCGTCAAAGAATAAACCTAGTAGTCGACTTGGCCCGATGCTATAGTAGTAGTAGAGTAGTTTCATAAGTCTTAGTTGACCAGTAGTAGCACAGTTCGAGTAGGGTCTAGGTCGGCAAGGGAGGAAAGATCTTACTTAGTTTCATGAGCCAGAGGAGTGGGAAAGAAATCCTGATTTTGTAGGAGTTCCCAGAGCATAAGTAGCAGTCGAGGCCCTTATAGTAATTGTATTCAAGTGTATAGTTCTTGTTAGCAACTTAAGGAGTGAGTGAAAAAGTATACTATTTTCGTCTAGTAAAGTAGTACTTAGAAGCAGTTCTCAAGCCAAGTTCGGGACGGGGTTGCCCTTATATCAAGTCCAGTTCATAAGAATCAAACTAATATTACCAAGAATCAGAATTGAACCCTTATTATAACCCGTAACAGAATGAACAGAATCATTAGGGGTAGTGGTCTCGCTTTCGATAAGATCTGATAACTTGACTTGGTATAGCCGGTTTTCTTCTGTAGTTTTCTACCTTCCGTAGTTTCTTGTCTTTGAGTGGAATTCTTCCTTTCAAGTTGAGAGCGCAGTTACCCTCTTAATTGACTTTCACTAACTTATACTTACCAGTTGCATTCCGTATTTGTTGCTCTAGTCGCTGGGTGTTATATTAGAGATTCCAAAGCTGCTTCTTATCTCGGGTGTTAGAGATGATAAAGCTTGTATATTTAAGGATATAGAAAGGCAAGTCTCTTTCCGTTCTTGAACCAGTAAAGAAGCTAGTTCAAAGGCTAAGGATGCCCCTTATAGTAATTGGCTAGTCTAGTCCGTTTACCAAACCCCGGGCAAAGTGAAAGTATACTTATCCTAGAAGGGACCTTCACATAGACATAGGTGGACGGGTGCAAGTACTGCTCTTGTAAGGAGTGAGTTTACTTCAAACTGTCGGAATTGAGAAACTAAGATTCCAATAGTTGCCCTTATTTTAAGTCGCAGAGGTTGCCAGCAGCTTAGCTTGTTTCAAGTTTCCAGTGGAGGTCAGTTAGAAAAGTGGAGTGGAAAGTAGAGTTAAGGGGGAAAGTCCTGTGTTCGCCAGTCAATCAAAGGCCAAGCTTAGGGATGAGCTACGTATGTTCGGGGCTAGTAAGGGAAAGAGTGAAACCACTACTAGGTTCGCGTGCTTGTCTTTTGTTAAGCAAAGAAGAAATAGAGAACAGTGATGCTAACAACCAGAATCCAATCAGGGAGTTAAAGAGGTGAGCTAGTAGGCGAGGAAGCTAGTCAAGTTATCAATAACTGAGGTAGGGTCGGGCAAGACAATTAATTAAGTGAACTTTCGAGGAGAGGCAAGAGAGGTCGGGTCAGAAAGGGAAGCTATTAGTTTCTTTATAAAGAAAAGAGTTCGGGTGTTGCCCAAAGTAAGGGTTGTTGACTGACTTGTTTCATGAAGTTACTAGGTGCGGCTGGTTTACTGACTTTGTAGCCAGGCAGAGGGGGTGGCAGAAGAGAAAGATAGTCAAGGCTTTGATACAGAAGCTTAAGAAGGAGAAGAGTATGACTTACCTAAACTCTGAGAAGAATAAGATAGTATAGTGGAGAAGAATAAGATAGTATATCGGACTTACCGCAACTCTGGTATTGCACTAAAGAAGAGAGTGGACTTGAACCAAAAGTATTAGGGTGTCAAATAGACTATAACATAAGCCAGAGGAGAGAGAGGCTAGGCTCCTATAACTCCATTTCTTTGATACCTTACTGCACTGGCTGAAGAATGGAGCAACTAACTGGATAGTATAAGAATGCAGCAACTAATAAGTCATAATTCAACATCAAGGGAAGCTATTCTCCTAGAGCTAACGGTAAATCCTTTGTTTCCTCGGCTAAAGGAAAGGGAGTTGTTGAAGGGACGGGAGTTGTGGAATTGGAATGTTTGACTCAGTTAGTCCGGGTTCCTTACTTCAGAGTTGCTTGGCCCGGATCTTGATTCTACTGATTCTTGAGTCGCTGTTAAGAGATGACTTTTGAACTGAACTTGAAGGTCTTGCTACACTCTGGAACTGAAACAATAACCTCTATTTCTGCTCACTTGGTACTTAACCCGGTAGTGGTTGATACATAACCGAAGAGAAGAGGATTTCGCTAGGTCTGATAGATCTTTGTAACCAAGGTCAGCAGTTAAGTCAGAAGGAGAGGACAGCTGGAAGGTCAGAGTTAGAGTTACCTGAGGTGGATGAGCCGGGAGTGATAGTTGAAAGTACGAATGCACTGTATTAGTTTCCAGAGGTGTATACGAGTAGTCTAGTGGTCGTGGTCTAGTTTCAGAAGTCGTTGGTGTAGATGAGTCCACTTATGGTCCTGTAGGGATAGAATGAAACCACTGCATCAAAGGCTGAAACCGGTGACAACCCAACCCGAGTCAAAGAATGCAACCGGGGAATCGGGGTATGGGCCGCTAAGGGATAGAATGCAGCTAAGGAGTCAAAGGCTTCACCCATGTAGTTACAGGCGGATAGCACTGCCTAACAGACTGGTACTGCTGCTACTGATGCTAGGGGTACGGGTAGCTAAGGTCTCTAACAAGTGCTGGGCAGACCGGTAGCTTCTAGGTGTAATTACAGACTGATGCTTAGGTGTTACAGAACCAAACCCAGGAACCCAAGGCTATAGCTAGTAGTGATTAAAGAATGGAACCAACCTATGACCATAAGTACTGAAGTCTGGAATTGCTATCTAAAAAGACGGGAAAACGTCAAAAAGTCATTTCAAAGGATCGGTCCAGGAGGGAAAGTTCCTTGGCTATGAGGCAAGTAACTACGTACCAAGCCGATCGCCAAGCAACTACTAATGACCAAGCCACTACTACAAAGGCAACGAAAGTTAAGAGCTCAATTAATATATGTTAATGAGGCTATGTACAAGTCCAGTATTCAGGGCGGTAGGAGGAAGTGAGCTAAACGGCAGTGAGTTCCAGCGGTAGCGAGCTAAAAGAGCTAAAGTGTTGTTTCACGGGAAAACGCAAAGGTAGAAAACGTGACTTTGACTCTGTCGCTACACATTAGTAGTTCCTTGGCCCGTGTCTTGGCTGTTAGAGTGAATTTGAGCCTATATCTTTAGGGTTCCCTTGCTTTAAGATCTTAGTCCTGTGCCACTTATATATCTGCGGATTCTCAAAAGAAAGAAAGAAAGTAGAGGCGTAACCCTGGGAAACTTCCTGGTATGCTTTTCTTTGATACGCGGTGTCCTGAAAAAGTATAGTTTTCGAATTCGATTGCCTAGGAGCAGCTTCACCCCCGGCTTCAGATCTTGATCTTGAAACAGCTGATGATCTTGTCGACTTTCTATCCATCTTTTTAGAAGCTTATATTAGAGACTTTCTTTTGGTACACCTAGCATCAAACCCAGTACAAGTCCTTTCTTCGACCCTCAAGATGTTAGGCTTAAATGCATTTCTACAGCCGATAAGTCTATTTCATAGGTAAGAACTAACTAACTGCTGATATGAGTAATTTAAGCAAACTAGTAGTAGAGTAAGGTTCACCCCCTTATAGAATCTTGCACGGAAACTATTCACTCCAGAGAATCCATATTAGTATAGCAATCCGGAACTAATGAAAATACAAACATACCGGATTATTAGCTGACGCCATGAACACGAACGAACACTGGACTTGAGAACAGCAGATGATCTCATTGATGAAACTAGAACAGGGAGCAGTAACAGAATGGATTGAATCTCTATCCTCGCCAACCCTGAGTTGCGGTAAATAAGATGTACAGTTAATGAGCTAGGTATTATAGTTCTATTACTTCATTGAATATAGCTCTAGCCCTTGGTTAGCACTAAGGAATTTCATCTATGAAGCACGAGCAAGTCCTGTCTTTGTCTCCCTTGCCCAACCCCAGTAAGAGTAGTGAAGTCAGAATGCAACTCTATAGTTCTCTTTCCTTTAAGTCAGAATGCAACTATAAAGTCAGTATCCGCAGAAGCCACTGGTAGATCAGCAACTCCAAGTCCAGTTATCAAGTATAGTTATGACCGATTCCAATCTCCCGAAATGAGTCACATAAATGAGTCACAGCTGGAAGTTAACTGTTGCCAGCAAATTCTGTTATTGCTCCCAAACACATAGCAAGTAGACAGATAAAGCACCGAACAAAGGACTTAGTGGTTGCTGGGCCTCACCTGGACTACAGGGATGAAGACTAGAACAAGAACTACGCTACTACTTGAGAATGGAATTGAAAAGAAAGTGGGCCAGGAATTCATCTTCAATCCGACTATGAAAACGGATACTTGCAATCCTTAAAGGTAGGCTAACTTCCACTATCACTCTCACAGGATCGGTATTCCACTCTGACTCTCACAGTACTTCCCTGGCAATTCAATAAGTCAACTCGATTCTTTAGTTCACTACCGGTAAGTCAACTCACTACTTAAGAAATCAACTACTTGCTTGCCCCCGAACCGACCTATAAGAAGTGCCCGACCTCTCATAACCATACTTTCTCACTGGCACTGGACCTGGGGCAGCAGACTTCAATCCTATTTCTGAACTCTTGAACTCCCTGTCGACTTGCCTATTTACTTGGCCCGACTGACGCTCTTATTAGCTCGCTACCGCGCTTTAGCTCACTTTATCGACACTCAAAAAGACAGGACTAGCAGGTCAGACTCTAAGATGTGGGTGTTAGTTTCTACCTTTTGGGCATAGGCATTGAAGGCAGTAGGGGCGTACTAATAGGCAGTAAAGACGGGCTCAAAGATAGGAATGCCAGAAAGGAATGAGAGTAACTCAATCAAACCTAGGAACATAGGGAATCAAGGAAGTCAACTACAAAGTAACAATCAAAGACAGGACTTGCTCGTGCTTCATAGATGAAATTCCTTAGTGCTAACCAAGGGCTAGAGCTATATTCAATGAAGTAATAGAACTATAATACCTAGCTCATTAACTGTACATCTTATTTACCGCAACTCAGGGTTGGCGAGGATAGAGATTCAATCCATTCTGTTACTGCTCCCTGTTCTAGTTTCATCAATGAGATCATCTGCTGTTCTCAAGTCCAGTGTTCGTTCGTGTTCATGGCGTCAGCTAATAATCCGGTATGTTTGTATTTTCATTAGTTCCGGATTGCTATACTAATATGGATTCTCTGGAGTGAATAGTTTCCGTGCAAGATTCTATAAGGGGGTGAACCTTACTCTACTACTAGTTTGCTTAAATTACTCATATCAGCAGTTAGTTAGTTCTTACCTATGAAATAGACTTATCGGCTGTAGAAATGCATTTAAGCCTAACATCTTGAGGGTCGAAGAAAGGACTTGTACTGGGTTTGATGCTAGGTGTACCAAAAGAAAGTCTCTAATATAAGCTTCTAAAAAGATGGATAGAAAGTCGACAAGATCATCAGCTGTTTCAAGATCAAGATCTGAAGCCGGGGGTGAAGCTGCTCCTAGGCAATCGAATTCGAAAACTATACTTTTTCAGGACACCGCGTATCAAAGAAAAGCATACCAGGAAGTTTCCCAGGGTTACGCCTCTACTTTCTTTCTTTCTTTTGAGAATCCGCAGATATATAAGTGGCACAGGACTAAGATCTTAAAGCAAGGGAACCCTAAAGATATAGGCTCAAATTCACTCTAACAGCCAAGACACGGGCCAAGGAACTACTAATGTGTAGCGACAGAGTCAAAGTCACGTTTTCTACCTTTGCGTTTTCCCGTGAAACAACACTTTAGCTCTTTTAGCTCGCTACCGCTGGAACTCACTGCCGTTTAGCTCACTTCCTCCTACCGCCCTGAATACTGGACTTGTACATAGCCTCATTAACATATATTAATTGAGCTCTTAACTTTCGTTGCCTTTGTAGTAGTGGCTTGGTCATTAGTAGTTGCTTGGCGATCGGCTTGGTACGTAGTTACTTGCCTCATAGCCAAGGAACTTTCCCTCCTGGACCGATCCTTTGAAATGACTTTTTGACGTTTTCCCGTCTTTTTAGATAGCAATTCCAGACTTCAGTACTTATGGTCATAGGTTGGTTCCATTCTTTAATCACTACTAGCTATAGCCTTGGGTTCCTGGGTTTGGTTCTGTAACACCTAAGCATCAGTCTGTAATTACACCTAGAAGCTACCGGTCTGCCCAGCACTTGTTAGAGACCTTAGCTACCCGTACCCCTAGCATCAGTAGCAGCAGTACCAGTCTGTTAGGCAGTGCTATCCGCCTGTAACTACATGGGTGAAGCCTTTGACTCCTTAGCTGCATTCTATCCCTTAGCGGCCCATACCCCGATTCCCCGGTTGCATTCTTTGACTCGGGTTGGGTTGTCACCGGTTTCAGCCTTTGATGCAGTGGTTTCATTCTATCCCTACAGGACCATAAGTGGACTCATCTACACCAACGACTTCTGAAACTAGACCACGACCACTAGACTACTCGTATACACCTCTGGAAACTAATACAGTGCATTCGTACTTTCAACTATCACTCCCGGCTCATCCACCTCAGGTAACTCTAACTCTGACCTTCCAGCTGTCCTCTCCTTCTGACTTAACTGCTGACCTTGGTTACAAAGATCTATCAGACCTAGCGAAATCCTCTTCTCTTCGGTTATGTATCAACCACTACCGGGTTAAGTACCAAGTGAGCAGAAATAGAGGTTATTGTTTCAGTTCCAGAGTGTAGCAAGACCTTCAAGTTCAGTTCAAAAGTCATCTCTTAACAGCGACTCAAGAATCAGTAGAATCAAGATCCGGGCCAAGCAACTCTGAAGTAAGGAACCCGGACTAACTGAGTCAAACATTCCAATTCCACAACTCCCGTCCCTTCAACAACTCCCTTTCCTTTAGCCGAGGAAACAAAGGATTTACCGTTAGCTCTAGGAGAATAGCTTCCCTTGATGTTGAATTATGACTTATTAGTTGCTGCATTCTTATACTATCCAGTTAGTTGCTCCATTCTTCAGCCAGTGCAGTAAGGTATCAAAGAAATGGAGTTATAGGAGCCTAGCCTCTCTCTCCTCTGGCTTATGTTATAGTCTATTTGACACCCTAATACTTTTGGTTCAAGTCCACTCTCTTCTTTAGTGCAATACCAGAGTTGCGGTAAGTCCGATATACTATCTTATTCTTCTCCACTATACTATCTTATTCTTCTCAGAGTTTAGGTAAGTCATACTCTTCTCCTTCTTAAGCTTCTGTATCAAAGCCTTGACTATCTTTCTCTTCTGCCACCCCCTCTGCCTGGCTACAAAGTCAGTAAACCAGCCGCACCTAGTAACTTCATGAAACAAGTCAGTCAACAACCCTTACTTTGGGCAACACCCGAACTCTTTTCTTTATAAAGAAACTAATAGCTTCCCTTTCTGACCCGACCTCTCTTGCCTCTCCTCGAAAGTTCACTTAATTAATTGTCTTGCCCGACCCTACCTCAGTTATTGATAACTTGACTAGCTTCCTCGCCTACTAGCTCACCTCTTTAACTCCCTGATTGGATTCTGGTTGTTAGCATCACTGTTCTCTATTTCTTCTTTGCTTAACAAAAGACAAGCACGCGAACCTAGTAGTGGTTTCACTCTTTCCCTTACTAGCCCCGAACATACGTAGCTCATCCCTAAGCTTGGCCTTTGATTGACTGGCGAACACAGGACTTTCCCCCTTAACTCTACTTTCCACTCCACTTTTCTAACTGACCTCCACTGGAAACTTGAAACAAGCTAAGCTGCTGGCAACCTCTGCGACTTAAAATAAGGGCAACTATTGGAATCTTAGTTTCTCAATTCCGACAGTTTGAAGTAAACTCACTCCTTACAAGAGCAGTACTTGCACCCGTCCACCTATGTCTATGTGAAGGTCCCTTCTAGGATAAGTATACTTTCACTTTGCCCGGGGTTTGGTAAACGGACTAGACTAGCCAATTACTATAAGGGGCATCCTTAGCCTTTGAACTAGCTTCTTTACTGGTTCAAGAACGGAAAGAGACTTGCCTTTCTATATCCTTAAATATACAAGCTTTATCATCTCTAACACCCGAGATAAGAAGCAGCTTTGGAATCTCTAATATAACACCCAGCGACTAGAGCAACAAATACGGAATGCAACTGGTAAGTATAAGTTAGTGAAAGTCAATTAAGAGGGTAACTGCGCTCTCAACTTGAAAGGAAGAATTCCACTCAAAGACAAGAAACTACGGAAGGTAGAAAACTACAGAAGAAAACCGGCTATACCAAGTCAAGTTATCAGATCTTATCGAAAGCGAGACCACTACCCCTAATGATTCTGTTCATTCTGTTACGGGTTATAATAAGGGTTCAATTCTGATTCTTGGTAATATTAGTTTGATTCTTATGAACTGGACTTGATATAAGGGCAACCCCGTCCCGAACTTGGCTTGAGAACTGCTTCTAAGTACTACTTTACTAGACGAAAATAGTATACTTTTTCACTCACTCCTTAAGTTGCTAACAAGAACTATACACTTGAATACAATTACTATAAGGGCCTCGACTGCTACTTATGCTCTGGGAACTCCTACAAAATCAGGATTTCTTTCCCACTCCTCTGGCTCATGAAACTAAGTAAGATCTTTCCTCCCTTGCCGACCTAGACCCTACTCGAACTGTGCTACTACTGGTCAACTAAGACTTATGAAACTACTCTACTACTACTATAGCATCGGGCCAAGTCGACTACTAGGTTTATTCTTTGACGGATTATAATAAGGGGTGGAATTCTAACTTGCCTCATTCGGCTACTATACCTCCCGTTATAAGTAAGGGCAAGTATAAATAACTCTGAGGGGGGAATGTTTTCAACTTACCTAGCTACCTGGCATCCTCAACTATATCGCCACTTGCTACTAGTGTATACCCAACACACTTCTCTTTTGTTCCTAAGCTTGTTGTTGATCCGCAGCTTCCTATAGTAAGTCACTTCACTACTAACATACCGACCAAAAAACAAGCTGAAGCAGATACGATCAAACAAGGACCTTATAGTAATTGGCACTACTAATAATTCCACTCGAGAAGGCAAGTGAGAATGAAACCGGTAAATCCAAACAATTCCTTTCTCCGCTTGTTATAACAATTCCTTCCCTTGAGTCCTGTTTTTTGGAGCTAAAACTAGTGCATTTCTTCCTAACATCTTTACCCTATTGCTCATCTACCTCAGGCTACAAATACAGATTCCACTGGGGATTCAACCAGAACAGAGACCCGGGCAAGCATACAAGACACTAGGCAAGTAACTACCAAATCTATATTCGATTCTGAAACTCTCACTGGAACTGTCATTTTTGCATATCTCTCTGCCCCTGGTTACCCAATGATTCTATACCCGGGCTGGGCTCACTAACGCTTACTTCTTCCGATCTTGGTTCAGTTTCTGATCTTGATTCTGCTGACGACTTGGATTCTTATTCCGCTCTTCTTTACCCTGCATATCTTCTCTCGTTGACAGAACTCCAGTGAAAGAACGTCTTACAACTGACTTTGGCACAGGGGATTCTTGGCTTCCATCATAGACAACACAAGCAACTGAAAGAGATTCAACTTCATATAAGCAAAAAGAGACCGCTACCCACGTTAAAGAGCGTCATTATCTTCGGCTTCTGCTTCTAAGCCAGTAATATGATAGTATGACCTTTACCCGAAAGCTTCTTCTCCTACATCTAATCCCGTAGGAACATGACTTGAATTTCCGTTTGCAGCTGATAATCCTTTCTTTAACTCGTAGACAAGAAACTAGAGCGGAACAATCTGTTTACGACTTTGACCATACCGAATAAGCAAGATCTTTTTTCTCTGATAACTCTCCTATCAAGCAAAACTTCTGAACGAAACTTTCGCACTCCACTTGGATTTCAGTACCGCCGCAACTGGACTTGTAGCTAAGAGTCAACCAGGAGAGTCTAGTCTACGAAGATCGTCTTGCCCGATCGTTAACTCAATCTTTCTTTGCGCCGGAGTAAACCATATCTTGGGCCGAGGAAAACTGTGAATGGAACTGAAACTGATGATCCAGATCCTACTGATTCAGTTGCTTTAGATACTGATCTAGTTGATGATTCTTCTTCTTGTCGATGTCTACTTTCCTGGCACTGAACAAATGTTAGATGAGCATTAATTCGAGCGTCATTCTCTTCTTGATATGACAACACAATCACCTCCCTTCATTCAACTGAAACTGCAAAGCCTGTACTGATTCCTAGCACGGAAGAATACGTTTTTGAAGAAGCAATCTCACGTTAGTTAGTTACGGACACTCTATTTTTGGTTGAAGTTCCTTTCCTTCCCGCTGAAGATCCTTATACTGCTCTGGAAACTCAATCACTTTAAGACCACGATCCAGCTTCTGCACACTACCCTTTGAATTCGAAATCAAAGAATGGAATTTCCCCCCCGCCCGCGGAAATCTATGGAATCTGACCTCTGCCTTGTGCCAACAAACACAGATGACTTTCGATCAGTCCATTCTCGTCGCCCGCTCTGCTTTGGCTTCCAATCGAGTTATTAACTTGAAGAACAGTACTCAACTCGGCCCCGTCTTTTCAACAAGAAAGGGAACAAGAGGGAAAGGGAATCAATAAGCATAGGAACCGCACCGCAGCTTAACCTCTAACTGCTTACTCTCCCTGCGGTCACCTAACAGCTCTATTACAAAGAATATTGGATAGCATCGTTCCTAAGTTATATATGAAAAACACAGCTTCTTTCTTTTATTAGGCTTAAATGGAAATTGAACTCCTGCTTTTTTCACTCCTATACGAGTGCTCCTATACGAGTGGTCGGCTTTTCGCCCTTATATTAAGTGCTTGGCAGAAAATCAATGACGAGTGGTCGGCTTTTCTACTTACTTGGCAGAAAATCAATGATCAAATTCGAAAGAAATGCAAAAAACACGAAAGAAAACTCATCAAATCAGTCGGATTTCGTACGTCAAGATAGATAGAAACGATAGGCACGAAATGTAGAATTGCACACAACGTTCTAAGCACAAAAACCTCTATCGTCGCCAACACCCGAACTTGAGAAATGCTCTCTTACCTGCTGGGGCTTCGGATCCTGATAAAGCTATTTATTCCAATTCTGATCTCAGTGATTTCACTCTCACTGCTGATTCTTAGCTTCTTTCTTTCTTATCAAACTGCATTTCTTATAAGTGGAATAACTCATGTTCCAGGGCTGGTCGAAAGAATAGGTAGGTAAAGTCGTGAAAGCAAAGTGTTGTTGGTGTCGTTTGTCTCTTCTTGTGATCCACCAGTTGTTCCTTGTCAAACAGTTAGTCTATCTGATTGCCACCTTACTCTGTAGTATAGAATGCTGATTGATAGCCTTCTTCAGCTTGACTTTACTTATCTATTATTCATCTTCATCCAACACCGACCCTGACTTCCGAAAGCACCCAGCAACCATCCCTTTGACATGAGAGTGCAAGACGAGAAAGATGGATTGTAGGCCCCAACAACAAGTAGTGGTGGAGAGATAGGCAAAACACAGCACTTTGGATAACTCATACTGTATATGCTTGGCGCTATGTGTTTGAGAGAAGCAGTTTCGTTTTCCTTTTGCTCGAGTGGAATCCATATGATATAGGATCCGTTTCCGTTTCAAGATCAAAAGCAATAGATCTCAAATCCAATCTCATTTAGTATGGGGCAATCGATTCTAAAAGCTATGTTAGAGAATCCGCAGCTGTAATATTGTACATCTTTAGTCTTTTCTTAATGAACCTATAGGAGTTCTCGATAATACTCTAAAGTTCAGTTACTAAGTGTTGGTTCTTCACTCCTGTTGAATTAAGTGCACATATTCTAGAAGCATAGTAAGCGAAGACAGCACTAGCCCCGAAACTCCAATGAGCGTTAGCGCAACGGCTTCCCTAAAGCTTGCTTACCGAGGTTGACCACCCAGAACCTATACAGCACCCACTTGACTTTACTCCCCAGCAATAGGAAAATACATCCCCGGTGTTTTATGTTTGAGGCACAAAGAAAGGGGATAGAGGAGTAATCATCTGCGATTTTCGTGTTTGCGATAAGAGAATGAATGAGCAGTGCTCGGAAAGGAGACAAGAGAAGGATAATAGATGAAACAGCCAATATCTCTCCTACAGATAGAGCTGTATCGGAAGCTAGGTCGGAGATCCTTGTTGGCAGGGAATAATGAAATACAGAATTACACCTCTCCAGTCATAATGACACTCTTCTGAATTCCACTCTAAAGTCAGACAGAAGCTGCCACATGATTCTATGGTTTAGGCATATAATAGAATACCTTGAAAGAAATTAGCGATTCGTGGAATGAAACCTCTTTCTCGTCAACCAGAGCCCAGTGGAATGAAACCTCTTTCTCGTCAACCGGGGCCCAATCATAGTCGCGGAGTTTGATCCCGGAAGCACTAATAATCAATCCAGCACAGCCGCAATAAAGTATATAATGAAAAAGAATTCATCAATTGACTGCTTATTTACAGCTATTTAAGCTAGCCCTTAAAGTCCCGAGAGGAGCGAATAGGCCATGGTGCATTCTCATTCTGCTTTTGGAGATCCAGGCAATCAGTCGAAAGAACGAAAACCAGCCAACAAAGGGCTCCTTTCTATTCTCTTCCTTGGAATTGATCTTCAGCGGGAAGGAAAGGAACTTCAACCAAAAATAGAGTGTCCGTAACTAACTAACGTGAGATTGCTTCTTCAAAAACGTATTCTTCCGTGCTAGGAATCAGTACAGGCTTTGCAGTTTCAGTTGAATGAAGGGAGGTGATTGTGTTGTCATATCAAGAAGAGAATGACGCTCGAATTAATGCTCATCTAACATTTGTTCAGTGCCAGGAAAGTAGACATCGACAAGAAGAAGAATCATCAACTAGATCAGTATCTAAAGCAACTGAATCAGTAGGATCTGGATCATCAGTTTCAGTTCCATTCACAGTTTTCCTCGGCCCAAGATATGGTTTACTCCGGCGCAAAGAAAGATTGAGTTAACGATCGGGCAAGACGATCTTCGTAGACTAGACTCTCCTGGTTGACTCTTAGCTACAAGTCCAGTTGCGGCGGTACTGAAATCCAAGTGGAGTGCGAAAGTTTCGTTCAGAAGTTTTGCTTGATAGGAGAGTTATCAGAGAAAAAAGATCTTGCTTATTCGGTATGGTCAAAGTCGTAAACAGATTGTTCCGCTCTAGTTTCTTGTCTACGAGTTAAAGAAAGGATTATCAGCTGCAAACGGAAATTCAAGTCATGTTCCTACGGGATTAGATGTAGGAGAAGAAGCTTTCGGGTAAAGGTCATACTATCATATTACTGGCTTAGAAGCAGAAGCCGAAGATAATGACGCTCTTTAACGTGGGTAGCGGTCTCTTTTTGCTTATATGAAGTTGAATCTCTTTCAGTTGCTTGTGTTGTCTATGATGGAAGCCAAGAATCCCCTGTGCCAAAGTCAGTTGTAAGACGTTCTTTCACTGGAGTTCTGTCAACGAGAGAAGATATGCAGGGTAAAGAAGAGCGGAATAAGAATCCAAGTCGTCAGCAGAATCAAGATCAGAAACTGAACCAAGATCGGAAGAAGTAAGCGTTAGTGAGCCCAGCCCGGGTATAGAATCATTGGGTAACCAGGGGCAGAGAGATATGCAAAAATGACAGTTCCAGTGAGAGTTTCAGAATCGAATATAGATTTGGTAGTTACTTGCCTAGTGTCTTGTATGCTTGCCCGGGTCTCTGTTCTGGTTGAATCCCCAGTGGAATCTGTATTTGTAGCCTGAGGTAGATGAGCAATAGGGTAAAGATGTTAGGAAGAAATGCACTAGTTTTAGCTCCAAAAAACAGGACTCAAGGGAAGGAATTGTTATAACAAGCGGAGAAAGGAATTGTTTGGATTTACCGGTTTCATTCTCACTTGCCTTCTCGAGTGGAATTATTAGTAGTGCCAATTACTATAAGGTCCTTGTTTGATCGTATCTGCTTCAGCTTGTTTTTTGGTCGGTATGTTAGTAGTGAAGTGACTTACTATAGGAAGCTGCGGATCAACAACAAGCTTAGGAACAAAAGAGAAGTGTGTTGGGTATACACTAGTAGCAAGTGGCGATATAGTTGAGGATGCCAGGTAGCTAGGTAAGTTGAAAACATTCCCCCCTCAGAGTTATTTATACTTGCCCTTACTTATAACGGGAGGTATAGTAGCCGAATGAGGCAAGTTAGAATTCCACCCCTTATTATAATCCGTCAAAGAATAAACCTAGTAGTCGACTTGGCCCGATGCTATAGTAGTAGTAGAGTAGTTTCATAAGTCTTAGTTGACCAGTAGTAGCACAGTTCGAGTAGGGTCTAGGTCGGCAAGGGAGGAAAGATCTTACTTAGTTTCATGAGCCAGAGGAGTGGGAAAGAAATCCTGATTTTGTAGGAGTTCCCAGAGCATAAGTAGCAGTCGAGGCCCTTATAGTAATTGTATTCAAGTGTATAGTTCTTGTTAGCAACTTAAGGAGTGAGTGAAAAAGTATACTATTTTCGTCTAGTAAAGTAGTACTTAGAAGCAGTTCTCAAGCCAAGTTCGGGACGGGGTTGCCCTTATATCAAGTCCAGTTCATAAGAATCAAACTAATATTACCAAGAATCAGAATTGAACCCTTATTATAACCCGTAACAGAATGAACAGAATCATTAGGGGTAGTGGTCTCGCTTTCGATAAGATCTGATAACTTGACTTGGTATAGCCGGTTTTCTTCTGTAGTTTTCTACCTTCCGTAGTTTCTTGTCTTTGAGTGGAATTCTTCCTTTCAAGTTGAGAGCGCAGTTACCCTCTTAATTGACTTTCACTAACTTATACTTACCAGTTGCATTCCGTATTTGTTGCTCTAGTCGCTGGGTGTTATATTAGAGATTCCAAAGCTGCTTCTTATCTCGGGTGTTAGAGATGATAAAGCTTGTATATTTAAGGATATAGAAAGGCAAGTCTCTTTCCGTTCTTGAACCAGTAAAGAAGCTAGTTCAAAGGCTAAGGATGCCCCTTATAGTAATTGGCTAGTCTAGTCCGTTTACCAAACCCCGGGCAAAGTGAAAGTATACTTATCCTAGAAGGGACCTTCACATAGACATAGGTGGACGGGTGCAAGTACTGCTCTTGTAAGGAGTGAGTTTACTTCAAACTGTCGGAATTGAGAAACTAAGATTCCAATAGTTGCCCTTATTTTAAGTCGCAGAGGTTGCCAGCAGCTTAGCTTGTTTCAAGTTTCCAGTGGAGGTCAGTTAGAAAAGTGGAGTGGAAAGTAGAGTTAAGGGGGAAAGTCCTGTGTTCGCCAGTCAATCAAAGGCCAAGCTTAGGGATGAGCTACGTATGTTCGGGGCTAGTAAGGGAAAGAGTGAAACCACTACTAGGTTCGCGTGCTTGTCTTTTGTTAAGCAAAGAAGAAATAGAGAACAGTGATGCTAACAACCAGAATCCAATCAGGGAGTTAAAGAGGTGAGCTAGTAGGCGAGGAAGCTAGTCAAGTTATCAATAACTGAGGTAGGGTCGGGCAAGACAATTAATTAAGTGAACTTTCGAGGAGAGGCAAGAGAGGTCGGGTCAGAAAGGGAAGCTATTAGTTTCTTTATAAAGAAAAGAGTTCGGGTGTTGCCCAAAGTAAGGGTTGTTGACTGACTTGTTTCATGAAGTTACTAGGTGCGGCTGGTTTACTGACTTTGTAGCCAGGCAGAGGGGGTGGCAGAAGAGAAAGATAGTCAAGGCTTTGATACAGAAGCTTAAGAAGGAGAAGAGTATGACTTACCTAAACTCTGAGAAGAATAAGATAGTATAGTGGAGAAGAATAAGATAGTATATCGGACTTACCGCAACTCTGGTATTGCACTAAAGAAGAGAGTGGACTTGAACCAAAAGTATTAGGGTGTCAAATAGACTATAACATAAGCCAGAGGAGAGAGAGGCTAGGCTCCTATAACTCCATTTCTTTGATACCTTACTGCACTGGCTGAAGAATGGAGCAACTAACTGGATAGTATAAGAATGCAGCAACTAATAAGTCATAATTCAACATCAAGGGAAGCTATTCTCCTAGAGCTAACGGTAAATCCTTTGTTTCCTCGGCTAAAGGAAAGGGAGTTGTTGAAGGGACGGGAGTTGTGGAATTGGAATGTTTGACTCAGTTAGTCCGGGTTCCTTACTTCAGAGTTGCTTGGCCCGGATCTTGATTCTACTGATTCTTGAGTCGCTGTTAAGAGATGACTTTTGAACTGAACTTGAAGGTCTTGCTACACTCTGGAACTGAAACAATAACCTCTATTTCTGCTCACTTGGTACTTAACCCGGTAGTGGTTGATACATAACCGAAGAGAAGAGGATTTCGCTAGGTCTGATAGATCTTTGTAACCAAGGTCAGCAGTTAAGTCAGAAGGAGAGGACAGCTGGAAGGTCAGAGTTAGAGTTACCTGAGGTGGATGAGCCGGGAGTGATAGTTGAAAGTACGAATGCACTGTATTAGTTTCCAGAGGTGTATACGAGTAGTCTAGTGGTCGTGGTCTAGTTTCAGAAGTCGTTGGTGTAGATGAGTCCACTTATGGTCCTGTAGGGATAGAATGAAACCACTGCATCAAAGGCTGAAACCGGTGACAACCCAACCCGAGTCAAAGAATGCAACCGGGGAATCGGGGTATGGGCCGCTAAGGGATAGAATGCAGCTAAGGAGTCAAAGGCTTCACCCATGTAGTTACAGGCGGATAGCACTGCCTAACAGACTGGTACTGCTGCTACTGATGCTAGGGGTACGGGTAGCTAAGGTCTCTAACAAGTGCTGGGCAGACCGGTAGCTTCTAGGTGTAATTACAGACTGATGCTTAGGTGTTACAGAACCAAACCCAGGAACCCAAGGCTATAGCTAGTAGTGATTAAAGAATGGAACCAACCTATGACCATAAGTACTGAAGTCTGGAATTGCTATCTAAAAAGACGGGAAAACGTCAAAAAGTCATTTCAAAGGATCGGTCCAGGAGGGAAAGTTCCTTGGCTATGAGGCAAGTAACTACGTACCAAGCCGATCGCCAAGCAACTACTAATGACCAAGCCACTACTACAAAGGCAACGAAAGTTAAGAGCTCAATTAATATATGTTAATGAGGCTATGTACAAGTCCAGTATTCAGGGCGGTAGGAGGAAGTGAGCTAAACGGCAGTGAGTTCCAGCGGTAGCGAGCTAAAAGAGCTAAAGTGTTGTTTCACGGGAAAACGCAAAGGTAGAAAACGTGACTTTGACTCTGTCGCTACACATTAGTAGTTCCTTGGCCCGTGTCTTGGCTGTTAGAGTGAATTTGAGCCTATATCTTTAGGGTTCCCTTGCTTTAAGATCTTAGTCCTGTGCCACTTATATATCTGCGGATTCTCAAAAGAAAGAAAGAAAGTAGAGGCGTAACCCTGGGAAACTTCCTGGTATGCTTTTCTTTGATACGCGGTGTCCTGAAAAAGTATAGTTTTCGAATTCGATTGCCTAGGAGCAGCTTCACCCCCGGCTTCAGATCTTGATCTTGAAACAGCTGATGATCTTGTCGACTTTCTATCCATCTTTTTAGAAGCTTATATTAGAGACTTTCTTTTGGTACACCTAGCATCAAACCCAGTACAAGTCCTTTCTTCGACCCTCAAGATGTTAGGCTTAAATGCATTTCTACAGCCGATAAGTCTATTTCATAGGTAAGAACTAACTAACTGCTGATATGAGTAATTTAAGCAAACTAGTAGTAGAGTAAGGTTCACCCCCTTATAGAATCTTGCACGGAAACTATTCACTCCAGAGAATCCATATTAGTATAGCAATCCGGAACTAATGAAAATACAAACATACCGGATTATTAGCTGACGCCATGAACACGAACGAACACTGGACTTGAGAACAGCAGATGATCTCATTGATGAAACTAGAACAGGGAGCAGTAACAGAATGGATTGAATCTCTATCCTCGCCAACCCTGAGTTGCGGTAAATAAGATGTACAGTTAATGAGCTAGGTATTATAGTTCTATTACTTCATTGAATATAGCTCTAGCCCTTGGTTAGCACTAAGGAATTTCATCTATGAAGCACGAGCAAGTCCTGTCTTTGTCTCCCTTGCCCAACCCCAGTAAGAGTAGTGAAGTCAGAATGCAACTCTATAGTTCTCTTTCCTTTAAGTCAGAATGCAACTATAAAGTCAGTATCCGCAGAAGCCACTGGTAGATCAGCAACTCCAAGTCCAGTTATCAAGTATAGTTATGACCGATTCCAATCTCCCGAAATGAGTCACATAAATGAGTCACAGCTGGAAGTTAACTGTTGCCAGCAAATTCTGTTATTGCTCCCAAACACATAGCAAGTAGACAGATAAAGCACCGAACAAAGGACTTAGTGGTTGCTGGGCCTCACCTGGACTACAGGGATGAAGACTAGAACAAGAACTACGCTACTACTTGAGAATGGAATTGAAAAGAAAGTGGGCCAGGAATTCATCTTCAATCCGACTATGAAAACGGATACTTGCAATCCTTAAAGGTAGGCTAACTTCCACTATCACTCTCACAGGATCGGTATTCCACTCTGACTCTCACAGTACTTCCCTGGCAATTCAATAAGTCAACTCGATTCTTTAGTTCACTACCGGTAAGTCAACTCACTACTTAAGAAATCAACTACTTGCTTGCCCCCGAACCGACCTATAAGAAGTGCCCGACCTCTCATAACCATACTTTCTCACTGGCACTGGACCTGGGGCAGCAGACTTCAATCCTATTTCTGAACTCTTGAACTCCCTGTCGACTTGCCTATTTACTTGGCCCGACTGACGCTCTTATTAGCTCGCTACCGCGCTTTAGCTCACTTTATCGACACTCAAAAAGACAGGACTAGCAGGTCAGACTCTAAGATGTGGGTGTTAGTTTCTACCTTTTGGGCATAGGCATTGAAGGCAGTAGGGGCGTACTAATAGGCAGTAAAGACGGGCTCAAAGATAGGAATGCCAGAAAGGAATGAGAGTAACTCAATCAAACCTAGGAACATAGGGAATCAAGGAAGTCAACTACAAAGTAACAATCAAAGACAGGACTTGCTCGTGCTTCATAGATGAAATTCCTTAGTGCTAACCAAGGGCTAGAGCTATATTCAATGAAGTAATAGAACTATAATACCTAGCTCATTAACTGTACATCTTATTTACCGCAACTCAGGGTTGGCGAGGATAGAGATTCAATCCATTCTGTTACTGCTCCCTGTTCTAGTTTCATCAATGAGATCATCTGCTGTTCTCAAGTCCAGTGTTCGTTCGTGTTCATGGCGTCAGCTAATAATCCGGTATGTTTGTATTTTCATTAGTTCCGGATTGCTATACTAATATGGATTCTCTGGAGTGAATAGTTTCCGTGCAAGATTCTATAAGGGGGTGAACCTTACTCTACTACTAGTTTGCTTAAATTACTCATATCAGCAGTTAGTTAGTTCTTACCTATGAAATAGACTTATCGGCTGTAGAAATGCATTTAAGCCTAACATCTTGAGGGTCGAAGAAAGGACTTGTACTGGGTTTGATGCTAGGTGTACCAAAAGAAAGTCTCTAATATAAGCTTCTAAAAAGATGGATAGAAAGTCGACAAGATCATCAGCTGTTTCAAGATCAAGATCTGAAGCCGGGGGTGAAGCTGCTCCTAGGCAATCGAATTCGAAAACTATACTTTTTCAGGACACCGCGTATCAAAGAAAAGCATACCAGGAAGTTTCCCAGGGTTACGCCTCTACTTTCTTTCTTTCTTTTGAGAATCCGCAGATATATAAGTGGCACAGGACTAAGATCTTAAAGCAAGGGAACCCTAAAGATATAGGCTCAAATTCACTCTAACAGCCAAGACACGGGCCAAGGAACTACTAATGTGTAGCGACAGAGTCAAAGTCACGTTTTCTACCTTTGCGTTTTCCCGTGAAACAACACTTTAGCTCTTTTAGCTCGCTACCGCTGGAACTCACTGCCGTTTAGCTCACTTCCTCCTACCGCCCTGAATACTGGACTTGTACATAGCCTCATTAACATATATTAATTGAGCTCTTAACTTTCGTTGCCTTTGTAGTAGTGGCTTGGTCATTAGTAGTTGCTTGGCGATCGGCTTGGTACGTAGTTACTTGCCTCATAGCCAAGGAACTTTCCCTCCTGGACCGATCCTTTGAAATGACTTTTTGACGTTTTCCCGTCTTTTTAGATAGCAATTCCAGACTTCAGTACTTATGGTCATAGGTTGGTTCCATTCTTTAATCACTACTAGCTATAGCCTTGGGTTCCTGGGTTTGGTTCTGTAACACCTAAGCATCAGTCTGTAATTACACCTAGAAGCTACCGGTCTGCCCAGCACTTGTTAGAGACCTTAGCTACCCGTACCCCTAGCATCAGTAGCAGCAGTACCAGTCTGTTAGGCAGTGCTATCCGCCTGTAACTACATGGGTGAAGCCTTTGACTCCTTAGCTGCATTCTATCCCTTAGCGGCCCATACCCCGATTCCCCGGTTGCATTCTTTGACTCGGGTTGGGTTGTCACCGGTTTCAGCCTTTGATGCAGTGGTTTCATTCTATCCCTACAGGACCATAAGTGGACTCATCTACACCAACGACTTCTGAAACTAGACCACGACCACTAGACTACTCGTATACACCTCTGGAAACTAATACAGTGCATTCGTACTTTCAACTATCACTCCCGGCTCATCCACCTCAGGTAACTCTAACTCTGACCTTCCAGCTGTCCTCTCCTTCTGACTTAACTGCTGACCTTGGTTACAAAGATCTATCAGACCTAGCGAAATCCTCTTCTCTTCGGTTATGTATCAACCACTACCGGGTTAAGTACCAAGTGAGCAGAAATAGAGGTTATTGTTTCAGTTCCAGAGTGTAGCAAGACCTTCAAGTTCAGTTCAAAAGTCATCTCTTAACAGCGACTCAAGAATCAGTAGAATCAAGATCCGGGCCAAGCAACTCTGAAGTAAGGAACCCGGACTAACTGAGTCAAACATTCCAATTCCACAACTCCCGTCCCTTCAACAACTCCCTTTCCTTTAGCCGAGGAAACAAAGGATTTACCGTTAGCTCTAGGAGAATAGCTTCCCTTGATGTTGAATTATGACTTATTAGTTGCTGCATTCTTATACTATCCAGTTAGTTGCTCCATTCTTCAGCCAGTGCAGTAAGGTATCAAAGAAATGGAGTTATAGGAGCCTAGCCTCTCTCTCCTCTGGCTTATGTTATAGTCTATTTGACACCCTAATACTTTTGGTTCAAGTCCACTCTCTTCTTTAGTGCAATACCAGAGTTGCGGTAAGTCCGATATACTATCTTATTCTTCTCCACTATACTATCTTATTCTTCTCAGAGTTTAGGTAAGTCATACTCTTCTCCTTCTTAAGCTTCTGTATCAAAGCCTTGACTATCTTTCTCTTCTGCCACCCCCTCTGCCTGGCTACAAAGTCAGTAAACCAGCCGCACCTAGTAACTTCATGAAACAAGTCAGTCAACAACCCTTACTTTGGGCAACACCCGAACTCTTTTCTTTATAAAGAAACTAATAGCTTCCCTTTCTGACCCGACCTCTCTTGCCTCTCCTCGAAAGTTCAC
The DNA here is from genome assembly GCF_036884655.1 of Musa acuminata AAA Group. NCBI lineage: Eukaryota > Viridiplantae > Streptophyta > Magnoliopsida > Zingiberales > Musaceae > Musa > Musa acuminata. Next base: position 18,377,986 of record NC_088329.1, read on the forward strand.
TTAATTAATTGTCTTGCCCGACCCTACCTCAGTTATTGATAACTTGACTAGCTTCCTCGCCTACTAGCTCACCTCTTTAACTCCCTGATTGGATTCTGGTTGTTAGCATCACTGTTCTCTATTTCTTCTTTGCTTAACAAAAGACAAGCACGCGAACCTAGTAGTGGTTTCACTCTTTCCCTTACTAGCCCCGAACATACGTAGCTCATCCCTAAGCTTGGCCTTTGATTGACTGGCGAACACAGGACTTTCCCCCTTAACTCTACTTTCCACTCCACTTTTCTAACTGACCTCCACTGGAAACTTGAAACAAGCTAAGCTGCTGGCAACCTCTGCGACTTAAAATAAGGGCAACTATTGGAATCTTAGTTTCTCAATTCCGACAGTTTGAAGTAAACTCACTCCTTACAAGAGCAGTACTTGCACCCGTCCACCTATGTCTATGTGAAGGTCCCTTCTAGGATAAGTATACTTTCACTTTGCCCGGGGTTTGGTAAACGGACTAGACTAGCCAATTACTATAAGGGGCATCCTTAGCCTTTGAACTAGCTTCTTTACTGGTTCAAGAACGGAAAGAGACTTGCCTTTCTATATCCTTAAATATACAAGCTTTATCATCTCTAACACCCGAGATAAGAAGCAGCTTTGGAATCTCTAATATAACACCCAGCGACTAGAGCAACAAATACGGAATGCAACTGGTAAGTATAAGTTAGTGAAAGTCAATTAAGAGGGTAACTGCGCTCTCAACTTGAAAGGAAGAATTCCACTCAAAGACAAGAAACTACGGAAGGTAGAAAACTACAGAAGAAAACCGGCTATACCAAGTCAAGTTATCAGATCTTATCGAAAGCGAGACCACTACCCCTAATGATTCTGTTCATTCTGTTACGGGTTATAATAAGGGTTCAATTCTGATTCTTGGTAATATTAGTTTGATTCTTATGAACTGGACTTGATATAAGGGCAACCCCGTCCCGAACTTGGCTTGAGAACTGCTTCTAAGTACTACTTTACTAGACGAAAATAGTATACTTTTTCACTCACTCCTTAAGTTGCTAACAAGAACTATACACTTGAATACAATTACTATAAGGGCCTCGACTGCTACTTATGCTCTGGGAACTCCTACAAAATCAGGATTTCTTTCCCACTCCTCTGGCTCATGAAACTAAGTAAGATCTTTCCTCCCTTGCCGACCTAGACCCTACTCGAACTGTGCTACTACTGGTCAACTAAGACTTATGAAACTACTCTACTACTACTATAGCATCGGGCCAAGTCGACTACTAGGTTTATTCTTTGACGGATTATAATAAGGGGTGGAATTCTAACTTGCCTCATTCGGCTACTATACCTCCCGTTATAAGTAAGGGCAAGTATAAATAACTCTGAGGGGGGAATGTTTTCAACTTACCTAGCTACCTGGCATCCTCAACTATATCGCCACTTGCTACTAGTGTATACCCAACACACTTCTCTTTTGTTCCTAAGCTTGTTGTTGATCCGCAGCTTCCTATAGTAAGTCACTTCACTACTAACATACCGACCAAAAAACAAGCTGAAGCAGATACGATCAAACAAGGACCTTATAGTAATTGGCACTACTAATAATTCCACTCGAGAAGGCAAGTGAGAATGAAACCGGTAAATCCAAACAATTCCTTTCTCCGCTTGTTATAACAATTCCTTCCCTTGAGTCCTGTTTTTTGGAGCTAAAACTAGTGCATTTCTTCCTAACATCTTTACCCTATTGCTCATCTACCTCAGGCTACAAATACAGATTCCACTGGGGATTCAACCAGAACAGAGACCCGGGCAAGCATACAAGACACTAGGCAAGTAACTACCAAATCTATATTCGATTCTGAAACTCTCACTGGAACTGTCATTTTTGCATATCTCTCTGCCCCTGGTTACCCAATGATTCTATACCCGGGCTGGGCTCACTAACGCTTACTTCTTCCGATCTTGGTTCAGTTTCTGATCTTGATTCTGCTGACGACTTGGATTCTTATTCCGCTCTTCTTTACCCTGCATATCTTCTCTCGTTGACAGAACTCCAGTGAAAGAACGTCTTACAACTGACTTTGGCACAGGGGATTCTTGGCTTCCATCATAGACAACACAAGCAACTGAAAGAGATTCAACTTCATATAAGCAAAAAGAGACCGCTACCCACGTTAAAGAGCGTCATTATCTTCGGCTTCTGCTTCTAAGCCAGTAATATGATAGTATGACCTTTACCCGAAAGCTTCTTCTCCTACATCTAATCCCGTAGGAACATGACTTGAATTTCCGTTTGCAGCTGATAATCCTTTCTTTAACTCGTAGACAAGAAACTAGAGCGGAACAATCTGTTTACGACTTTGACCATACCGAATAAGCAAGATCTTTTTTCTCTGATAACTCTCCTATCAAGCAAAACTTCTGAACGAAACTTTCGCACTCCACTTGGATTTCAGTACCGCCGCAACTGGACTTGTAGCTAAGAGTCAACCAGGAGAGTCTAGTCTACGAAGATCGTCTTGCCCGATCGTTAACTCAATCTTTCTTTGCGCCGGAGTAAACCATATCTTGGGCCGAGGAAAACTGTGAATGGAACTGAAACTGATGATCCAGATCCTACTGATTCAGTTGCTTTAGATACTGATCTAGTTGATGATTCTTCTTCTTGTCGATGTCTACTTTCCTGGCACTGAACAAATGTTAGATGAGCATTAATTCGAGCGTCATTCTCTTCTTGATATGACAACACAATCACCTCCCTTCATTCAACTGAAACTGCAAAGCCTGTACTGATTCCTAGCACGGAAGAATACGTTTTTGAAGAAGCAATCTCACGTTAGTTAGTTACGGACACTCTATTTTTGGTTGAAGTTCCTTTCCTTCCCGCTGAAGATCCTTATACTGCTCTGGAAACTCAATCACTTTAAGACCACGATCCAGCTTCTGCACACTACCCTTTGAATTCGAAATCAAAGAATGGAATTTCCCCCCCGCCCGCGGAAATCTATGGAATCTGACCTCTGCCTTGTGCCAACAAACACAGATGACTTTCGATCAGTCCATTCTCGTCGCCCGCTCTGCTTTGGCTTCCAATCGAGTTATTAACTTGAAGAACAGTACTCAACTCGGCCCCGTCTTTTCAACAAGAAAGGGAACAAGAGGGAAAGGGAATCAATAAGCATAGGAACCGCACCGCAGCTTAACCTCTAACTGCTTACTCTCCCTGCGGTCACCTAACAGCTCTATTACAAAGAATATTGGATAGCATCGTTCCTAAGTTATATATGAAAAACACAGCTTCTTTCTTTTATTAGGCTTAAATGGAAATTGAACTCCTGCTTTTTTCACTCCTATACGAGTGCTCCTATACGAGTGGTCGGCTTTTCGCCCTTATATTAAGTGCTTGGCAGAAAATCAATGACGAGTGGTCGGCTTTTCTACTTACTTGGCAGAAAATCAATGATCAAATTCGAAAGAAATGCAAAAAACACGAAAGAAAACTCATCAAATCAGTCGGATTTCGTACGTCAAGATAGATAGAAACGATAGGCACGAAATGTAGAATTGCACACAACGTTCTAAGCACAAAAACCTCTATCGTCGCCAACACCCGAACTTGAGAAATGCTCTCTTACCTGCTGGGGCTTCGGATCCTGATAAAGCTATTTATTCCAATTCTGATCTCAGTGATTTCACTCTCACTGCTGATTCTTAGCTTCTTTCTTTCTTATCAAACTGCATTTCTTATAAGTGGAATAACTCATGTTCCAGGGCTGGTCGAAAGAATAGGTAGGTAAAGTCGTGAAAGCAAAGTGTTGTTGGTGTCGTTTGTCTCTTCTTGTGATCCACCAGTTGTTCCTTGTCAAACAGTTAGTCTATCTGATTGCCACCTTACTCTGTAGTATAGAATGCTGATTGATAGCCTTCTTCAGCTTGACTTTACTTATCTATTATTCATCTTCATCCAACACCGACCCTGACTTCCGAAAGCACCCAGCAACCATCCCTTTGACATGAGAGTGCAAGACGAGAAAGATGGATTGTAGGCCCCAACAACAAGTAGTGGTGGAGAGATAGGCAAAACACAGCACTTTGGATAACTCATACTGTATATGCTTGGCGCTATGTGTTTGAGAGAAGCAGTTTCGTTTTCCTTTTGCTCGAGTGGAATCCATATGATATAGGATCCGTTTCCGTTTCAAGATCAAAAGCAATAGATCTCAAATCCAATCTCATTTAGTATGGGGCAATCGATTCTAAAAGCTATGTTAGAGAATCCGCAGCTGTAATATTGTACATCTTTAGTCTTTTCTTAATGAACCTATAGGAGTTCTCGATAATACTCTAAAGTTCAGTTACTAAGTGTTGGTTCTTCACTCCTGTTGAATTAAGTGCACATATTCTAGAAGCATAGTAAGCGAAGACAGCACTAGCCCCGAAACTCCAATGAGCGTTAGCGCAACGGCTTCCCTAAAGCTTGCTTACCGAGGTTGACCACCCAGAACCTATACAGCACCCACTTGACTTTACTCCCCAGCAATAGGAAAATACATCCCCGGTGTTTTATGTTTGAGGCACAAAGAAAGGGGATAGAGGAGTAATCATCTGCGATTTTCGTGTTTGCGATAAGAGAATGAATGAGCAGTGCTCGGAAAGGAGACAAGAGAAGGATAATAGATGAAACAGCCAATATCTCTCCTACAGATAGAGCTGTATCGGAAGCTAGGTCGGAGATCCTTGTTGGCAGGGAATAATGAAATACAGAATTACACCTCTCCAGTCATAATGACACTCTTCTGAATTCCACTCTAAAGTCAGACAGAAGCTGCCACATGATTCTATGGTTTAGGCATATAATAGAATACCTTGAAAGAAATTAGCGATTCGTGGAATGAAACCTCTTTCTCGTCAACCAGAGCCCAGTGGAATGAAACCTCTTTCTCGTCAACCGGGGCCCAATCATAGTCGCGGAGTTTGATCCCGGAAGCACTAATAATCAATCCAGCACAGCCGCAATAAAGTATATAATGAAAAAGAATTCATCAATTGACTGCTTATTTACAGCTATTTAAGCTAGCCCTTAAAGTCCCGAGAGGAGCGAATAGGCCATGGTGCATTCTCATTCTGCTTTTGGAGATCCAGGCAATCAGTCGAAAGAACGAAAACCAGCCAACAAAGGGCTCCTTTCTATTCTCTTCCTTGGAATTGGACTAACAAGCATAATGTCACGAGGATTTATTTGAAGTCGCCATCGGACTGACCCGATTCATTCTAATTATCCTTTTTGGGTCCCCGGGTCCAGAGAGCTTAAAGGAGGGTTATACTAGAACTAGGGTAACCGCTTTACAAGCCTCAACTAAAAGATTGGCAACCTCCATTCATGACCTCGGCGTCTACCATGTCATAGACTTTCCATTAAAAGCCAAAACTCAAAAGATGAGCATCCCGGCGTTATTGCTTCCAAGATGTCATGACTGTAGGAGCATCAAAGAACTGTTCAATGGCAACCTCCTCGGAGAGCGAAACTGCGCAGTACTCTATTTGAAACACTTTAGCCATTGGTCAACCCACCTTCTTGTCTGGGTGTACTCAGAGAATTCCTTAACCTTGGGGGGGAGAGCTCCGAATAACTCTTCGGGTATCCGCTGAAGCTCTTTGGGGGGCATCTGCCCTAAAGGAAATGAGAGGCCGATCGATGGAAACTTGTAGTTAGTCTTCGTAGAAGCTGTAGCTAGTAAGGAAAAAGTGGCAGTTAATGAGGAAGGAGAAGAGGCTAGCTCTGGTCTTCATTGGGCACTATCTGGCCTAGGGTGTAAGTGAGTGTTCAATGAACCAGAAACCACATATCTGAGAATACTGCTGAAAACACTGTAGTTAAGTACCGTACAACATTGCTAAGTATGATGACTAGTCTCGCGAACGTTGCAATATACATGAAACTCTTAATACATTATGAGTATTTATTTCTTAAGTAGGCTCGTAGGCTTACACAACAATAACTACGTTCTTTTAGAAGCCACCTCCTTGTGATTTGAGAAATTGTGATTTGATTGTTTTGATGATTTCTTGGATTACAATGTGGGGTAGGCTTATTCCTCTGTTACAAGGGTAGTTGAGGAGAAGATTCTGCTCTTGTGTTAAGCAAAGAAGGTTTCCATATCCTAAAAGCTCCTGTTCTGGTTAGGAGTTTCATTCAATACCGGAGTTAGGAGTTTCGAGTGAAAGAGTTTGTCGTTGCTTGGCCCTTACTGACTTTTCTTCTTATGTGCTAGCTTCCAACTGACACTACTACCTTGTATTCTTTGGGTGTAGACCTACTACGCTACCACTACTTACTTGAAAACTGCCAGCTGCGACCTGTCTATTAGCCAGCCCTTACATTATTTCCGCCTAGAAAGTCCCCCTTACCTATTAGGTTGTACATCATGTCTTTCATTACTAAACTGCTTCCGTTAAAGAAGAAAATCCATTAAGTAAGAACAAAACACGACTCTATTAACTAAACCTAGTAAACCAAGCTAAACGACAGAGGAAAATGGCCTTATTAGTCCACATAGATCCAAGCCTTATTAGTTAACATCGGTGCCAAGCCTGAATCGTGCCTTTCGCGCCTCTCAGTCCCGGGCTCCTTACCTTAGATACCTATGCTCCAGTTTAGCTTACTAGCATAGTTGTTAGCCTGCCTCCACTGTCTCTGATTCCTCTACTCCGGTCCATCAGCCTTACCTTTACCGGCAATAGGTCTGACTATCCTCACCGCCTTCCCTACATATAGGTATTACTATCCACTCGACTGGAATTCCACTCCGCTACTCCTAATACCCTTGCTTCAGTCTATAGCTACCGATCCAGTCCGGATCTTTGCTTTACTGAACTCAATACTTCATCCTATAATAAGAGGAATTGAACCACTACGTCCAAGAATCAATCTAGTAAGGAAAAGAATTCATGCCCACACCGGGTAACAAGCCTTACTCTACATAGATATAAAACGGACATCACTATAATAGATATAAAACGGACGTCACTATAATAGATATCGAACTGACACCACTGCCCTAAACCTTACCTTTACTGTTTCTCAGACAACTCCCACTCTATAGGAAATCGGCTACTACCTAATGGAATGAAACTCAGCAGTCTCAATCAGTGCTAGGACACCGCCTCCACTAACTAGGAATGGAACTCGAAACTATGGCACCGACCTGTACCTTTATTTATTATACCTTATCTTTGCATCCTTGCTTCTTAGTTAAAGAATATTTGTATATTAATACAGACTGGAATCACTGCCAGTAAGAGCTGACCTAAAGAAAGGGTTTAATAAGGTAAGAGAAGCGCTCGTCTGTGTTTCGGTGACCAGGAGAGTCAGCCGGAGATAGGTAAGTCTGTGCTTTCGCTTTGGATGTGTAGCCTGTTGCTGGTAGCTCGTCCCGGTGTTGCATCCAATCCAAAAGAGATTGGCTTTGAGGACCAGTTTGACATCTCATTCAAGAGAGAGTGAGTCATCGATCCAATTCCGATGTTCACAGAGGGGCCCGAAAAAGAGATGGAGTGAAAATGATGCACTAACACTCAAGCTATTTTGACCCTACGAAAGCAAGCCCTGCGTAACAACCAAGAAGATTGGCAGCATTTGCCATGTTTAGGGTTCAGAAGAAATAAGCTCATGTTGAGCAAGCATGTGAAAGAACCAATAATAAGACTAATCCACTGGTATTCCTGGATGGATTGACCTACGACTGATTGACTCAGGCCCTTTCTCACTGACTTATTCCCTCATTCAGAGAAGTGCAAAATGGGCAAAGACGAACACTTTGGAAGCGAAAGACGATTGACGCTCTCGCCCTGTTTCTGTTTATTGAGCGAAAAGTGGATGAGAGAGAGAGAGCATAGTAAGGAGATATCCCGGACCCTTAAAAAGCCTATTTGCCCTTCCCGGATTTAGGACGGAAAAGAAGGTAAAAACAGACCCATTGATTGACCATAGATGCGAACTCCCACACCCTTTGCCAGTACCTGCGACTAGTCTTCGGTCTACGAGGTATATAGGACGAGAGCCTGCTAAGGTAACCTTTAAGCCTACCAGTGTTTAGCCTCATGCATGTACTGAACCTAGGCATAGCCAGCTAAGGAACCCAGTCAATTGCGCTACACTCAGTACTATCTTCTTTCCGGGACCGCTTGATTTAGCATACTTTTTCAAGCACACATCTTTGCGGTCTTGCGCCCTTATTCTATTTTGGATTACCTTATTCTATTTCTTATTAGAAAGTTATTATTATTTATTATTAAGGTCAGCCTTTAGGTTGCTTTCAAGTTCTTATTATTAAGGTTAGCCTTTAGGTTGCTGGACGCCCTAATCTAGAGTGTTGAACCAGAGGTTCGGCACAAGAGGAATCCTTCAGAGACTCGGTTCGCCGTCCGTTTACAAACCGCAGGTGGGTCAAGGAAGGTGTAGAATGGGATACTTTAGTCTGCTTGAACTACGCAATATCATTTCACATACGAAACACAAGAACGGGGACCCTGGGTCCAAACATCCAAGTCTCGATTAAGTATGCACAATCCTCAAAGATCCTAGACTAAAAGTATTTAGCGATCCCTTCGACATAGCTCCGGAGCACATACTCGAACAAGGATACAGCGTACCATTCCGATCAGGTATGGAGTAGGGCGGAAACCCTCCGGAAATGCAAGCCAGATCTCGAACGGTAATGGTAGTATACCACCAGGGCGTTAAGCACTTAGATCAAACTTATTGAAACCAAATACCCAATAATTATCCTTCGAGTCTAAAAGATCAAACGGAAAAGCTAACTCAAAAAATGATGATTTCTAAATGCTAACTTTCCAAATAGAAAAATGGGTTCGGTTATATCTTCTATTCCACTAAGGATAGAGAGTACTCAGGAGAAGTTCTGGAATCATTTCTATAGTATACTGTTGGATGAACATAATATTTAGATACTAGACTCTTGCTCTAGCTCCAAGTATCAAAGTTCCATTTCTGTAACTCCCATTAGCGAGCCTCTAGTTTATTGTTCCCCAGAAAGTAAGCATTAGCACGTTGCTTGTATACTTAAGGTTATTTCAAACTAGCCCTACTGCTATAAGTAAAGCTGTCTCGTATCTCGACCTACAATACAAATTCTCCTATCTCGAGAAAGTAACCTAGAAAGAAAGTAAACGCAATGCTGTGAAGAAGCAACACTAGCAACGGTGCGGTTCCCGGAGCTTGTTCCGTTACTCGCTCTTAACAGCTATTCCATGAAAGTACTTTGCGCTGAAGAAGGCTTATTTGTCATAAGAAGGCTTATTTGTCAGTGGTTGGGCAAGTGGTTGGGCAATAATCATAATGTACTTAGTTAGTCATAGCCATGAGCAAGTGTTTGAGGAAAAGGCGAAGTCAAGTGTTTGAGGGAAAGGCCTGAAAGCCCTCTTTCTTTACAAAGGGGAAACTCTTATTATGGCAAAATTAGTACGTTGAGGTAACCGAAAAGCTATTATAATGCATTTTGACTCGAACGACTACTGAACTCGGTTGTCAACTCCGGTAGCGCAATGTCTTGCGAGTAAGAAGAGCGAAGGTGTTTTGTTACTTTATGACTTTTTTCTCAGATTCTAGTTATATTCAATGGTCACTTAAATGGGTAGCTTTACTGCTATAATCCTGAGAGTGACGCTTCCATTGCCTACGTAAGGGTAGTGTCGTCCTTGCTAGCTGCCTCTGTCCTAATGTAATTCATTATAGGGTTGGTTGGTCTTCCAATAACAATTCTTTTCAACAAGAGCGGAGGAAAGGCACAAGCTTGAATCTGATTCTTAGTGTACACCTTTCTTATTAGTACCTTAGATTCTCCTTTCTTATTAGTACCTTCTATTATCAAAGTAAACAGCACTGATGACTGCTATTACTGAGGTAATAGGTAACCTCATTTATGACATTACACACATACTAGTAAAGCTTATTATTCCACTATTCTCTCTTTTCCATAGATCTCTATCACTTAAAGATCTCTCTTATTTATATTTCTTTTCAATGGATCTCTCTCACTTAGGATTTCTTTTATATGGATCTCTCTCACTTAGATCTCTCTCACTCTTTACTCCGTGTTTTATATGGATTTCTCTCACTTAGGATCTCTCTCACTCTTTACTCCTTACTTACTTAACTAACTCACGACAACAAATCTGACTCCTTTCTAGCCCGGAAAGTAAACGACTCGGGGAAAGTCACCTCGCATCCCTTTACTCTAAACTGTCTTCAGTAAATTAAGTGTTAGAAGTCAAGTAATCAAATTAGATGATAGGAACTACAACAAATATCAATTCTTAACAACACTCTAAGACCGACACGTAAGCACTTATGCTAACACACCCCGCTCCGCCAGTGGGCAATAAGCTCTTGCTCCCTGACTTTTCTTCTTCCTTCTGAATCGCTAAGTAACACATCTTCTCAAATTGGATGAAAGAACAATGCATGAATTTTCCAGACCATCTCCTCGTGGGGCTATCTTAACATAACTTTATTAATTCAATACAAAATCCCAATTAGTCGCATAGTTTTTCTAGTATAGAAGGATTTAGTAACTAAACAGCGAAACACTACTTACTAGCTCTGCCACTCTAGAGAAATAATAGTTTCTAGATAGATACTTATAGAATACAGTAATAGTTGATAGATAGATAGAATACAGTAATTTTGGATAGACAGATACTTATAGAATACAGTAACAAAACAATGCTTTGCCTCTTTTTCGAACTCCCCGGGTGCAACTCATTCATTTGACTGAACTGCTTGGCTTGCAACATTTCATCCTAGCGACCCTTGCTTCTTCTGCTAACTCACTACTTTAATAACTTGCTTGCCGGCGTACCACAACAGGATCTATTATTCGCCTTCTAACATAAACCCACTTTTTCACTAACGCCCGAACTCAAATAAGCTTCTGCTTTATCTTCTTCCAGCTTCGTTAGCGCAAGTCCTGTTTGTTTTCTTACCCGAGATCATATAGCACTCAATAATATGACCTCCTATTCTATTGGTTAGCTAGTTTCACAACAGCCTTTACTGTCTCAATGAGCTTCCCCCTTATTGATAGCTCTCCAGCAATGGAATATAATGATACTCTCATGCCACTTGCCTGATGTCAAAAGAGTGTTGGATTGAAAAAGGGTAAATCCACTCGCATCTTCACTATTAACAAGCATCTTAACAATTTCATAGGTCCTAAGGCAGTTTCGTTTTTCTTTGATTTTGATCTCGTTTTTGAATGGATTTGATTTCGCTACCCTGCCCCTATCTCTCTTCTCTTGTATTGCAACACCCTTACGTGCTTCCTTGAAAGTACTGGCTCTTGCTCTGTAACTCCGGACTCATTTATGGAATGAGAACTCCCTTCACTCCGGACTCCTTTATCTAGTATACGCTTGGCAGCCTTTACTTGGATTATGGCCCCACAGGGATTAGTGGAATTGGTATCGCGGAACTTCCGGAGTTAAGATCTTAAATAGAATGTCTTGATCTATGGCCACTATAGAACTACCCGCTTCGGTGAGCGGCGAATTAGTGAGCTGTCTGAGAGATTGGAGAACCATAATTCTCCTTCCGGGTACGGACGCCTGATTGACTTCTATTCAATAAGTCAGTTTTGAGCAATTGAGGCACGCACAGAACTAGCCAGAAACCTATTGCAAGAGATTAATTATAACACATGATATTAATAAGTAAGATGCACTTTCAAAAGATCTTTCTTATTCTCCAAAATCAGGGGCAAGGCGATTGATCGAGAAAGCTTTCTTTTCTTGTGATTATTAGAATGGAATAGAGTGATTTTATCCGCATATGGTTGGTAAAAAGAAGAAGATTCCACCTCCCCTATTGATCAGAAAGAAGAAGTTATGCTGTAGTACTTGCCTTTGTCGTGAACTAATTAATAAACACCGGGCCGCGGAAGAGCATTCCCTGTTGAGAGTCTCGAGTGAAATAATAAGTACCAAAGTAATGTCATTCTAAATAGAGAATATCTATCCCTTTTCGCCCAAGATCGATCATTACTATTATTCTGTAACTCTAAGAAAGAGGTAATTCAAATCATATGATTGACATCTAAGAGAATCACACGAATTCTTTCTATCGATGGATTAGCTTTGGAACTGATGCGAATGAAAGCGCAGAAGGTTTTGTCTGTTCCGAGAGACAACACTGCTACAGGATTTGATACTGCATGATCTTATACTTATGGAACAATACTGGAAATCTCGAACTACACTTTAGTACACATACCTTGCTTCAAAACCAGCCACATAAGAGGAGTTGACCCTGGCCTGGCTAAGAGGATTTAGGGTGCGCGCGAAGTACCATAGTTTATTGATGGGCATGCGCTTTATTCTTCCTTGTAGTAGAGTTCGGGTCGGCAAGGGGAGTTCGTGTTGACAACTTCATATTTCTCGATAATCTACAGTTTCAAGAGCTGGATCAGTTCCAAAGTATCAGTGGAAAGATCAGATGCGAGATCCGCTCCTTGTGGTATAGTTTCGTTTTCCAGGGGTGCGTTAGCTTATTATTTAAGAATGGGGAATCTAGCAGTTATTGCGCAGAAGAGAACTCCGTTAGCGGAAAACTCACTAACACGCTATACCTCTAGTATCGAAAATAAGGTAATACTACTTTCTTATATACGATCTCCCAACAACTGTAGGGCAAGCTAACTTATTACTTTACGGGGAACAAGCAACAATAAGCCTTAGCGCACCAAGACTCACTCTCCTTTAAGCCTTCATTAAGTAAGCTGTAGGTCAAAACACACTCCTTTAAGCCATTACTTAATTAAGCTAGAGGTCAAAACAATAACTCCTTTAATAACGAGTAGAAGCATAGTCCAAGTATTGCCCGGCACAAAAGAGAAGTAAGCGGTAAGCGAGACAATGAGTGTCATCGTAGATAGAGAGAATAAGCTTTGTATGTAAACTCCTAACCCGAAGAATAAGAAGCTTCCGCCCTTGCCTTGCTTTAAGAGAATCATATTTATTGGCAAGTACAGAACTCCCGTTAGCTAAATATCCAATATTCTTATTTATCTGTTTGTTGACTCCAATCTATACTATGTGGTAAGGTAACAATTCTTAATGAAACAAGAAAGCACTGGCGAAGGGAATATCCCATTGATCTCGACTCTAACCTATCTCTACGCTACGAGAAGAAGCTAAAGCCTAAGCCTACTTAATCGCTACGAGAAGAAGCTAAAGCCTAAGCCTACTTAATCTGGGCCCGCGGATTCTCTCTATGCCATGCCAACAAATGGAAGGAAAACCGAGAACAGGAACTATACTTCAATGAAAGAAAGCACGACGCGCTGAAGAACGAATTGATCTAGCTTCCTTGTAGTTAAGGGTAGAAAAGATGGTGTGAGAGCCTTGCCTAAAACGAGAAAGAAGCCTTCTGAAGCGATTGGTACATTAGTCAACATTTATGCCTCTGTCCTTAAGTAGTTAAAGGGGTTGGCTGCCTATGTCCTATGAGTAAAGGGTTATACTTAGCAACTACCACAAAGGCAAAGCAGGGATACAAGCAACTACTAAGTCTAGGGGGCACTTTTGACTGGGTTTTCTACTTGGACTTAGTTTGAGCGTAAGCAAATGTGAGGTCTAGTAGCTCTGCATCGGTAAAGTATCAATTCCGCGGTTCTTCAAGTATAGTTCGAGTATTGTCTTTACTACATGCTATACCAAGTGCTCGAAGTGCAAGAAAAGATCGATATGAAAGTCCTATTGGCGATTCATAAAGTCAAGTTTAGGTCGAGCGCTAGGCAAGAGAGAGAAATGCTTGTTTTACTTCTCAATTCCAGTTTTCTCGGCTTAGCGAGTCGCACCCCGAATGCATAAATTAGAAGAGACAGAATATATAGCATCTCCTCCTTAAGAAATTAGAAGATAATATGTAGCATCTCCTCTTTACTAAACAAGACTAAGTGCGCTAACGGGAAGAGAGAGATTATTTGAATGATTTGTTGCAGCCGTTACTTAGGCTTATAGTTGTTCAGGGGTGCTTACATTTCATGAGTTCCAGACTACGGTGTTAGGAAGTTATAAGAGCAAGTAAGTCCATCTTCATCTTAATAGGCGAAAATCAATTGAATCAGCTTATCGGTCAATGGTAGAAGGCGAAGACCTAATTGATGACCCTAAAGATACAGATAGAGTAGGATCAAAAGCATAAACAAGAGAATAAGCAAGATGGAGTTGAATAAGAAGTCTAATCAGTTGTATCAAGTAAATTAGCTGCAAGTCCTTTTGATTAGGCTAAGGCGTCAGTTCATTCTTTTGGTAGCATCCATTAGTCTATGTGCTATCCCATTCACTCGTTCATTGTTCGGTCGTTCGTTCGTGCATCGATGGTCCCCGGCCGATAGAAGGTTCTATTAGGAAGTGTTATTCTGCTCTAGGCGAAATACACAGACGGATCTTCCTTCTTTCTTTTCCAGCCCAGCCCTGATTCGGCCTTAGCTTAGTTACTGAGGAAGCGGATCTCTATCTCCAGGGATTCTAGGGTATTTCAAAGTGGCTACTTTCCTACTTTGCCTAGCCTCTTTTTATCTTTGGTTGGTTTTAGTTGTTCCTGATGACAGCCCTAATACTTTCTTTCGTTCATTGACATCACAAGGCGAGTAGGGCCATTGGTAGGGGTCATCCGCGCAACTTCTTCTTTTTGTCCCTATGGCAGGTAGGGGTCGCATCGACTATTGGAGTGAGCCAGTCCTTTCCTTTGTATCCGAGGTAGGCTCCGTCAAGAGCTTCCTCGCCCGCTGTGCCAGCTTTTCTTTCTTTTTGATCAATTTCCGATTTAGTAATCCTCTTTCCCTAATTTCCACATTGGATTTTCAAAAGATCAAATACGGCTGCTATCGGGATAGGCTATCATCGCGCTTGGGAGTGGGCTTTCCGAGAGGTATTCCTTCGCTAGGAAATCGGACTATTCTACCGCGACTTACTGACTGGCCGAACACATCTAAAGTGAGAACTCTACATAAATATACTATATGTTGTTTTTTATTGCAGTTGTCTTTGCCAGGTAGTTTTAGTTCTAGGTTCTGGCGAGACCTTAACTCGAAACAGAGAATTGATCTACTGCTTTTTATAATATAGCAGCAGTCAAACAGGCTTACTCTTAATTAGACCCAACTTTCTTGGTCTTGCTAGGCGGGTGTTTCGATTCTCATCAATCAGTGGCGTAAGTATATTCTGTATTCTGGGGTGCTGGTTCTGAGAAGTCCTAGTTCCATTATTAATTCCCAGTCCAATGTATCTTACTTAAGAGTGGAATTCCCTCCCTAGCACACTAAAGTCTTTTACTAATTACTTGGATTCGCTGGCAGCTAAAGCTGCCCTCATAATGTGAATGTATGTCTCGCCTTCCCGGCCTTCGCCTATTACCCTCGGATCTTGCTTCACTTACTTTTATTCTATTACTGGTTCCCGGCATCCTGTATCCTTGGTAAACTACTTGCCCATATTGCTGGCCCGCCTATCCTTCAGTGAAGCCGGAACTAGAGCTCTATCGTCCAATAGAAAAAGAGAAGTTGTTTGGCTCCAAAAAGAGTGAAAGACTACAGGACTTGCTCACAGGAAAAACACTCTTGGACTTAGCTGTTAATATTGACTTAGCTGTTAATACGCTTGTTGTATTCGTACGAAAACTCCATTTAGCTCGCACTCAGAGTCGTCGTCCTCCCATTATTGATTTATAGCTTTGCTTTTGCTTTTTGGAACTGGTTATAGTAAAAGTGCTATAACGCCCTATACAAAATGGATCATATAGAAAACCAAATAGATCATATAGAAAATAGGATTCGAAAAGTGGGATAACTATGTCATCTTCATCAGAAGGGCAGGGGTAGACGGACTAGCCATATTAACCTCTGGTAAAGAAAAGGGCGCTGGGGGACATGCTTTCTAGGCCAGGCAGAAATCCAAAGAGTCTATTTAGAAGACTACTCTTTCTCCTATTTATATTGAGTCTTTCTCCTATTTATCCATTTAGAAGACTACTCTTTCTACTATTTATTCAAGTATTCCTTCTGGCCCTTTATATTCTACCTTCTTTTATGATGGAAAAAGGTCCTACAGGAGTGATCTATTCTATTATATTATATTATACGATAATAGCACCAATGATCGAAGCAGGGGCTAGGAGCTAATCCAACTACGGGGAGAGTTTGAGAACTCGAACATATCATCATTCCGGGATAATAACTACTATACGAGTTAAGCGAGACAAGGCCAATTGAAAGAGCCCGAGGTTGGAAGATGCTCGACAGAAAGGAAAGGAGTGTGGAAGGGAAGATGGAGGCAATCCGCTATTCTGCATTTGCGCTGCAAGAGGAAGAAGTTGAACTCGCGACACACATTCTATATGATATTCCAATGTGCTTCGATTTCATATACTTCTTAGCTTTCTCTTAACTAAATAATGTGTTGTACAGTAACTAAATAATGTGTTGTACAGCTGGAAAGGATTACCTTCAAAACTCGATAGCGAAGACATCGAAAGAGGCAGACGGAAGGGCGCTTCTAACAATAAGGGCTAGAGCAAAGGTTGTTGTTTGTAGTATAGTAGTTCCAAATCCCACTTCTGAAGCAGGGGATATCCGGTTCACTTTTCATAGGTTGGTGTTCCTAATCCAAAAGCCCTGTTCTAGCTAAAACTGACCACTCTTGTTTCTAATGAAAGGAAATGGGCTAGCCAAACCCGACAATAACAGGCGAGAATGATGACGCGATTGCTGTGATAAGAATATGGCATTCAAAACAATACTCAAGTAGACAGGCAAGTCTTACGTGCTTGCTCTGTTCATTCTTTTCTAACAAAATGGGGGTTTTCTCACCACTTTTGCCAGTCAATGGGTAGTTCCCTTTATCGTTTTCTGGTTAGGCTATATATACCTCAGCGATCTGCGACATCAAACCCACTATTCTGATTTATGCTGTAACACCTGTAAAAGCCAGTGTAATAAAAATGCTTTGTCTTCCCGTTGCCAGGTAAGGAACGCTTTCTTTAAGAATCTACTTTGCTTGACTTGGATTTTCCTTTTATTTGAGTCAAAGCGAGTGAAAGAAAGTGCTTTTGAAGATGTATTGTACGGCCATATAGTTGCCTTCCGTAGGGCCAGCAAGGGGAATGGGTTATATCATCATATATTCATATATATGGAAGTTGGGCTTCCAGCGCCTAGTGTAAATAAGGTTATCTTACTTAATCCATCTGGCAAGAAAGATGGTGACTTTGTTCTACTAGACCTCTATGCTTTCTGGACCATTAGAACACCCTTTAGGGCAATCGAGATTTCTTCCTATGACTCTGATTCTCTCCCTGGTAGGGTTCTAGATACGAGATAGCCTGGTAGGGTTTTAGATACGAGATAGCCTGAGGGTCAGATTGTATATGGCAAAGATGCTTTTCAATATGACTATAATCAAGATGCTTTATTTGAATATGACTATAATCAAGATGCTTTATTCTGCTTTATGGAATATGACTTTATTCTGCTTTATTCTGGTATTTCCCTGTATTGGAGGACTACTCGAATGGAATCTTCTGACTCTTTTTTTGGATATGGAGTAGTATGTGGAGCACTATAATAGGCTATGGCATACTCCTTTAATAGGCTTTCCTTTGTATAGGACCACTCTCGTATTCTTTCTTTCCTGCACTAAAGGAGCTTACCCGACCACCATTCTCTTATAAAGCCGTGAATTGGTGTTGGGGAAAAAGGCCTTGTATAGGGTAGGGTTCCGTTCCAAACATAGCTCGCCGCCCTCTGTCAACATATGCAATGGAAATACTTTTTCTTGAGGGGAAGGGTTTTGGCACTACTGAGTGACTAGTGGACCGGTGAAACAACGCTGGTCTTTTCGGATGATGAGCCACACGGATACTTGGACAGCTATCGCATATAAGCTTTCGCACATTTCTTTTGGAAGCTGTTGATGTCGCTGTATAACCTAGCAGTCTATCATTATGAAGTATAAGTCTATTTCTTTGCAGCTGTCGCACATCAGTTGTATTCCTTTGCCCTATGTGAGTGAATAAGGCTAATACTCTCGAATAGGAGTCAGAGCCATTCTAGTTCCGGGATTGACGCGAACCTGTTGCAGTCCTAAAGGGCTTAGTATTTACATGTCACAATCCATCCAGCAAGCTAAGTAAGCAAATGAGTTTTCTAGCCGAAATCCCAGATTTGATTATTGTCTACTTAATGGATGGAATGAGGTCTTTTTCTTCTACTTAATGGATGGAATGAGGTCTTTTTCTCACAATAAGTCTGGTCTATATAAAGGTAATCTCTGGAATCCGATCAATCAGGAGTCCGTTGGTGAACCATATCGATCTTCTGTAATGAATACGATTTGAATCCGTTCCAAAGCTCCTTATTCCCTAAAGTATAATAATTGGGGACGATTCCTTCTGCTTAAAGGTTTGACTCCCTTTGAATCCAGCCCATTGGAGAATGAGGGTTGGCCTTGTTTCAGTCCGCACGGTAAGGTTAGTCTTATTTCAGTCTTTCTTCAAAAGAATCGTCTTTACGCCTCTGATTGATGAAGAATAGGAGATTGTTGAGCTGTTAAGTACAAAAGTACGCGTCATAAGCTTTCAGTAAAGTCAGGAAGCCTCTAGGCGGATTTACCTCTGTAACATTGGGGCGTAGCGTGTCTTGCCTATTTAGATAACAACTTGAATAGAGCCAGGCCAGCCTCACGAAATTCCCTTTTCGATGCGGAATTACCGGTCTTAGGAATCTCTCTAGCTGCTACAAATCGTCCGCAAGCTTAGTAGGAGAGGCCCCCGCATGGAAAAGCTCCTTACGGATTATTATACCCTTCCTGCCCCAGGCACTTTTGGCTACGATTGCCGGGTTTCAGATATTCCCATAACAGCTGATTCACTAGCGAGTCCTCCAACAGCTCTTACTGGAAGAGAAAACACTATTATTAATAGGGGGCCCCTCTTCCTTAGGAGTAACAATGTCAACTTTCTCAACGAACGGCTATATTTTGAGCACACTCGACTTACCGGCCTTATGCCTCAGAAAAGGTAATATTCTCCAGTAGACTCTTTCTTTCTAGTTCGCCAGCAAGGCATTTTCCGAAGCAGGCAGGGCTAGAGCGGGGGAATTGGCCAATGCTAAGTGATCTCCTCGCCCAAATAGGGGTTTTTCTAAGAAGGATACAATAACGTGGCATTAGCAATGTTAAGGTTCGCTACATCTTGGAATTCTACTTCCCATTTAGCTGGTGATAACTTTGAAAGAAAGAATCAATGTCCTTGGCCATCAACCACACACCGGGTACTTCGCGTACGCATCAGACCGTAGACTCTGTCCAGTCCCAAACCCGCAGTCAATCTATCGATGAGTCCACGGCTCCTATGACTCACTGATCAAATAGGACGACTTCCTAATCTTAGAAGATGCTAAATCCATGGTTCCAGAACAGCTACATCTTACCCGGAGTCATCATTATAGATGTGTCTATACTGGCCTAAGGCTAAGTTTTGGCATAGCTTTCAAACCCTCTCCTTTACTGTCGAGCTTTCAAACCCTCTCCTTTACTGTCGAGCTTTCAAACCCTTCCTTGATTTCTTGGGTTGACCCCGAATAGGTGTTCTCACCAATAAGAAAGAAGGGAGATGCCTTTCATTCAACAAGTCCCCTAACTCACATCGACTAAACAAACCTTGGTTTAGCTTCGGAGCTATGATCCTCAATGAGCTATCGCTACTTCCCCATTCCATGATTTCCGTTTGGTTGTTGAAGACGTTAGGACCTTAGCGGGTGGAAGGCGTATGTAAGCTTACGGAGATAGGGAAGATTCATTTCGTAGCAGTGAAGGCGGAAAGGTGGGCCAAGCTTTTACTCTGAGACTTGCTACTTGGATTCTTGCATAGAACCTTGCTTTACTGTATCTAAGGTTGCTTTAAGGCCCTCCCTTTTGATCTAACATCTTGTTCCATAGTTATGTATGCCTCTCCCGCCTTTGATCCTAGGACTCCCACTTCCGGGACTGAGATCGTTACTACCAAGAATTGAGCCACAGATAATAGGCTGACTATCCTGTCTATCGGGCTTACCTTACTATCACTACTGGAAACAAACCCTGGCTCTCCTACTGAAACTTCTACTTGTTCCAGGTATCCTTGCTTATGGGGTGGAACAACACTGGCGCGTAACACGCGAGCTCAACAGCAATAATAACAAATACATATATACCGAACTTATCACTTATTAATATCTATTTAGAACTACTATATGGCAGCCCTGCCGCGTAACGAGTGACTTGGCTGTTGTTCTGTATTACAGTAAAGTTTGCACTCATTTAGAACAAATACATATATACATTATGTTGTTTATTGCATGCAGTTTCGCTCGAGTACTTGTCGGCTTCTACTCCTTGCGCTTCCATCCTCACCTCGTAGTTAAAGAATCGGGCACTACCCTATTAGATTAGGACACCACCCTATGTTGTTAGACTTTGGTCTACTCTATTCTATTGGAACTCCACTAGTCAATAGGTGCTGAAAGCCTAGCGCTTCTAAGCCCGAAACAAGAGAAAAAAAGGTGCTAAGAGCCTCGATTACACCTGAAAGAAGGGACAACCAGAACTCATTTTGGATTTGATACTGCTGCTTATGTCTTCGGAGAACCGAACAGGGGAATAAAAGAATGAGGCTAATGCCAACAGGGCTTAAACCCACTAACTCGGAATACAACATTGATAACGGGAATTCCACTGGTTCTTTTGCTTCTGTAACTGCTGATCCCAACGCTTTAACCAATGTCAAACAGGGCTTGAGCTTGATACCTGGATCCTATGTACCGGAGCCACCAAAACCACTCCGCCCTCATAGCCAGACCTACCTTATACTTGAATTCTATCTTTGATTTCTGCAATTCCTTATCTATTATACGAAAACAGCCGTTCCTTTTAGCTAGGTTGAGAACCCACCTTTCCACTACGGATAACAAGACTAGAACTCTCAACTCATTCTTGAAATCTGAAATCTGACCTCTGCAGCTACATTACTTTGATTCTGTAACTCGAAACTGGGTTTTTCACTGCTAGTGTTAATACTCGATCTTATTATTCTCCTTATTTTTAGTTGGAGTCTGTCTTTGCTTGATTTGAACCTGAGACCACTGCTAACTGGAATGGAACTACCGGGAAACAGACTCGAGAGCCCCTCCACGATGGATTACTATACGACACGACAGGACTTGCTTGAAAGACTATGAGCCTGTCATGCCTTACCCTAATTCTGATCTCTTGGGCGCTAGGTCTTCCTTTCCCCGCTCATAGGCTGACTTTTGATTACTTCATATCAGGCTTTGCTCCCCGCCCTGTTATTTAGACTTGTTTATTTTCTTATTCAATTAAGTATGATTTTCTCGTGTAGAAGGAGCTGAAAGCCTAGTGCTTCTAAGAAACCAGAGCATCTAATAAAGAATATGAATGCCACTTAGAAGAATAGAACTCCGTAAACCAAGCCCACCTCTCTTTACTGTAATTCTGCAGTTCACCTACTTGAGTCACCAAGCAACTACTAATGACCGCCAAGCAACGACTAGACAAGACGGCAAGCAACTACGACATTAGGAGTAGTTGTGCGCCAGTTGTTAACGGTCCTGTGTTCGACCAAGCAACTACTAATGTTGCGCACCAAGCAACGGCGCGCCAAGGAACTACTAACCAAGCAACGGGACAAACAACTACTAATGTTGTGCGGCAGGAGTGAGAACTGGGAGTACTGCTCCTGTTCTGGAAACAAGGATACAGGTTCGGTGCTTGTGTGAAGCTATGAGGGTAATGTCCATTTGATAGTTCATTAAGTACGGAGTTGTGCCTAGTAGGGGAATTCTTAAGTGTGGCACAAAGGGACTAGTTGAAATAAGAATAGTTATTCAATAATAATAGTTATAGGAATAGATCTAGCTGGTACGAGGGTAGGCTTGGTTACTTACTTAGTTTACTTACTTGGTGGGGTAGTAGTCCTGTTTCAAAAGAGCATTAAGTGAAAGGTCGAGTTAGAGTTGTTGGCGAAAGTCTAGGCTAGCTAGTGTAGTCTGAAGTTGACAAGTATTGTAGTAGTCCAGGGAGTCCAGGTAGTCCAGGTAGTAGCTGCCCAGTAGTAGGAGTCCAATGGAAGCTGTGACAAGCCGGGTAGTAGCTGCCCAGTAGTAGGAGTCCAATGGAAGCAGTGCCCAGCCGGAAGGGGGGAGATAATCTTTAGTTGAAACAGAAGCAAGAGCGGGTACGAGTAAGCTTGAGTTGAGGTAGCCAAGCCAAGGGAAGCTTTGTTCTTACTTAATAAGAAGAAAGAGAAGCAGTTAGATCTGTAGAGCAAGATCAGAGGAGAGATCAGAGGCTTCATTGGAATAGAAGAGAAAGAGGTATTTCTTAGTATAGTACTGGAGTGAAAGAGTTAGAGGAGAAAGAGTTCAACTAGTAACTGCCACCGCTCGTCCTACTGTTTCTGAGGGATAGTTTCAAGCAAGAATGAAGCAACTCAGAATGTCCCTAAGAGGTGAGCTACTGGGTGGCTATCCGACCCGAGGCAAAGACTCAAACCAACACCGAGCAGGCTTCAATACTGCCCCAACCAGCCTGAACCCACTAACGACGGGACTAAGACAAGGGAGTGAAAGAATCGAACCAAGGAATCCAAGGCTTCAATCGGTACCGACCAGCCTGATACTGGTGCCACTGGGAATGGAGCTATAGTTCAACTCAGAATGCAACCCGTGCTACTGATGCTGGGTATTTGTACTACTGAAGCTAGGTAGCTAGGGAATGGAGCTACTAAGGCATAGAGTGAAACCAGTGTTACCCAGACTGATACTGATGCTTAAGACTTCAACTCAGGAGTCCAAGCCTGATACGGTGTCCGCTCTGACTGAAGCTGAAGCTGATGAGTTGCAGGCTGATGTTGGGTCGCTAAGGTCTAGTAGCTGTTATTGGGTGGTGTGGTACTGTTGCTAGGTCTTGGTATGGAGCTCCTCAGACTGATACCGGTGCTGGGCAGACTGTAGCTAAGGAGTGCAAGCCTGATACTAGTGCATCTAAGCCTGACGCGGTGTCTGCTAGGTATGAGTATGTAGCTGGGCAGGCTGTTGCTATGTAGCTAAGGTATCAAACCACTTCTCTGATTACCAATTCTTCCCTTGCCCATCGATTACCCGGAGAGAGACTATAGTTATTAGTAAGCCAACCGATCAACAGAAGCTAGTAATTGAATGAAAGAACGAAACTCATAAGTCCAAGGCTAAAACTCAGAGGTGAGCTAGTAAGATGTAAGTAGTCAACTGATTCCCCGATGCTATTAGCTAAGGTCTAGTACCAGTGCTAACCAGAATCAAAGAACTAACAACCAGACTGATGCTGCTCCCACCCCAACAAGAACCAGTCCTATAGCTACTCAGACTTCAACTAGTGCATCTAAGACTTAGCCCATTGAAAGTAAGCCTTAAAGCAGTGCCGGGCAGGAACCAAAGCAGTAACACCCAGAACCAGTGCACTAACAACCAGGCTATAGCTGCTAACAACCAGGCTATAAACCTAGCAACCAGAGCCAGTGAACTAACAACAAGACTTCAACTAAGAGGTGAGCTAGCTAGGGCTAAAATGCACCTCACCCGTCTAAGAATTCCACTCTACAGACATGGATCTACAGACATAGACTGAACCCAGTAAGTCGGAAAGTTCGAATGAAACAGAGGGGCATGTTATCAGAATCCAGCTCAGCAGTCCAAGAATTTCACTAGTACTGGGTCCATCGATTCCCCGAAGTGAGTAGTAAGCCCTAAGGAAACTAGTAAGTAGTAAGCCTTGAAGTTAGTGGTGTCAGCTGCAGTTAGAGTTGAATACCGAGTATACGAGTAGTTAAGAGCAATAGGATAGTTATTGTAGCCAGAGTTTAGGCCCTTATAGTAAGTTTGCTAGTAAATTACTAGAAGGTCTGGTTCTTGACCAAGTCCTGTGTGAGCTTGCGCGTCAGTCACAAGCGGTCAGATGAATAGGGAAGAGATGCAATATCTTGATTTCTATACCAAGTACAATGTCTGCCTCCGCAAGTGGTTAAGAAAGTAGAGTGATTGTCAAGTTCGGAAATGAAGGTTACGTTCTTGCCCCAACTAGTAGAAATGCCAATGCCCCTTAAAGTAGCGGTGCCTGTGTTTGGGAGTGGTTAGTTGACAGTTCCTGGTCGAGATAGAGTTTCAGACAGGTAGTACAGCTTCATCTGTTTTAGTTGACAGAGCCTAGCCTGTAGTAGCCATAGGTAGATTCAAGTCCAGTGCCAACACCAAGTAGTGGTCCGTCAAAACAACTGCCGCGGAACCGAACACATCTGGAGTAATAACAACAAATAAATATACTATATGTTGTTTCTTATTGTAGTTGCCCCCGAGTTCCTTGGCCCGAGTTACTTTCTTTCTTTCTTTATTCATCCCGAGTTACTTTCTTTCTTTATAAATACTTTCTTTCTGTCTTTATAAATAAATAATAATATCTATATAAGGAGAAATCCATTGAAGTATGGTAACCACCCAATCTATTCCTGAGTTAACCACCAAGACACTACTAGACAAGTAACTTCTAATGGTCAAACTACTGGGCAAGTCCTTCCTCAATTCCTTTGTTCAAGCGGCAGGGACAGGGAGTTTATGGGGCAATCAGATAGTCTAGTAGCAACAGTGGAATGGAAGTGAGTTCAAAAGGAGACTGGTCGGGTGGGGTCGGAGGGTTAAAAAGAAGTCCATTGTGGAGTGGTTGACTCAGTAAAAGTTCCACTCAATTCTTCAGTAGGAGCAGAGGCAGTGGGGGCAGAGGCACGGTTTGTTAGATAAGGTATCAACTTCAGAGGTCTGTAGTCCTGTAAGAGTGAGAGTTCGTTCGGGTCAGAAAGGGTAGTTGGCGAAAGAGTCGAAGGAGAGTCTATTGTAGTTGGCAAAGCGTCTGAACCAGTGTCATATCAGTGCAAGCTTGAAGTGGAAGTGCAGAATTCTATTGAACCGCTTACTCCTATACTTACTTAGAGCCAATAACTTATCCAATCTCTTTCATATATATAAGGAAAAGAGAGAAAGCTAGAGAGAAAGCCCGCTAGAAAGCTTCCTAATTTCAAAGTGGTTTTTCGGGTTTTTGAATTAATGGTTTACTTACCTAAATTTGCACACTGGTACCTGAGTAAGGAGTGAAACTTGTCTATACGTAGCTTGGTAGGTAGTTTAGTGAACCTTCTTATATTATACCCTAGTATCTGTTTCTTACCTTGGATGCCGGTTTTCTTCTTTATTAATTCTTATCATCCTCCGTTTGATACCTGTAAATCCTCTTCTGTAGTAAGTAGGGCCTGTGCCACTTATATATCTGTGCTCTGTGTCAGCCTTAGGGAAAGTAGTGGAATTCTGTGTTTACTCAGACAGGGTAGCTCCAGAGAGTTCAGTTACTTAGTTGTGCCAATGGAAAGAGAGGTCGGGTCGGGTATCTGAAAAGGAGTTCAATCAGTCCGGGTGTTGGCTAAAGTAAGGGTAGTGGTCGACGAGAGAATCTGAATCCACCAGTTCCAGAAGAATAAGTGGACTGATCTTATGCAGGTAAAGAAGAAGGAATGTATACAAGAGAATCAGTTGCCCACGGTGCAAAGGAAAGGGATGCTATGTATCTTGACTCATATTTCTATACCAACCATGTGCTTAATATCAATAGAACCTTTTGAAGCTTCACCCGATCCCTATACCTTTGCCTAAGCCTTTGCATCCGACTTACCCTAACCTTAATGCTTTACTTGCCCTTTACCCTTGTAGTGGTCCAAGTCGTCAAAAGTCTAGTTCTTTGTTGAAAGTTGAGTTCCGGTTATTGGCTCTAAGTCTCCAAGATCAGTTATTGGCGGAGCTGTGCCAGTGAGTTTAAGTTTCAGTAGAAGTGTCGAATGGAATTACAGAATGCAACTGGAGCCGAGCCAGGAGTGCTTGTTTCAAGAAGTTAATAGGAGCCGAGCCTCATTCAGTTAGCAGAGATTCCATAGTATCTAGAGATTCAATCGTATATGAGAGAATTCCACTCATAAGTAAGCAAAAGGGAAGCAGTAATTGAGAAGTCAACCGGGAATCCTTCTTTTCTTGCCCTAGTATACGCTTGGCCTCTATTCAATTAAGAATACATACCTCTTTTCTTTCTTATCTTATTATTATAGGATTACATTTAGGAAAGGGACTGCTTAATCAGTATAAGTTGACTCCCCGTTGGATGAGCCGAATTAACTGTTTTAGTTGACAGAGCAAGATCGGTCAGCAGGAGTGGTTAGTTTACATAGGAGAGTTATCAGAGCAATCCAATCCATAGTTCTTAAAGAAGAAAGTTGAGAAAGAGGGAAGTCCTGTCCCCTTAAGTAATTGCCCGGTAAACTTCCTGCCGCGTAACTTACGTAGTTACTTGCCTGGTGAACTTGACTCGACGCCAAGCTAGATACTAATGTGTAGCGGCAGGAGCTCTTATCTTACTTGGTCGTTATTAGTGACTTGGCTGTGTTCTGGTGCTAGTTTCATCAGTATTAGTTGACAGAGTTGAGCTCGGGTCAGGTGCTAAGGTAAGATCTGAAGCCGGGTGCTCCATAGGTTCAATTCCATTCTCACTTTAGAGGCGAGGCCCTTATTGTAAGTTCCCATATAGTAAGTAGCAGAGTCAATTCCTTTCTTTGTGTTATAAGCAAGTCCTTTCCTCATCGGCGTTAGCCCGGTGTCATTAACAAGTCCTAATTTCAGGGCGGTAGGGGAGTGGAACTGTTATAGTGCATTTTGAACCCTATTCTTACGGGGTAGTATGAGTTGGATGATAAATCCTGCATTTCCACTAAGAAACTGGCCTGATAATGAATTTCTGCCTATAATCTTTATGGTCGAAGAAAGCACAAAGGGTCTAAAGTTTCATTGGAAGCTATTCGCCCCCGGGTGTTTGACTTTCACAACTTATTATTTAGGGCTTTGCAAGAACCAGAACTAGACTTTACTCGCACTCAGAACTAGACTTGACTCTCGAACTAAAGGATACTCCGAAACACGAAACAAGAACGAAAACGACTATAGGCACCCGGCTAGTCATTACTAACCAATCCAGAGTTAACCTGTGCTCGAGCGGCAGTCCGAGGCAGCAAACGGGGCGGGTATCTCGGGCGAAAGCATGATGGGCAGGGCGAAATCAATCAATCCAGAAATAAAGTACATCGGGTGCCTCTATTCTAAAGTCGGTGAAGGTGAAAGAGAGATACAATCAATCCAGTGTGGGTCGGGGTTCACACTTATAAGAGTTCGGTTCGGGTGTTCAGGTGTTCTCTACGATATAGGTTCCAGTGTTTCAGTAATTACAGGAATAGCTTTGCTTTAGATCCTATGCTTCATAGCTCAAATCTTCTCTTGCAATCTGATCTTATGCTTCATAGAGAGAAAGATTCGAAATGAATTCTTAAGAGACAGTTAAGAGTAAAGGGAAGGCTGTGTATTCAATACATTCTACACCTGATGCAAGATAATCAATCAATGTTTGAGTTGACTCAGCGCTAAAGTAAGCATCAAATGGTTCAGAGAGGATTGTTTTTGTTTCATCTACATCCTATAAGCTCATATTGATTTTCTCCTGCCCATTACACTCCTAATGTTGCGCTAACGAAGCTGGAACATGCAAGTAAAGAAACATGTTAAGAGTCTCCTTCAGTTCTTGGTAAAGTAGAAAGTATAAGTTAAGCGGTTCAGTCTGAAGCTTGAAGTTCCATTCCTGTAGTTTCACAATTCCATACTTATATGAGGATGCACATGAAATGGATTCAATTGATTCTTTTCCTAGAGGATCTTCTACGCTCGAAAATCAGGATTCCTTAAAATAAGAGATAAGGGAAAAAGTAGCGTATACGTAAAATTATAGCATTGTAAGTAAGCCCCGGCCACGGATAAAGAAATAATGGGTTTTCTATACGACATTAGAAACTTACCGGCAAACACTAATTCAGGATATAAAGCAAAGTCAAGAAGCTAGTGAAAAAGCAAGGTGCTGAAAGCCTAGTGAAAAAGCAAGGGATCAATAAAGGGATCTATACGCTCTCGGTTACCTTAATAACTCTGTTAGCACAAGTCCTGTTTTCAACTCTCAAGTTCTCATTGAATTAAAAAGGTGATTGAGCTACCTTACTAGCCAAGGAAACAAATAAGGAATTTTGGCTCTTGTTTGCACAGAAGAGTAAGAAAATACTGATGATTCAGTTGCTTCTGATACAGCGGAATATGTTTCTTCTGGTGGAACTCCACTTTATGATTCTGAACCGACCTATCCTTTCAGTTATGAACAATTGACATTACCTTCATTGCTTAACCCAAGTCACACTTTCCGAGACTTCAAGTCCTTTTAGTACTGGCGCAAGTAAGTACGACTAAGAATTGCACTCCGTATTTAGAATGCAACTGGGCAGTACCACCAGGAGCTGTACTCAAGGTCTTCAACTCATACTCACAACTAGGAGCCAATCAACTACTACAAAGCAAAGGGGTTCGCTGACTTCGGTAAGCTAGGAGACACTAGTCATGATTGGATTGGAACCGCTAGAGACACCAGAAGCAACGTCAGTTAATACGTCGTACTTTCTCGGGTTTTGGTGAGGGGGACTCAGATACTGGTTCCGTGCTTGTGTTTGGGTGGTGACCGCAACACTACGATCCATCTTGTACGAGGGATAGGCTTGTGTCATTCCAATTGACTAGCGGCAGGAGCTCAGACAGGCGAGGCACCCATAAAGGGAAATGAGTCTTTATAACGATGATATAGATATAACGATATAGATTAGAGCAAGATAGAATAAGTCTTTTTTCACGATAACGAGCTTCATTCAAGTCTTTAGCAGCCACGGTTTAAGTCTAGAAATACACAGAATTCACACCTAAGTAGCGCAAGAGCAAAATCAAATGCCCAGACGAATCCAAGCGGAAGAGATAATCACTCTGAAAATCCAATAATGAAAGCGTAGCATAGGTATCTGGCGTGTCTTTGGGGGTTATGAGAAGAACCAACCCCGAAATACTAACAATCTGGGAAGCTACCTTACCTAAGAGCAGTTCTCTACATAAAGAATTGGGCTCGGACATAGTAATCAAAGCATAGCATGGAAATGAACCCGGGGCATAGGAATGAGATAGGGGAAACGTCATGAACCAGTGGGTACGAAATCCGACTATAAAGTAAGAAAATGCTTGATACCATCTAGAGGAAAGGAATGAACCGACAACAACCAGGAACAGGAGCGAGGGGACACTTTAGCATCACATTAGTAGGATCGAGCCAAGAAAAACCCCAGTGGACCTATGACTAAACTCCTCTGCTCCCGAGCCTCCCCTTATTTATAGCTAACGCTAAAAACAGCATTGATGGACCACTCATGAATTCTTTCTTTGTCCGGTCGGTGGTGCAGCGCAGAGGCTACGTGCATTGGTTGGTTAACTGAACCACCGGCATAGACATTGGCATAGACATTGGTTGGTCGCGCTAGTAGTAATTTCTACACCGACATAGAGAAACCGACATAGGTAAAAACAAAGAAAAACTCACAACTATTCTATGATCCAACAACAGAAAAACTCATGACTATTTGATGATACAATTGATGATACAAAAATCGAAAAGAAAGAATGAGGCTTCAAGGCGGGGATCCTCAGAGCGAATCTACCGGGCAAGTACGATTTGGTACGATGAGTTAATATACTGTAAGTAAGGATTGAGTCCTGTAGTAAAAGAATGGGGTAGTGCCCGCACAGATCAAACTAATAAAAGTAGGGATACCAGGATACCAGGGACCTCAACCCTTGCTTATTTGACTTCTTTAGAGACTCGTTCAAACTAACTTAGCCTTTATCTAAGCTAAGCGTGCCTTCCCTTACTCTTTGTCTATCTTTTTCAGCTACCTCCCTACTGCACTAGAACCTTGCACCAGTGTCTCTTAGCTTCTATCCTAAGCCTAGATCCCTTTGTTCCAAATCTACCGTCTAAGCCTACCGCTGCTACCTCTAAAACGGACATGCCTGTCTTGACTTCTTACATTTGTACTACAGCTCCCACCTAGTGAAGGATGTCCGCCCCTTAGTCCTTTCTTTGTTTATACCATTGGATGTCGTCTGCCCCTTGTTTCTACTATTTGATGTCGTCCGCCCTTTCTTTCTACTATACCCAAGGTTGTTTCCACTATACCCAAGGTTGTTTCTACTAGACCCAAGCAAGACCACGTTGTCCCTTGTTTCGCACGTCGACGGAGTTAATGACCATTGATGCACGAACGGACGAAGACAAGACGGAGTTAATGACCGAACCGAACCGACCGAGGTACTTTATATGCCCCGGGACAGACCTTCCTTGCATGGGTGAATGAGCGGTTCCACTACAAGAACGAGTGCTTTTACTTGAATAATGAGTCCTTTGCCAGTAGGCGCGATGGTACACTTGCAACACCAGACACAGACTAATTCGCGTGCTATTTCAGGCTGGGCTATGCGACTTGAGGACCTATTGATGTTACCTCAATGACTGGGTGAATGGTTGCTCACAGAATAGGGGTGCTGCTCGACAGACTTCTTTATTTGACTCGGGGACTTAGCTATGTTACTAAAAGACTGTGCCCGTGGGGACGCCAGGAAGACTTATGGAATGGTCGCTAGCAGATGGATAGGTGAATTAATTAACAGGAGTATAATTCTCGTAGTATAATAAGAGAATTCGTTATTGTATTTTGAATGAACAAACAAGCAAAGCAAATCAAGTAAAGCACGTAGACCACACCTCGCATCAAAGAAAGCCGGAGTAATCTAGTAGGGCCCCTAAGATTCTTTCCTCTTATCTGTTTGTTCGTGAAGTCACTTCGTGCGTATCAAACTCTAGGGATCTTTCTCTTTCTTGCCAACCGCATAGCCTCTGTCCTGAAAATGGTAAATACAGACTAGAATGACTGTTAATCAGAATTGACTACTACCCGCCAATAGAGGAAACTAGCATCTAACTCAGTGAATCAAACTCCAAAGTCATAATCAAATCATGGGCGTTAGGACGGAATTACCCAGCGACGTACCAAACACAGAATATGGAATAACTGAGCAGCAACCAAGCCTTGCTTTTGCTTACAACTTCTTAGGTCTGATGCCTTATTTTCTTTCCTAAGTCTCGTAGTTACAATACATAATGAAACTTAGTAGTACAGAGGCCTATTTCACCAGTAGCCCAAGCCCTATGTTGGTATCCTTTTGACAAGCCCGCCTCTCCTATACCAAGGGGGTAGCTCACTGCCGCTCTTTTAACTCGCTACCGTTTAATACAGGCTCCTACCGCTTTTAACTCGCTACCGCTTTGAAGGCTATAACAAGAGAAGGCCACCGACACCATACCTTGAATTGCTGGATGAAACTATAGCACCGGGCACCCCATCTAAATTCTGATACTTGAAACTATTATTCTAGGCCTACTACATCATACATAATCAAATCGTATATATAAATACAAAGAAAAAGTCCTTAGTGAGCTGTCTTTTGACTACTAACTTGCTACAATGAAGATCCAAAGTAGAGCTGTTTTTTTGCTTTAATGAAATGAATAACTAGGCTGCTTTTTGCTCTAATTACTATAGGAAACTACCTTATAAACTAGATGAAAATACCCTATGAGAAAACACATTCTAAATATACCATAAAAGAATATAGTTAATTGAATCATGAAATAAACAAGATAGAGTGCCAGGCCAAAGCTCAAATACAAGGATAGGAGAAAGGAGACACAGATGTTAGATCCGGAAAAAGGCAGACGAAACTCGTGCATAGGCATTGATTTCAGAAATGGATTGAACATAAGTATAG
Organism: Musa acuminata AAA Group; assembly: GCF_036884655.1. Lineage (NCBI taxonomy): Eukaryota > Viridiplantae > Streptophyta > Magnoliopsida > Zingiberales > Musaceae > Musa > Musa acuminata. Next base: position 18,409,920 of record NC_088329.1, read on the forward strand.
AGGCATTGAAGCTATAGCTAAAGAGACCGGCAATGCAGACTTGAAATCAGTAGTTAGTCACAGAGATGAGGACCCGGATCATCGGATAAAGAGTTCAAAGCACGAGCAACAGAACGAGAGACAAGAAGGGCAGCTTTGAGATAAGTAGCGCAAGGTTCGAGGTCACCAGTGACAGAGTGAAAGAAGGCCCAGCAGGGCGGGGACGCGCAAAGAGATACACTTATTCTTATGTCAGAGTTCCATTATTGTTACGTATTCCCAGCTTATAGTTATATTATTGCTAGCAGTATAGTCGTTTCGTTTTCTCTCATAGGGTATACATTGAGTGATTGAGCTATGTGTTCCGGCGCTATGCCACTTACTTAAAGAATACGCTTAGCTACTTTCAAAGAATGAGTTATGTCGCTTGAAGAATGAATGCCCCTACCATAAACCTTGTTATTGTTGTTCGCACCTGCACCTCCACAGAGTGACCCTTTCTCGTTGCTCTTACCTATATGCATGTAGGGATGCCGTCCGAAGACTGAGTTGATGTAACTTGAATTGAAGAATAAGCAATATTACCGGAATACTAAGTTTTCCTACAACCATTTATTGTTTCCCGTTCGTACCCCCTATACCAGGACGGAATGCTTTTACCTAAAGAATTTGTACCTATTTACCAAGTTGCTCGCACCTTCGTCCGTGATCGATGCACATAACTAAAACGACTATTTGAATGAAACTACGAATAGCAACACCACTACCATAACACTACAACTATTCTAATAATAAATGCACAAACTCTCAATACCCGACAAGCAACGGGCCAAGCCCAACTCACCAGGTAGTCAATCTGACTCGCCGGGTAGTCAATCTTACTCACCCACCGAGGTAGTCCACCAATTACTTTGTTACTTTCACTCTAACTCCCCTAACTCCGACTCTTACCACCCTGTTGATAAGCCTGCTCTACTTAGCTACTGCTTTATCTCATTATGAAACTAACTGCTTTCAGTCTATAACTCCTTTATTGCATTATGTATCTAACCTTTGATTCTTTTAATGCTTCCTTGCTTACCTACTTGTTAGTTAAAGAACCCGGGCCTACTCTATTAGACTGTAGCTACTGTTTCCAAGACTTCATCCATAAAGCAACGAATCTAACCACTGCTACCGATGAGAAGCCAATAGAATCTAATTAGAATTAGGTCCATTATATGGCTTTTGCTTGAAAACTCACTCCTACTCATACTTATAATACCTGAACTAGAACCCGGGGATTCCACTTGAACTGATGAGACCGAGAACCCACTGCTAACAGGGCTAGAGCTGCTGTCTCTTACTCCCCGCCCCTGTTTCTTATTATTGTACTTACTTCTTCAATCCCTGTACTACTAACTGGAATTCTTTAGTTCGATATTTACTCTGACACTAATGCCCCAATGACTAGGTTGTCCATTTACTTCCCTTCTTTCGCTCTTCAACAAATACTGACAAGAACTCAACTAGGAACTCAGAAGCTAACTTAACTCACTTTGGGAGCCTTTCACTGCTCGCTCTAGCTCATTCCTTTTAATCCTAGGCTTCATTCTCTATCTACCTACACCGGATCTTGCTCTACTTATTATAGGGCTTACTACCTTGACTTTTGTCTTTCAAACTAGGGGCACTGTGCTCACTTGCTTGTTGCAAACTAACACTGTGAACACAATAATCACACTTTTGATAAGCATAATCAGAATGACACCGCTGCTAGCAATATCTTAACTCGAGGGCACGGAACTAAACAAAAAACTAGGGATCGGATCGACACCACTACGAAAAAGAATAGAGCTACATGACAAACTGGCTTGAGAGACTACTGATGAGAACCGAACCTGGGAATACAAGAATTAAACTAGTTCCCGGCATCCCGCCAAGAGCTCAACAAAGAAATCAGAAATCCACTACTTATTTGCAGGCTTTAACCGATGCTTTCCTCCCTTTTGCTTTCTTTCTTTACTCGGAACTAGGCATTGAACTCGAAACAAAGGATGCAACTGCAAACACCGCCCCAACGAATGGAGCTGGGAAGAAAGTACACCTGAGCTACTATGGGTAGTTCCCATGCATGTTATTCTTTCTTTGAAGCGAGGTTACTTGACACACACCTTTTCCCCAATGCCGCTGATTTGATTACTTCTCCATGCAGGCACTATTCTGAGTCAATGGACTGCTTTCAAGCCGAACTGCCCTCCTTTAATTCATACTTATTTGTTTTATAAAGAAGAAATACTCAAAATACCAATAATACTGCTGAGTTAACTGCTGACTTATACTAATGCTCTGACTTCTGAAATTCCTAGTTGCGAGCTGGACTCCTTGTTTTTAGTTCCATTCAGTTGATTGGCACTTTCGTTCTTGTATGCCCCGATTCCATTCTGAAATCTAACCCTAGCTGCTAACGACTTCAACTCTAACTATAGAAGTGAGATCCGTAGTGGTTGCCTTAAAGACAGGAGCGGAAGAGCGGGAAACTAGGGCTTAAAGGAAGGAGTAGGGGACTAAACCCAAGAGATAAGGAACGTAGCTAACGAGTATAAGATCCAAATAAGTAAGACTCTAGGGCAGAAGTGCCAGACCTAATGCTGTTCCTCAGGGAATGAAAGAAGTAAGTAAGTGTCAAAGAATAGAAGTAAGGAAAGTATAACTCACACTCTGGAATAAGGAATGCGGCTAACGAGCGATACTCTAACTCAAAACTCATAATCGATAGAAGGTTTGCTACTGCTGAGTTCAATTCTTGTGTGTGTGTAGGCTTGCTTCTACTCTTTTACTACTTGAGATGGAGTTCTGTATTTACTACTTGAGATTCATTTCTTGACTTATGGATTGAGAGCAGAGCGTTGCCAGGCCAACTACGTCCTCATTCTTAGACTGACTACTCTGATACTTTGACTTGATAACTGAATTCTTAGCAGTAAACCTCGGGCACTGAGTTAAAGTCGATAACTCCTGTCTGGGATTGCTTATTTATATTCTGAGGCTTCTTACTTAAGGTGTCAATTCTCACTTATTTATTAATGTTAGTCTTACTTAAGGTGTAAATTATGACTTATTAATGTTAGCATTTGTAGCCCTTCTGGATCGGTATCCCTACTTCGGAGTTTCGTTATACATCTCTTGTTTCAGTCCAGTTAGCCCAGCCCGGGTTTCATCTATCAAGGTAGTGTTTGATTCTAATAGTTAGCAGCGATAGCCTGTTTGCCCGTCGTACTGTTCGCCAGAGTTCGATTCTCTCGTTAGTAGAAGTAAAAGCCTTTGTTCCCGGCTCAATTCTTTATGTTGACTCCTGTTCTTCTGCTTAGGAGTGCGGTTCCCTCCTATCCTCCCGATACCCGCTCTTTTACTGATGGGCTGGATTCTTTAACTCCAAAGTGAGTATGCAAGGGAAAACTCCGAGTCTGATGGACGGGGAAGCAAGCCGTGGATGAAGCCAGGGTAGGCTAAGAAGTAGGAAAGCTAGACTTCAAGCAAGGGTCAGGTCCCCAAGTAGTCAGGATGCCAGGAAGATAGTTCTCTAGTGTATATGCCAAAGAGAGACGTATGCTCTGTCTCATTTCCGTAAGGCGCATTCCGAGGGGCATTGGTTTGAATCTTGTCTCCTGCCTACGCAGTAGTCAGCAACTCATAACTCGTGCAAGAGAGTCCCCAGTATAGAGAGAAGGCTTTTCGCACCTAAACCCCAGCCAGCAAGGAAGACAGCATTGTAGGACTCAGTTCCTTTGTTCTAATGATATAGATAGATATTGTCAGGTTCTAGCATAAGAAAGCAAGCAAGTCTACCCTCCTTATAGAGCTCAAGTTAGGAAGGCTTCTCAAAGAAGTAAGCCGGAGCTTCCAGGTTAGAGAGTAGTTATTAAGTAATTCCGGCGTAAGGCAGCAAAAGGGAAAGGACTTGAGAAAGGAAGTCTCATCTAGTGCTAGATCTCTCGTAAGTTTGAGAGTAAGCCAGTCCCCCGCCCTAAAGTGAGGAAGTTCAAAGCAAGGTTAGATGAGAAGTAATTCCCTTTGGATAGAATTGAATATAGTAAGTTTCGATTAAGCCACAACCTGAGAATCCCTAGATCTAGAGCTAGAAAAAGAAGAAGGTCGGTCGGGTTGGTAAACTTCCTTATGGATTAGCGGTTAAAGAGTCATCGGTTTTAAGCGTGGAATTACTTATACGAGCACGAGAGGCTTACGCAGACTCATAAAGAGCATTGAACTGAACCATTTCGCTATGGGTATGGGGCACGAATGCTTCAAAGAGGCCTTTTGGTTACTTGTTATCAGCATAGGGTGTCCCGACGAAAAGGGTCCTTTCTTTAACCACACTTTAGCAAATGAAGTAGTATTCCTTCCCCCCCCATAAAGCTTCGAAAGCACACACATTTCACTCGATACAATAGACATTGAGACATAACGTAATGGAATACTTGAAATTCCTTCTCCCGGGCGAGTACTCTTACACCAACTTCAAATGATACAGGCATCGAAGGCTTATAACGAATAGAAAGCATTCTCCTTACTTACACGATAACGGGGACGTTCCCACATCTGGATTACGGGACAGACTACTTTACGCAATTTGATACAGGACAGACTGCTAATGGACTTATTATGGATTAAAGTAACGGGGTATGGTTCTCTACCAGCAAGCACATCTCCTCGATCTGCCGGGGATAGGTCTGATTTCAATGTGAAATGAAGGAAATTTCCCGTTCGCTTGACTTTGCCAACTAAGTATATAAAACAACCAGGTAGATGTGCCTTAGTAAATCAATATATCAGCAGTGTGATCCGCGGAAGTCAAAGAAAGCAGGCGTACAGTATCACGGACCAAGGCGAATAAAGTGACAGTCATTTTCGATATGCTCGGTGCGCTCATGAAATAAGGGATTGGCCGTAACCTGGCGCGCGTCACAGATGAAACCGATTCCACGACTAGGCACTCGGAATGCCCCAATAACTTCAATGGATTGATATACTGGACCCTTGCCTTCCGACTGAACAGATAGAAATCTACTCTAACGGTCAGCCCAGTCTCGATCTTTAGTCCCTCCCATTTCCGGTTTGGTTAGGGTTCCCAGATGGAATCTTCACCATTTGTTATCATCTATTTGAGAGAGGTCTGATGCGAGACATGCCAGTGTCTTCGTGTTCTCCGGATTGGGGTCATGTGGAGCGCACCGTCGATGAGGATGCTTACAAACAAGCTTTTTTCTCGGGTTCAATTGTTGTGGTACAGGGCTCTAGTTTACCCGTTTATAGTTTCGTTGATCCTCCAGCCATGTGTTTGAACGGGGCGGGGTCTTGAATAACCTTCTTTCTTCGACCTAGTCATTACAGCTTTATGGTCAGTATCAGCCCCTGGTTGCTTCTTATGAATCGTAACTAAAATAGGCCATCCCAACCGGCACCGGTCTATTGGCAGTAGGAACTGGATCCGACCGATGAATCTCCTCGCCATACTGCCAGTCCTAAGGACTCAGACGAGAAAGCCGCACTCAACCTAGAAAAAGTAGCCAGCGGGCTTGAAAAGCACTTCCTGCCACGTCGGTTAGCTGGACTGGACAAATCGAATTATCTTACCCGCCTGGAAAAAGATTCAAATAACCTGCCTTCCAAACGGCACAGGCACAACCATCACTGGCAACCCCCTCTGTATCGTATGAAGAATGGGCAACGGGCATTCCTGGAACAACTGGGACTGGAAAGGCAGTCAACTCACTCCGGGTCATTGGTAACAATCAAGTCAGTGGTCTATGGAAACTAGCCCCTCTGTACCTTACTTCCCCGGGCATGAAATCCTGCCCGATTCTCTTTCCCTTTAATAACCGATCGGGAACGTTTCGAAGAGCTTTACCTGCGTTGGGCCGAATCAGAGACTTGGCTTAATTAGCCGGCGGATTCGAAAGGGCCGTTCCGATAGAAAGGAAGATCCATGGGTCTTTAGATGGCTATGACCCCAATCGAATCAGGAGGGCGTATCCACGAAATTGGAGGACTCCTCGTAATAGGGTGCTCGCTCCTTCTGGCAGAACATTACCTTACCTTATATTTGAATGAACGAATAGAACTCGGCAGAGCGTTCCCTATCTCCAGATAGTACGCGCCATTCGTTATTCCTATCTGATTCTTTAGTCGTTATAGGAGTAGGATGGAATTCCCTCTAAGAATCGTTCGTAACAAGGTAGCCGTAGGGGAACCGAACCTGTGGCTGGATTGAATCCTTCGCGATGGAAATGCAAACCTTTAGGGCTTTGTCTATTTTCTTATATCTTTTTCAGTTAGCTTTGTCTATTTTCTTATATCATGGTGTTGATATCATCTCTATTTCACACTTAACTACGTACAATGGTCTTTGACTGACATCAAATTCTGTGGGGTCACCTATCTGTCTATTATAAATAATTCCTTTATCTCATAGAAAGTACTAAGTAGGGCTAATTCCTTTATCTCATAGAAAGTACTAAGTAGGGCCTGCCTTACTTAAAGGGGATCTTACCTATGGCAGAGATTTCAGAAAGAAAGGAAGTAATCCGTCTTATTGGTAGCCCTTTCGGGGATTAAAGAGATCTCGCCGCAGGGTAGGAGTTCCGGGGGGAATCAATCTAAAAGAGGTGGTTTTCGGGAGTTAGATCCGCTGGAGTAGCAACTTACCTTACAGGTGTCCGAAGAAGTCTGTTGGTACAGATGTAATACGAGATGTGAAAGCTATTTCCTACTGTAGTTTACTAAGAAGTCGAGCCGACTGTAACATCCGACCAGAGAGGTAAGTAAGTGCTGGGAAAGCATGGAATGGCATGTCTGTAACACTTTCTCTTTTTCAAGAGCAAGCAAGCCATAAGGACTCTGTAGATCGCGAGAATGCATGTTCTGATGCTTACAAGGGAGGTTAGCGAGATGCCTTATATGAGGAAATCCAAGAAGCTCCACCTGCCCTAGAAATTAGGATGACTCCCGAAAGCAAGTATTAGGACTACGGCAGGCTCTTTCTCCTCATGCACTGAGAAGTAGCAAAGCTTTACTCATGCCAGCGTTCAGTTCCGTTCCTATTGAGGAAGATCTGCCATTGGTTTCAAAATCACTTATGTCGATGAATCCCAATCAATCCGGACCATCTTCTTACGCCACTGGGCATTTCGTCCTTACGGATTCCGACAACAGCGCTTACTTCTATGACACCACCACTGGCTATATAATAGGATAGGATGCAGTGCTTTATGGTCTTGATATAACCAGATCAAGATGGCCGAGGAACAGGAAAAGAGTGTTTTTGGCTGTTTTTCACGGAACCAGCTTTCCAATTAAGGTAAGGGAACAACAGTTCTCGAAGAAGCGTGACTACCCAGTTTCATCTCCCTTGTTATGGGGGCGGGATCACATTCACAGCCCGGAATCAGCCGGTCAACCTATGGTGTGGAGAAGGGTTAGTTTCAAGTGCTCCCTTAGTCTCAAAGCTTCGTTTTTGTGCCTGCTTCTCTTCTGGCGAAGATACGATCTGCCTCGTCACCATTCTTTTTTAGTGGATCAAGATTTGACTAGTGCAAACTTCCATTTTCAAGCACATACTTGACTTTGCTGAGCGTTGGCTATTTCCCTGTCTGAACGAGAGTGAGAGATAGATCGCTTTAGCTTTAAGCTAGCTCCAAGAACTAAAGCAAAGAAAGCTTCGACCGCGCTTACGACACCGGAAGAGAGAGCGGCCCGATACGAGATCCTTCTTTTCACTATAAATAACTCATAGTCCAATCCATTACAGCCCGGCAGTCTCACAGGCGTAGATCACACTGGAACTTGAGAGAGCAGAAGAGCCAATTGCAAACCTGTCAGCTCATCTTATTTTCTTTGAAAGATTGCTTGTACCAGGGGTCTGTAGACTCGAAAGAAGGCTGGCTTGATTTCGGATTCTGTTACAAATCTTTAGTCGCAAGCAAATGAGTCCTCCTAGATATGAAAGACGGAGGGGAGGGACTTTGATGCGCCGGAGGAGAGAGCCATAAGTGACAAAGAGAAATGAGATTGACTGGACTGGAAGAAGTGAATTACTATAGCAGCGCCGGGCAGGGCAGACGTTAACCAAAAACGGGACTTGCTTCAAACACAACACCCTATCGCCTCAAACAGCACTTCCGTTATTCTTCCCCGACCAGATAATCTGCTGTGTTTTGTTAGTGTGCGAAAGTCTAAGTTAATTGTTTTAGAAGAGCATAAGAATCAGAAATTCCTTTAAGCAAGGAAGGTCGCAAGTGAGCTTATTATTGGTTGTTCAGAGTACCTAGCTTAGCTTAGATGGTTTCGTTTTCCGTTTCATACGGATATTCTTCTCAATAAGCTACGGAATAACTCAATTCTTACTTGATTTCACATGGGATAGGGACAAGTAAATACACAGCTCCTAGGCGGATTCTCGAGTCGATGTATATCCATCTTCCAATCCTTCTTATACATATTAATATCTTGTTCTTGTTGGGACAGTTGAGTCTCAAGTTTCTCCTCTTTTGTTTCGTGCCTTAGCAGGATCAGTAGGTAGAATCGAAGTGTTGAGTGTTCCACTCCGAATCCGGTGGCCTTGATGGCTCTTTTTTTAGGTAACACAAAGTTCTATATCACCCTTGTTAGTAGGTTCCATTCCCGCACGGGCTAATCCAATTCCGTGTTTCTTGTAAGAGATGACACCTTTTTGAATGCTTTCTAAAGCAAAAGGTCACTGATTCCCTAACTTGGTTTCGAAAAGCCAGCGCCCCAGCTCAGCTACATTGAGCCGGTCACCGTCGAGTAGGACAAAGGAAGTAATGGACTGATCGCTTGGAGCATTCAATTGCATGAGAAAGGTCGATCTCAATTGCTTAACTAACACCATGTAATCGATCAATGTTAGGAAGCAGGGACCAGACCCACAATAGGCATCTTCCTTTCATCTCTATTTTTCTTTTTCCGTACCGGATCTCCCTATTCTTCCAACGAAAGAAAATAGTCTAACTTATAACATTTCCTCGCCGAGGTATTTACAATGATAGTTTACAAACAAATGCCGTCGGTAGTCCTTTCCGCTCAGTCCTTCCTTTCGGAATAGGGCTCCCAGTCAAATCGGCCAATTGCTGTAAGCGGATTGAGGGCTTACTTGGGTTAGCTTCCTTGCTTGGCTTGCTGGGGCTATCAAGTCAGTACAGGTCATACCAGAAAGAAGAAGATTTGGATGCCCGGACATTGCCCTATGGCCCACTCGCTGATAGAACTGACTTACTAATAGGATCGGAAGAACCTAAAGCATGAATCGTGGGGCGGCTCACATAGGACCAGTACCAAGCCAGTAGCGAGCAAGAGAACCTTTCCTTTCTTGAGAAGAACTAGGGGATGAACAAAAGTGACTGACGTGAGGGAGAGGAAATGGATCAGCTGGAACTGCTTGTTTCACAGTGGATGATATCAGATATAAGCAGATAGCGAATCGCTCTTTCAACGAGAGGCCCCTTATCTTAAGTACTCTTAGTGCTGTGCGAGCCTCGGTTTCATTTCTGCTTTTATTCCTTCTGTTTCATTTCTGCTTTTATTCTTCTAAGGCAGCTAGCTAGGCCTGTTTAGAGCTCCGGATTGGACGAAACCCTTACGATTGGACTATCGAACTGCTGGGGAAGAATTATGAAATGACCTTGATTGCAGCGGGCCTTCATTGCGGAAACTGACAGACTAGGACCACTATTTGGGGCAGACTACCTTGACTAGTGACATCTGCTTCCCAAGGCAGACTACCTTGACTAGTGACATCTGCTTCCCAAGGCAGACTACCTTGACTAGTGACATCCGCTTCCCAATAGGAACACGGAACAGCGCGGGGTTAGCTTCCCCTACTTCCTTAGGATAGGATGGCCTATTGCCTATTGGAGGAAGCAATAAAAGGTATTCAGCAATAAGTGTGGAAGAGATCCAGCTGTTAACGAGGAAATTCATTGGCGAGACCATCACACCTTTGACAGTCAATTTCATAAAAGAAGTTTACTAATCAAAGAAGTATACAACGAAAGAGGAGTTCTTTGACTCGCGGTTGATCTTTAGAAGATTAGGCACAAGTCTGAGGCATGAAAGTATAAGGTGCGGAGCAATGCAATTGAAGCAAGTAATAGAAGCCCCATTTCCCCAGACCCGGTGGTTATTCTGATTAGTAGAACTCGGACTCTTTATCCTAAATCGAAGGATCAGAAGGAACTCTACAAAACACGGATTGACTCTCTTGCCCAAGCATTGCCGCCCACGACTCGGTTAACTACTTTTTGAAAACAAAGATGCGGCCATTGAAGGCTATGACCCAACTGCTTCTCTTCTTCACCTGCAGATGATCTTTCTATGGTTTCTTCTCTCTACTCTAAAGTCAGAAAAGAATCTTGAATGAATTATTTGTTAACAAGGCCTCAGGGTAAAGAGTCAAGGTTCCGGTGCACAATAACTTATATTGGCTTGATTGACCTTTCTTGTCTACGATAATATCCTTATGAAGCGAGGTTGAGTCTACTATAGAACGAATCTGCTGTGCCTTTTGCCGGAAGAAAGAAGCTTTAGAAAGCTGTTGGCACAAGTGACAAGTACGAGTATCAAGTCCAGTCAAATGACAAGTAAGAGTATAAAGTAGAGTCAAAGGAATGGCCCCCTTACCTCTGATTTCCATATAAAGGACACGCCGAGCGTAAATACATACCCTCTTCTATTCTGATAGACAAAATCCCTCTTCTTTCTATTCTGATAGACCAAATCTCTTTAATAAGGAATCGGAGTCAGATGCTTTTCTTATTTCCAGGGAATCCCCAACTCAAAAGAAAAACTATTCCTTCTTTTCTATCGAATCGATCATAACCACTACCCGAAATTGTGCACCACAAATAAGAGCTAATAAATAGACCGGCAATCCTATAGAAAGACATTATGATCTCCTCATGGAATTCTATTGATTCTTGAGCTTTCGAGTTGCTCGTCGAATGGCCCATGAGAACCAATTAGTAGACTATCAGGAAAACTAGAAAACTTGTACTTACTGGGTTCCCTTTCAAGCTTTGGAGGTGTCCTATGACTTTCTTTTCTATACGTGACGTTCCCCTTTACTTATCTGGATTCACTGATTGGATTTGTCAGTTCAATTCTATTCCAAAGAAATGTCTCCACTTCAATTCGAACATACAACAGTGAAATAATATCATCTCCCGTTAGTAGTAGAGCAGAGCTTCTTGATCCGAATGATTAAGTCGCACCAACTGCCCGGTAAACTCTCCCACTTCTTATCCTTCTCCCGCTGATTATCCTGATACGGCTGATTCTCTTGGTCACTTCGGATTCTTATATCGCTTTTTTCTGATTTGAGTGTTAAGGTAAGTGGAATATTACCCCTTCTTTATATACTATACTTGTCACTGCTTCTTTATCGTTGACAACACTAGCATCCTACACTATTCCATGATACCGTGTAGTGGGCTAAGCAGTGTTTTTAGAGTCAAGTAAGTTCAAGAAGCTCCGTGAAGGAAGCAGTCCAGTTACGCATTTCTCTCATAGTATAGGAGAGACACAACATTCAATTGTAAAAGCTAGGTCTGGCGCCAGGCCATAGGAGAGGGAATAAATAAGCAAAGAATAAGATCAGTATTAATAACAGCGCATAGAAATCCGGTCAGGAACAGCGTAAATAAGAGACTAGGGAGTTCTGTTCGAAAGCAAAGAGTAGAGCCGTAGAAGAGCCATTAGGGTAGGGGTGTGTCTTTCCCAACAATGAAAGTTTACCCTGGCGCAGGATAATTGCCTGATTTACAGCTCTTCCTTTACCGATAATAGCACTTTCACACCAGATTTACCTGATTGAGTTAAGGCAAGGCAATTCAATGAAGTTCCAGTTAAGAGTTCGAGCCCTTGTATAGAACATAGTAATTAGAATTATGGAATCAGAGTCCAGCAGCAGGTGAAAACAGGACTTGCACGTTAACATATTGTTGGAGCGGGTGCGAGTGTTGTCGACGAGAAATTAACCTAACCTTCTGCTGCCTGACTTGCACTTGAATGCTTGGCTTTCCCGAATAGTAGTCCAGTCCAATCACCTTAACCTCTCTTCTCTCTACCTACGACAAAGAGCTCTAGCACCGACATAAGAGCCTTTATCTCAGGACTTAGAGTAAAGCACTGAACAAGCACCAGTACTATATGATGCCCTAAACTCTACTCCGAAAGCGCCTCCCTTTAGCCCTTCCCTTGCTTTCCAGTCCTATACTCTCATTGGACCTACGCTTGTTTCAGATTGCCTTTTCTATCAGATTGCATAGTCTCTCTCTAAGATATGGAAGATATGATTCTAAGATATAGAAGATATGATTAATATTACCTGACCTACTTATATACTAGCTTGTTCATTACCTTACCTACTTATATACTAGCTTGTTCGGCGAACTCAAAGAACTCAACTCGCGTTAGCCACAATGGTATAGAGTTATCGTATCAAGTCCGGGAAAGGCACTTAGCAAGTCAGAAATACATTCTAACGAGAATGAATAGGACCAAGCAACGGCAAATGAGCAAGCTTGGGCTATTTAGCAAGGTGGAACAAGTGTAGACCCATACATTAAGTGAATCATTTGAATATCTACCTTCTCTTGCACTGCACCAGGCGTTTGTGAGCTCTTTGAAAAAGAATAATATAAGTCGCGCTCTTACGCGCTATCTTATTAAAGTAAGCAGTCTGCAGGGAAGTTCATACCCTATGGAATACGCGACTATGAAGTTCATACCTTATAGAATATGCTACTATATGACTTTGAAATGAGTAGAACAAGTAAACAAGTAATATGAGTTGAACCTGCAAACAAGTGCGTTAGTCGCACAGTTAGAGTTCTGTTCGCCTATAGCGCATTAGCGAGTTCCGGATTATAGCGTTAGTCGTTTCACAAGAACAAGTGGTGGAGCTCCCCAGACTTTAGCGTTAGTGAGTTAGCTAAGTGAGTTTCTGGTGTTAGGTTAGGTTACAGTGCTTCTATTAGGTGACTTGTGCTTCTATAAGTGGAACGCTCTCTTCAAACAACAGAACAAGCAAGTAATAGAGCAAAAGACAAAAGGGCGGGTTCCTATATTCTTGAATCAAAGGGAGCAGCACTAAGAAGAATCTCAGAAAGGGAAGACTCAACTCAGAATCATATCCGTATTAACAAGCAACACAAGCAACGGAATAAGAACAAGAAGCAACCGGCGCCTCACGCTACTAACTTATTGTTTCGGGGTGTGTTCGGAAAGAAAGGCCAAGTCCTGTTTTGAAGTAATGAAGAGTAAGGAGTTACAGAGTTTGCAGTGGTTACTGTTTTGTTTAAGCAGTGTGTTTTGGTACTTGCATTTAGGAGTTGAGTTCACGAAGCGATAAGTATAGTACTGAAAGCGATAAGTATAGTACTGAAGTGGAGTATCTGAGACCTACCTATCTCTTTGGTTACCTGATTCTATAGAAAGGGTAGTAGTAGTTCAATTCAATGTCAATTCAACAAGCTAACGGGGAGTTCGAGCTCCTCTAGTGCATTTGAGCCTAAGAACATGGACCCTGCTCCTTTCCTAACCTAAGAACATAGACCTGCTCGCTTTTCTCCTAAGAACATAGACCTGCCTACTATACTAATATTATTTGCAAACACTTAACATTAGCACTTTGGCGAACTCCCTAATGCAGTAGTCTTGCTTAGTTTCTTATTGATGAATGTGAGTGCACAAACGAATAGAGGCATAAGAGAATGTCTGAGTGCAAAAGATAAGAATGGAGAGTACAAGAATAGAATGGAGTGTAAGAATATAGGAGGATATGGGTGATTCATTTCATGTTAATTCTTAGTTTACCGAAGGGGTGATTCATTTCATGTTCCATTCAGAGTTTCAGAAAAGACTAGAAAGAAGAATATGATAAGTAGCGGAATACAGGCCATGAAGATAAGTAGCTTCACACTGGCAATAAGGATGCAGACCACTGGCTATGAAGATGGGTAGCTTCACACTCACTCAGCCTACAGCTCGAAGCCACCACTAGCAGCCTACAGAGACAGAGCTCCCGCCTGGGAAACCTTTGGTAGCAAGCTTCTTCTCGACCCAACCTTTGTTAACAAAAACAAGACGGAGATACGCTCACGAGCTGAATAAGGCCTTTTTGAAGACGTAGTTTCTTGTCTGCGTGTCTCTTTGCTTTGAGTTGAATGATGACTCTCCCCACTTTGTTCTTAATGCAATAGTGACTGGCTTTACTAGCTGGGTGTAAGTGATTGGGTTGTAAATAAGAGAGTCTCATAAGTTTGGGTTCCTATTGCTATCGCGCGCTACGGCTTAGGCAGTGTATCGGATCTTCTGGCAACCAACCAAAAACTCCGCAGACGATCAGGCGAGATGCTAATTGGAGAAGCACTGCCCGGACCTGCCGTCCCTACCGAGCATACAGATGAGTAGTTCAAAAGCTCAATAATTACAGAAAAGAAGGTGTCGCTATGTTTTTCTACTGAACGAAGTACTATTACATAAATAAGAACTCTTTGACCGACTTATCTGGTATAGCAGAGCCAGCTTGCTTAAGTCTCTTCCTCCCCTTGCTTGCTTCTCGTCCCATGTCTTATATAAGGAGGGTCTCTCGGGACATAGCATAGGCTTAGGCGATGTATTCCCTGTGGTGTCGGCTACTACAGAGGTTGGTTCATTCCTAAAGTATTGGATACGGTTCAATCTACTACAGAGAATTCTAGTTTCATTGCTTGCTGTAGATCGGTGTCGGGTTCAAGTCAAATAATGAAAGTCGAAAGAACGGTTTGCTATTGCCCAACTACATAATGCGCGCAAAGAAGCAGGGGAAGTTGAGCTCGACGATCCAGATTCATATCAACCCTTGCCAGGTAAAGGTTGGAAGGAGCGAAATACAAGTAGCATAAGGGGCGAGCACGGGTTCAGGGAAAAGGCATGTATGGCCTATTGTTAACTGGGCTATTGAAAACGATAGAGTCCCAGCTACTCATCTTTCGTTTTGCTATGAGTGACTTTACAGCTGCTCAATGTTGACTATTTAATGTGGATGGATTGCGGATGTCCAGTAGTAAACTGACTGACTTTTGAATAGAATCTATTTCTATGCGCATTGATATCTTTCCTTTCATACTAAATTGCTGGCCTTGGGCGACCCTCATAAAGAGTGAACAAAAAGCTTCTCCCCTATGAAGCATCCTATCGTCCGAGTAAGACAAGTAAACATCTGTGGACCTTAGAATTCCTACAGTATTTTGGGGAGTTAGAAAGATCAGATATTAGGCGAAAAGCAGAACAAGCGTTGAAACAAGCAACGTCCTGTTTTCGGCTAACCCCTTATCTCTTAGGGTGCTAACGTGAGTTGTTGAGTTTAGAGTTCGGTTCATGAATGAGATTAGTTGTACATGACATTAGAATTCCATTAAGTGGTTTTGAAGCAAAAGGGAAGCAATGCTCTGAGGAAGCAGAAGAAGGGAGCAAGCAGCAATAAGTAGTTACGAGAGTTCCAGTCTATTCTGGATGCAAGGGAGCAAGCAGCAATAAGTAGTATAGAGTTCCAGTCTTTTCAGTAAGAGCAAGGGAACAAACTACTAAGCAAAAGACGTCGCAAGGGAACAAACTACTAAGCAAGACTAAGTAAGGGCACAAAAGCAACAGAAACAAGTGAACAAGCAAGTATACCATAAAAAGCAACAGCGATTGGGTGCTAACGCTAATTGGTTGAGGGTTGTTTAGTTTGTTACTTACTTATTTACATAATTGGTCAACAAAGAATCTTCTTCCCTGCACTTCGGTAGAGCACGAGCTGGAACGCTCTCCTCTTATTCTATTCTACAAGGAAACAAGTAGTATAGGTTTGTCCCGCAAACTCTTGACTCCTCTCCTGCTCCTGATACTTCTGTTGATGGCTAGAATATATGGGCAACTCATCATTCAACAACAGCAGTTAGCGCCGAACTGATCTCTACTGATTGACTTAGCATAGACTCATAGTTTCAACCATAAATGACACTGTTTTTAAATAACTGCTTGGTTTTTGATCTATTTTGAGGTGGGTAAAAGGAATTTCGCGGAAGGAGATCCCTAACTGTTTGATTGAGTGGCTCCCCGCATTCGCATGGGCTAAGAATGGAAGGGTGTGGTTGCTACAAACATGGTGAACATAAGTATCTTGGATCACATTTATTATGACTTTGAGATTGGGTTAGACCTGTGCTATAGGTTTATTGGGTTAGACCTGTGCTATAGGTATAGGTTTATTCAAAAGGGGTTTGTTTTCGGGGGCTATGCTATGAACATCCCTATTGTGAACCCAAAGAAGACAGAAAGACAGATAACAAAGCGAATATCTCTGAAATACGAGAAGAATATTGCATACGATAGTGGAAAGCTCTGGATTCTCCCCGTTTCCCGGAATACATCTGCTAAATCTTATTATTCGGTGATCGCAGTAAGGCTATTTCCATCTATTATGAAAGGAAGGCTTATTTGAGAAGTCAAAGGTTCCCCCATTGTGAAAAAGTATATATAGCTGTAATATCACCATCATTATATTGAACACTCTTAACCTCCTGTGAAGCATCCCGCATCACATACTTGATATTCCTTTTATGTTCATCATAGCGCTGGTGCTTCCTAAGTTTCCATAATTATCTTATATCATCTCCTCTCAATTGAGACCATGCTGGTATATTCTGAACAGTCGAATTTCTCATATACGTAGGTTGCTTTCGTATCTCCGGTTTCTTCGAAGTTAGTTTGAAAAAATATGCATCATGTTTCTTATGGATTTTAGGAAGAATTCCGGATTCTGAAACTAGAAGAGATTCCACTCCGGATTCTGAAACTAGAAGAGATTCCACCCATAGGAAACAAATACCCAACACATTACATTACACCGACTCTTTAGGCGAAAGAAAAGTACTTACCGTCAGGAGAAGTCGAGTGAACGGAACTCTGGTCTGGAAGGTTTGATGAACCCTAAAAGGGGTCAGGTAGTTTTTGGTTTTTGGTTACACGCCTAAACCCGATTGAGACTGGCCGGTCGAGCGAGGAATGTTCTGTTGCCACTGTAAGAGGGGTGTCTCCGGGACGTGGCTACCCTTCTATGGTGACCGGACTAAGTCTGAGAAAGCAACACATAGCCCAGACGCTTATAACCAGATCAAGAGTATATGTTTGAATGAACAGGATTGGGAGTGCTCTATCTGGCATATCGGTATGAATGAAGTTTCTGTGATCACTGTTACAACCCAACATTTGATTCTTTCTGCATTTAGCTCCAAAAATGTCATTGGTTCAATAGGATTCTTTTATCCTGGCTTTCTAAGAGATAGAGAAAACTGGCTAACTAAATAGAGAGAAAGAAATTCTTGATTGCAATTCAATGAAAAAGTAGAAAACTGATATAGGTAATGGATTGGATGGCTTTCCTTCCTACCTTAACCTTAAAGTGATAAGTATGCACAGGAATCGTTGCAAGAAAGAGTGTTATTCATGTAAGAGGAAAGTAGGGATGACTTTTGATTGAAATGCTGACCTCAAAGTAGGGATTACTTGCTATTTGAATGGTTACCTCAGGGCATAGCTCATTGAGTAGAAATACTCGTTAATGACTCTTTTCTTACTGTAAAGAAGCAAACCAAAGGCATTAAGTATTCATTAATTCATATAAGTACATGCGCCGAACGTAACCACTCGAGTGTGAAATCGAATTCGAGTCCAAAGACGACACTGCACTACACTAAATCAATCTAAAGGAAAGAACTACCGATTCCCGTTCACTGATAAGGAAGATAGAGTTGGGGTAGGGGTGGAGCCGACTGCCTTACAAAATAGTAAGCACGAAACATACGACCATATTTCAATAATTTGGAGAGTGGGTAATTCATAACTTTCTGGAAAACCGGAAGACAAAAGCCGGCGGATCTAAGAGATCAACAGCAGTCAAAAAAGTAATCAAAACGAGCTCTACAAAACGACTCCTCAGAAGCTTGCAAAGCAAGAAGCCACTCATCCCACCTTATATGTGCCTACCGTGAAATAAAGTCCCCTCACGATAGCACCTCCCAGCTCCCGTTGTCTTTCTATCATCCGGAAGAGGTCAAACCTACTGTCGTCAATAGAAAGATGGCGTTTTCTATCATTTTCTTCATTTTGATGAAACCTCATTCGATGTTTTCGTTCTCGACACCAATATCCGCTGGCTCCCCACTTTGGAGATTGGAGCTAATTTGTTCGAGTTTGGCCTCCTACTTTAGCATGTTACGGAGTTCCCCGTTCTCCCGCCCGGCGTAGACGATCCGTTTCGTCCTCCGCTGCCTGTAGGTAAAAGGGGGGCTCAGGAGCAAGTGGGAGTTTTGAAAAGCTTCTATAGTGGTTCGGAATCCATCGTTCAAGTTGTTCAATTGATTAATCAAGGATAGAAAGGGTTGAATAAGTAGGGGCATCTCTGGAATTGGATGGCTTTTCGCCACTGAAAGGAGGCCTCCAACTACATGTTATAGCCTTTTCATGTACTCTCTCCTTCCCCGCCCCTCTCGGAGTGGCCTCGCCCCAATACAATAAGTTCACTCTTTGCCCGACATACTCTGGTGATAGCCCTTTCGATTCGAATGGTACTTACTTTCTTTCATACAGGTTCAAAGATGAGCGCTCCTGCACTATCGTTATTCTAGTTATTCCTATTATTTTACCCGAGGAAGCGATCTCGATCTCGTACTAAATCCAAAAACCAAATGAAACCGGACATATGTCCAAAAGTATGGAAAAAGATTCTTTCCTGACGGGAAGTACTGCATTTATACCACAAAAGAGTTGAAACTAGTGATAGCTTTCTTATGAGACCACGGTAAGGAGTAAGAAAGAGAAGACCTTATTTATTCCACTTAGAGAATTGGTCCTTACGGTACGGACGAAAACATACCACCAGAGGATCTAAGAAAGTAGATAAGGGGACAGAATAGTCCAATGACATCTATGAATACCACTTCACGTACTCAAAAAAAGAAAGTACCCTATGTTTTCATTGCAACTTATCGGTGAGGAATTTCAAAACCTCGTTGCTTCTTTGATTCAAAAGGTAACCGACCGTTCCCGACTTTTTATGCTTTCCGAAACCTAACCATCGGAAGTTGAAGGTTTCAGTGAAGCTCATCGGAAGTTGAAGGTGTAAGTAAATAGAATAGAAGAGATTAAGTCCGTACCGACACCTAGTCTATATCCACAGCTGACGCAACTCTGTACCGACGCCTCACTACTACTAAATGGAAATGAATTAACGGCTAAGCGATTTCATAACCTGAACGATCTTTCTTTCTTACTGTTGCATAGGCCTTCGCCACTTCAAACGCTAAAGCCCCTTTCTCTATTCTTTTTCTTCTGGCCTCTCCTCAGAGTGTTGAATAAGTTCTGTTGTTTTCGGGAATCTCTCTCACCCGACGTAGGAATGTCATATCGAGCTGCTCACGTTAACACTGAGTCTTGCTTAGCGCCCCAACTCACGTAAGCTTAAGAAAGAATAATAGGTGTTGTGGGTTAAGAATAGGCTGATTTATCGTCCCCAGACCTCTGTTCCTCTTATGGCAAATTACTTATTAAGCTGAAACCGATTAACTGCGCTTTTGATCTTGCATCTCCACTTGATTCCTAACCGAGCTTCTTCCCTTGCCTTTCAACTAGCTTCTTTAATAACTACTTACTTATGATCCTGATCAAGCATCTTATCGAGTCAATGACGGAACTGCCTCTTATCTTGGGCGCCAACACGGATGAAACTCTAGTGCTCTCGTGCTCAAGAAATAACATCAATTCTTCTTTTCTTGCAATTAGATCAAGAAGCAATGGCGCAACGCAGGCAATTAGGCAGTTGCCAATAGCGAGTCCTGTTTTTGGCTGAAGCACTATAATCTTTTCCTCCTTACTTAAATTCAATAGGGTTTACATAAAGCAGTAACAAAAGAAATAAGTTGATACTTCGAACAAGCGCAACCACGCAATTCTACTCTGAAAGTGTTTGTGAGTTTAAGCGCGTTAAAGAAGTGGAACGAGGCCTATCCTATTCTATTCTTTGGAGTAAGCATCCGCTGTCATAAGTTTAGTTAGTGAGTTTTTGCCGGTGCAAGACTATAACATTAGCTTACTTTCCGCCGGGCTACCGCACTGCTTCCCTTAACTGAGATCGATCCTTGCTCGAACGAAACTCTTTGCCTTATTGTCGTTACTTGTTCTTTTCCTTTCTACCCTTGCTTTCGCCCTTGTTTGTGCTGTTCCCTTACTTGTTTAGTAAGCAGACTTAGATATGATTTCACGTAAACACACCGAACCCCGAACTCCACTTCTATTAGCACAACAGAACGCTTGTTACCTTAACTAAAAGGACAGAGTCAACATTCTCAAAGTGGCTACTTATTCTGGCAAACTAACGTAAGCATCTTGAATTCAAATCAAATAAGAAAGATATGTTGATTCCTGCTGCGAGTACTGCTTTAGGTGTTCTAAGCTATAGACCATCTTCCTAACCTGCTCTTTCAACTCATTCACTTAGCGCATAAGAAGGCACCTCTTTTCTTTGCTGGATTCCAAATGCTTTCCTACACTCGCGAAAGGCTCACTTTTTGGCTTGATCACAGTATTTGACTTCCACAGAGCAGAGGTTGGGGGTCACTCCCTATTCCATTCTAATATTTTTCATTAAGGAAAAGAAAAGCTTATTTGATTATTATCCCAGACGCTTATTATAGCACCTATACAAAAGCCGCTTATTGTAAGAAATAGTCATCCCCGCTTATTGTAAGAAATAGTCATCCTAAACCCACCCTCTCATGAAAAGAAATCTATAGGGAGTAAAACGGAGCAGGTAAAGGAGCTCGGAAGATATTCTCCTTTTTATTCAATGGAATCACTGGAAACTAGCATTCAAACAAGTTCTATAACTAGATCAATGGTTAGTAAACCCGCCTGCTGGACTGGATAGATCTTTTCGCTTGCCCTAACGCTTGACTTTGCTTGTCCTATAGCTCTATTGCTTGAAAAAGATTATTCACGGGCGCCACCCACTCCTATAATTATGAAAATGGATTCCAAATAGATGGAACTCTAACTTAAGTAAGCGAACTCTATATGTATTTGCCCTGCGGAAAGAAATTGATAATAGAAAAGCTTTCCCCAAAAAGAGCTTTTGAGGTTGAGCTAGAACCGGCTTTTTATCTATATCTATAACAAACCAGCCTACTCGCTTCGGCTATCCTAAGCGTCATAACTGCACTGAATTTCCTACATCTGTAGTGGAATGAAGAGGGCTTGCACTGGCTGGACGTAAGACTGACTATAGAGTCCTCCTTACTTAGAAAAGGGAAGCAGTTGCCATTGTCGGAGTCCCAAGGAAGCCGAGCCAAATAAGAAAAGGATACTATGGGATGGGTTTCCTCATGCATGCCTTACTTCTGCTACGGTTCAAAGGCTTAATCTGCTGAGATAGAATCGTGCTAGATCAGATCCTTGACCGAAGGAAGACGAACGAACTTAGGTAAAAGACCTAAGAGTTAAGGATTTCTTGTTAACTCCACTGGGATAAGAGGTCTGCTTCTTGGCATCCATCCTGTTTGGACAAGACCTAACTCCCGCACACTGCATTCATTCCAGCTATCAAGTGAATATGAATAAGAGAAGTAATTGCACTTCTGGTTCATTGTCTTTCTTCATTCAAGTAAGATAGTGGATTGAGAAACCTCCACCCAAAGGCGCCGAGTAGAGTACATAGACGAGGCGATCCCCGGTAGGCTAAGATCCTCTCAGAGCGTAAAGACAAAACCAAGTGTTTCTTGCTTTCAGCGTGTCAAGTGAGAGATTGGTTTCGATAAGCCGTGGGCCCTGACTTGACCGGAGTTCCTTGAGCAAAGGGACCAATGCTAGGAAAGGAGTCAATCAGTTCTTTATCGCGCTACTTACCTTAGGCTATCGAAGTGACTTCTGTCTAGCCGAAGCTCAGTAGTAATTGGATCTCGTTTTTTCATAAATAGACGGATTGACTTGCCAGCTTTCGCTTTCCTCGGTTTTGAATAGAAAACTTGTATCATAGCCAAGGAAGGAAGCAAGGCTCTGTAAGACCAAAGCATCGGCTGCTTCCACTTGTGGACTTCTTCGACCGCCTTGACACCTTAATATCAAGGAAAAGCCGGAATCTTCACGCCTCAAGAATCATGAAGGGGAGGTCCTTCGCTACACTCACGCTCCAGACAGAAAGGTAAACTCTAATAGTAGCAGAAGAATAAAGGCTGGGTAGGATCGTCAACTCATCTGCGAACACCTAACTGCTGAGGTTGGTTCCGAGCCTTAGGGAGAATATAGGGGCTACACGAGTCTACAGGTATATGTGTTATAGAACCATGAATTCGATGAATCTTATTAACCAGAAATCATTCCAATATTCATTTTCCTAGTCGGTATCATCAAATTAGCATTATACCAGTAGATGAGTATAAAACATCTTTCCCCACTTTAGGAATCCTCCCCATCAGTCAATTTAAGGATGGTCGTGGCTTAGGTCAATGAAGTGAACTTCCCATTTGGTTGGTCTCCACATTTTCCCAATTGGATCATGGAGCAATTTGTATCCTACTTTATTCCCTAGAATATTAATTCTAAGAAAGAGACTTCCTCCATGGTTTGGAAATTCTCCTTTGAGTTTACCAATTCATGTTGATCACAAGGGGACAATTGGAAGGGCCCTGGTTATGGATTTACAGCTTATCTTCTTCCCACTCGTCTGATTGAAAGTATGAAGACTCCGGAGATTGAAAGATAGTATAAGCCCTTGTGCTCTACTTGCATGAGAATATGACGAAAGTGTACAGTGGTTGATTATCGTCTTCCTTTGATCGCATCCATGGTTAGGGACTCTTCCCAGGGTACGGAGATAGCTCGGTCGCCATTAACAGTTTCCGTCGTCACAGAGGTCGCCATTCCTTAGCCCCTCATGGGTTGTTAGGCATTTCTCACTGATTCTATTTCATTTCCATATAAGAAGTGCGATCGATCCCTCTTCCATTCTTCTTTGATTTAGATTCTTTTTGATTAGGTCGGTTTTGTCATGTTGATTGAGAATCTGGGGGTCGCCTTTACGTAATAGGGCCAAGTTGTCTGGATCATCCAATCTTAGAGTTGAACTATCGGCCACTCGACCATTCATAGTCTTAGCAAAGAGCTTTTGCTGAAGAGAGTACAAAGCACTCGGCAGGCGAGCCTACACAACTACCTTCCTGTCATGAATTGCACTTCTCTTTTCTATATGCATTTCATGTTCCATCCCAGGTTACGCAACAATCTATCAAAGAAGCAATCCGTTACAAGACAGAAAATGCCAATATCCACTGTTGGACCGGATTTAGTGGGTTTGTAATCACGAAGCTCCAGCAACCTGTTACTAACTTCGAAGTAGGACCAAGGTTATCAGATAGACGGTACACAGGGAATGGAACGAGGAATGGGATTCAGTGCTTGTGTTAAGCAAGTAGTAATTAGAGAACCTAAAAAAGAACACCTGCGTAGATGCTTTCGGTACGGCAGCCATGAAATAGTAAGCTATAACTAGTTAGAGCCCCCAGTGTTATAGAATCAAAGACAAGATAAAGGTTTGAAAGTCAGCAAGGGCAGGCTAAACACGCGTCCAGGGAGAACGAAACCAAGGAGAAGTAGACTCGATCTAAGAGGTAGGGCGAATCAATAGTGCTTAGTTGAAAAAGCAAGTAAGTCAAGGAAGTTAACTACTGTGACCCAGCTATAAAGTAGAAAACTCCAAATTCAGTAGAAAACTAACAATTTCACGTATAAATAACAGAACTCGATCCAGTAGTAAAAGAATATAGCTAATGGGGGTAGCTCGGTGGAATCAAGCAAGTCAATCAAAGAATGGAGCTAAGTAAACTCAGGCTTACTACACTCCCGCTCAGGCTTGAACCACTGTTGCTAGGTCTTGGTATGCAGCTACTAAGACTAGAGCTAGGGAGTTGGGGAATGAAGCTAAGTAGAAAAAGCTCCTACCGCGGCAGTGTTGTTTTGCTACTAATGTCGTATATAAAAAGGTATTATACATTTCCATACAATGCGAAGGCTAAAGGAAGCATCAAGCATTCTTTCTTCTTTATTTGATACGAGAGCACAATCACCTCTCTCTCCACTACCGACAACAGAATCACCTCCGAATACTTTCACGCAAGAATCTCTCTTATTTGGCTTATGGGGCTGGGCGCACCGGGTAAACATGTGGTATAGAATAAGCTTGAGGCTCGAAGTAAAGTACTATTAGTCTAGGCCCTACTGTTCGAAGTCAAGTAATCACTGCTCGAAGTCAAGTAATCACTGCTCGAAGTCACATCTAAAGTCTCGTCTCGTTGCTTCAACCCAAGTGGGAAAGCAATGTAGTAAGGTTTTTTAGGTTCCATTAAATGGGTGCATATTCTTTTATGGCGCTTAAGGGCTAGGCATCAATGACAAATTCTATTAGTTGCCCAGGATAGATGGATTTTGCATTTCTAAAGAACTCGCTAACGGGAGAGCTCAATCACCTCACCGGAAGACAAAGAAACGAAAACAGGACTGGAACTGTGAACTCTAAACTACGTTAGCGCTTAATTAGCATATCCTAACCTTTTCCTCGAAACTCACAACTCACACTGCAGCAAAGAATGGAATATAGATAATAGTGCAACGTATAGAAAGAAGTTAGGTAAGAGTGAACTCCAAAGCTTGCTGACTGATTTGATACTGATGAGTCTCATCAAACTGGAAACTTCTTCTTCTGTTATCGATGTCGACTTTCCTTTCATCTCTCTTTTGCACATGGTGTTCGTCAAGCATTAACCGCTGAGTGTGGGCATGAGAAAGATGGGATTCGGATGAAACAAGAACTGGATTGACAGCTTTAGACAACAACTAAGATTCTTAACCGAGATCTACTAGACATAGCTACAGTTCCTGACCCACCCCGACGCAGAGCTTCTCTCTACGACAACACTGGAAACCGTCCCGTCCGGAGCAAATATGGTTTTGAGCGTTAGTGATCGGGCTGCTTACTTGAGACTCATTAACTCCACTTACGCTATTAATTAGGACTACTACTGGGATTCTAGCCGGTAAGTTTCTTGTCTTACAGAAGCACTAACACCAATTGAACTAGTGCTGTCTCTCCTCAATACGGAATGGACCTCTATCTCGCCTACCACGTGCTCTCAACTCCAAATCCATAATTTCACTAGCCAAAAAGTAGGAATGAAGCTGTAACTCGAGTAAACAGAATGTGAGTTTCCCGATCCATATAATAGATATGATGAGTAACTAACCTAAGCTGGAAAAGAAGCTTTCTCAAGTAAGTAAGTCGCAATCGGTTCTTCAAATGATAGTGTAGTTCTGGTTTTGTCTCCGAGAGAAGAATCTTTGTAAACTGGATCAGAAGAAAGATCTTCATCAGCAGTTCCAGTGTAGTATCCGACAAGCTACTACGGTACAGGAAAAGCCACAATTGCTTTAGCGGGAGCCTCGGTAGGGATTTTCACTCTTTTTGATTCTTTTCAGTAGCACGATCATTAGCTAAGAAATTGTTTGGTTATCTCGTTTAGGCCGAAGCGATTGCCTTGTTTGCCCTAATGAATGCATTCCCATACTCCAGGCAAGATAAAGAAAAGACCTAGTACCTTGCTTGTCCCTCTTTTTCTTTCTTCCCGGTTGACTCTCTCATCTGCTTTGAATTAAATCAACAATCCACTTTCTTTCCCTTAAGTCAGGGGCACTTTGTTTTTATACCTACCCAATAAGTTCTTGGGCATCCCAAGGGTGTTCCGATAAAAAACAGAATGAATCTCAAAGCCATATGTCCTTTTCCACCTTATCGTTGTCGAGAATCCAAAGTGTCTGTCTGTCTTAGAGAGGCATTTTCCTCTTTCAGAAAGGCATTTCTTTCATTATGATTTGACATTTGAGAAAAGTATCCAAAAAGAAAAGAAAGCATTTTGTTAGCATTAGCAAGGTGGGTTGTTGGTAAACGAAAGAATAACTAGGCTATGGGGCTCTCTGAGCAAGTCTAGACTTCCTAGGAGGCATTGGATATTACACTAAGCCGGGGGGTTCGTTCACCTTATGCCCGTCGGTACGAAGTCAGTTGTGGGATCGGGGGCTCCTCTATGCCAGGGCTATACTCTCTGATTGGAAGATTGGCAGACCCCGTCGTGATCCAGGAAGGTCATGGTAGGAGGCAAGATGCATACCATAAACCCAGATCATTTAAGCTTTTTTTGTTATCTGCGTGATGGTGGACCAAGAAAAGCAAACCCCATTTCCATTCGCCAAGCGTATACTTAGCCACTACTAACGACCAATCCTGATCCAGCATCATCTTATCTTTCAACTAATAACTACCTAAGCGCCGAGTTAACTCAAACATCCATTGAATCTCTTTCTTTTGAATCTTACTGGCTTGGCTTCCCTTTTGCCGAACTATCGTTTCACAGCAGAATAAATGAAATCTTTCGAGCTCCCGTAAGTGAGCGGTGTGGTATGACTGAAGCAATGGTAGCAAGTAGTCTAGTTTTAGGCTAACCAATGGATTCTTTCCTTTCAAGGGTGAAAGTAGCAACAAATAATTCTTCCACTTTCCCCCCGGATCATTGATTATAGTGGTCAACAACTCCCTTTCAGTTAGCGGGTGTAACCTCTTCATCACTTTGAGGCTCGGCTCTGAAAACCGCTTGCTGTTGACCTGCCCTTTCGCACAGCTGATGATCTTTCTTTAGATCCCAATTAAGCTTCTGCCCCAAACGAAAACGAAAAGTGCTTATGCGCTTGAGAAAAAACCTTCCCTTTAGCACCCCGTAACTGAAGCCAGTAAGTGATTTGCTTGTTCGGTCAGCAGCAAGATATGGATATGGGGAAGGAACTTCCAGTCTTGTTTCTTTGTCTGCGAGTTCATTTCTGGGCTACGAGGTTATTGATTGGCTTGATCTTTCTTGTCGTGGAAAGAGAGGTTAAGGTGCAACTTCTTATTTCTATTCCGTTTTTCAAAGAGAGTTCGTAAAGGATAGTTCTGTTCGAGCATTGTCAACTCGAGAATAAGCGGGTGTAAGCTGTTCGAGGGTAAGCCTCATCTCCTCTTCTTGTGAAATTAGTTGAAGAAGTTGGGTTAGGTAGAGCAGTAGCAGAAGCCTCAAATGGAGCTGGTGAGGAAGTGCTTTTGTGTTCAGTGTATTTACTCCCATCTATACTAAGTGTTTTACTTATCCTAATTCTTAGTGTGAACTCATCGAAATGAGGAAAGCCAAGCACCATTACTATATTGATTGTTGCCCAGCGCCCAAAGAGAGTCATTAGTGTCCTATTACTTGATTCTAGACTCAATACTCCTACGGTTCCTTAATACTTTACTGACGCCACTGACACCGAAAGCTGGAATGGAACTTGCCCGAACCGAACTCGTTTTAGATTAGCACTTGTTCTTGCCCTCACTCGCATTATCACTGAGTCTTGATTTGATCCGAGTCAACTCATTCATTCTCGCAATCCATTTCATATTCTATCTCTTGGGCATATAATCCAATATGAGAAAGAATCCATCTCTCGTCTTTCGGTTATACACAATACACCTACCTTTCCACTCTACTGGATACTAACCTTCCTTCGAGCAGAAAGTATTGATACAACATTGGATACTTTACTTGGAGCACATTAACAAACAACTAAGTCGGGCAATTCACTACTCAATTCTGTGTGAAGTCAACAAAGAATTCATTGAATCTTTGAGGCCGCGGATCCAGATCCATTCATATTAAATACTTTATTAATAAGAAGTGGGGGAGACAATGAAATTAGCCGAGAATAAACAGTTAGTATGGAAATGATAAGAAAGAAAGTACTTGATTTTTGGATATGAGTATTTTCAGTAAGTATCGGTAGTTTGGCTCTCGCAGTATCTCCCCCTCCTAGGTCAGTTCCATTGAAATTCCAGTTTTCGTCTTCAACTCAACTCGGGCTACCTCAATTCTCTTCTTTTGGATTCATAAGCTGTCCGAGTTCGGGGTGCTGGTGCATTAGCTTACTCTTGGGTCGGGTCGGGGAAGACAACAAGGAGAAAGTGTAGTTATTGCCCCAACTAGTAGTGGTCCAAGACAACTGCTCTAGCAATATTCTCCTAAACAAGCAACATAGCCAACTTGATCCTTATCCTTACGCGTAAGAACCAACAACTGATCCTTATGCGGAGGAACCAACAACTGATTTAGAGTTGCGCGCGTTGCAGATACTTTAATTACATCTTAATGGATAACCGACTGTAGTTTCTTGTATGCTCGGTTGCTCTTCTATATTATATTATAATGAAATGAATTCCGTGTTTTCCTAGTAGTGGGGACTCCCTCTTGCAAGGATTAGGTGCAGGTAAGTAAGCAGTACCAAAGGAAGCCGCAAGTGGAAAGTCTCATTCTGTTATTGGTGTTAATGCTTCTGTTATTGACTTTACTTCGTGGAGAGATATTATTGTGCCGTTGGCGCTCTAGCTCTAGCAGTGGCTTGCCTGATAGCAAACTCCTAAAAGGCTTCTGATCTTGAAACCACCGATTGCCCGAGAGACTATAGAGTAAGCCCGAAGTCTGTTACTAGGCGAGGGTAGTTTACTGACTTTGTGGGTTAGGTTAGTTGGTAAAGAGATTCTGTTTGTTTCTTTCTTTGCTTGCGTTTGTGGTATATGCTAGTTGGGTGCATAGTTTCATAGGGGCTGTTGAAGAACTTCTATTATATATAAGATTGATGATAAGTGGGAAGATAGAAGATAAGTAGTCATGTTGTGAACTGTGCACTTGTATATAAGGTGCGTTGCAAGATTCCTTTGTTTTCAAGGGGAGTGGGAAGATTCCTTAAAGATTGATGGAAAACTTAGGTTATTGACAATTGGTTGATACCCGCCTTTCTTTAGAAATTGGTTGATACCCTACTTTAGCCCTAAGCACTTAGCTTGTATGCCAGCAGTAATAGGTTCGAGTAACAAAACCAGAATGTCAGCAATGGGCGAAACCCTGAATAGTCGTTGGGCATAGAACAACCAGTTATAAACGAGTCCCTTTTACACGTGTTGCGCGTCAACGGAGCTTCTTTCCCGCGGACCTTATACTGAACCTTGAGCCCCGCCAATAACCTATCGAACAGCTGATTCTCTTGCAGGAATGGAACGCTCCCTTTAGGGCATCAAAGCCTTTACATAATTCTGCCCGGAACTCTCAATCGAGTGTGAAAGCCAGTTGTTTGTTCCACTTTCAGATTACCTGCTTGCTACAGCACTTTTGCCTAAGCATTCTGTCTCGGCTTCTATATATGACAAAACAAGAACCAGAAAGGAAATGGAACTTGAAGAACCGCTTGCATTGACTTTGTCTCCGGTGCTACACTCCTAAACTGACTGTTGACTTTACCCTCGCTGCTCCCTTGAACTTGGCTTTGCTCCTATAGTTCTTTGAACTTGGCTTGCACCTCCTGCCCTATCACTTGGCTTGACCCGAACTAAACTACCGGAATTGCCAAAACCAATTCATTCTACTCCCACTGCTTCCCTTCGTAACAAGTAAAGAACTTCTGGTTTCCGGGTTAGGTAGAGCAGGATCATCAGATAGATCAAGAGTAACAGAGGAAGCTGGTAAAGAAGATGGATCAAGATCCGGTTTGTTTCATTCAAGAATTGAAGAAAGATGGGGGCTCTAGTATAGAGAGTGGAATCGTACTATTACTAAGAAGAATCAGCTAAAGCAGAAGCGGAAACAGGATTAGAAGCCTTATCCAGATCTGTTGCAGGAGACGAATAAGTTAAGTTACGAGAAGAATCATCATCTGTTGGATCAGTGGCCGTATAAAGATCTGAAGCCGCATCTTCAGCAGGAAGGGAAGTTTACCACGAAGATTCCATTCCAGTTTTCGGAGTATAGAAAACTCAGTAATAAGAGATAGATTAGTTTAGAAGCCAAAGGGAATCCGCTCGTGCAGAGCAGAATAGTCTATTAATAAATAATGTTATTCTATCAGATGTAAGAAAGAGAGATTCAATGAACTCTTGTGCTCACGCTTATGGGAGTTGCGGGGTAGAGTTACTAAACATTGGCCAAAACTCAGCCGTTAATGCTTAAGCAGTATCAAGTAGAGTGGAAAGACATTTGTACCTTGCTTGTATAGTTGTAGACCAGCTCTAAGTGCAGTGTTTTATTGTAGACCAGCTCTAAGTAGTTGTAAACCAGCTCTAAGTGCTGTGCGAGTGTTGTCTAGGTGATTAGCTTTACTAAGTGGAGAGGATAGAGGTGAAGTTGCAAGTGTAGTTGAGAGTAGCTAGTCCAGTAGTTGGCTCTTTTAACTGTAGTAGCTTGGCCCTTTACTTGTCTAGTAGTTGTTTGGCGTCCCTTCCGCTACTGCTATATGAAGTTAACTACCGCTTCTAAGAAATTGCCCAGGAAATCAATAATACGCTACACACATGAAAAGGCTGCCTCTCCTTTATTTAAAGTAGGAAATATACACTAGCACTACCGCTAACAGGAATCGAATCGCTAATGACCTTCACTATACTATCAGTAAGAATTGAACCTCAAACACATAGCTTAAGGACCTTCCCACTACTACTTGAGCGAGGAACCCAGGCTTTATACCTTATATCTCAGTACTAAACTCCTGCCTTACATGCCTTTGTTAGCGCCTTCCTTTCCTGTCTCTAAGGCTTACTGCCTGAACCCTTTAGTATTACTTCCCTGTCTCCTATTCTGCCACTACTTCATCTAAGCTTGTCTTGGATTCTCTTGTTATTGCATTTGATTCATTATTTAGTTAGCTTATATTGAGAATAGGATCTTTGTGCATCCAGGAGTAGAATCCTGCTGGTGTGATCACAAGGCTATCGCTATTAAGAAAGAATCCGACTCGTACCTAAAAGAATAGATGTTATCCTAGTAAAGTCAAAAAGGACTACTATTTGTATATTTGATCTATGAATCCCCGAGGTACATTCGATGCACGAACCTTCTAAGCACGAGTCCGGTAACTCAGAATTGAACCAGTGCCTCAAAGAATCAAATCAGTGAGTACAACACTGCCCAGCAAGCCTAAATAAGTAAGGGCCGCTTCATCCATTCTTGTTGTTGGCAAAGTCGAACCCTAAAGATATGGGCTTGAAATGAGCTATTTCAGAACTTATGTTGTTTGATGGCAAATTACCTAGGAAGAGAGAAAACCAGCTTTCAATTGAATTATAATAGGCTTTCAGACCGGTCCCTTAGTTACGGAAGTAGGTTCGGGATACAATAAGGCTTTCACTGAGGAGGTAGGGTCGGGATCGGGCTTGTTTACTGACTTTGTTTACTTACTTTGTGGTTCCTGCACTGATCTGGTTTACTGACTTGGTCGGGTAGTTGACTTACTTGTGTCGGGTAGGGGAAGGGTAGTTTACTTACTTTTTGAATTCTGTTACTAGGGGTAGGCTTGTTTCAATAAGTATCGAGTTTACAGACCAGAGAAGAATCAAGGGAAGCGGTGTTCTTAACTTAATAAGAAGCAAGGTCAGCAGTTCAATTATAAGCAACAATCGGATCTTCAATCACTAACTACAGGACTAAGACCTCAACCACTGCATCAAAGCCTGATACCAACACCGTTTAGCTCGCTACCGCGCAACTGACGTAGTTGTTTGGTGAACGAAACAAGTAAGTGGAAGGCTTTGGAGGTAGACTCGGAATTGCACTCAGTAGTGGTAGATGAGCCTGAGACTAGCTATGTGCTTTAGGGAGCAATTACTTTATTCAGAAAGAGAGGAGGGATCGGCAGGCTATAACACCTAAAAGCAAGAACCAAACCACTGACAACCAGTCTGATATAGCTACTTAAGAACCAAACCCAGGAGTCCAAGCCTTAAAGCCAGGGGGGAATTGCGGTAAGGCTTTCAACCACTAACAACAAGCCTGAAACCGGTGCCAGCGAGAACCAAACCAGTGCATCTAAGGCTGATACCGGTACCACCGAGCCTACAACCAGTGCATCTGAGCCTGATGCTGGGTATACTCATCTAGATGCTAAGCTGCGGTAAGTCATACTCTTATTCATTAAATGAGTAAATTGCGGTAAGTAAACTATTTAGTTTCATTCCTATCTTTGCCTTTCTTTTTAGTAGTAACTTGGCTCAACTCTATTCTTCTCTTGCTTATAAGTAATACTCTTATCCTTCTCCAGCTTCGGTATCAAAGCCAGTAAAGGTATTATATACTAACTACATCCTGAGTTAGGAGTTTTGAGGAATAGGAGTTAATACATCCGGATATAGGAGAAAGAGCCAGAGCCATAACTTTATGAGTTTACAGAAGAAGTCTCCGGGTGCCAGGGTTGATAGAGATATTGGTCACCGACCATAGCATAGCTTACCTTTTGCTTAAACTGACTCCTTACTAAAGTGTTTGAGGTAAAGGCATGAAAGCCCCATTTCCGGTCATTGAACCTATTTCTTACTAAAGCTAATAAAGGAGAAGAAGCTGGAAGTAGTGAGTCTACTCGATAAGAAGCAGTGCCAGTATAGTATCTCGGAGCAGGCGCAAGAAATATAAGAAGTGGGTCAGCTGTCCTAAGTGAAAGAGTGGAATATGCCGGTGCTGAGTATACGAGTGAGTTTAGATGCCCGCGGTCGAAGCCTACACAGTAAGTTTCCTCTTATATAAGAAGATAGAAGAAACAAACAGGTCATTCTAATAACTTGTAGAAGATAGAAGAAACAAACAGGTAATTCCAATAACTTGGATGCCCTGTCCCTGCCTCGGATCCTTCTCTTTCTCCTCCACCTCGGGAAACTCATAAAGTGAAGTCTGCTACCAGTGCTACTACTACCGGGCTAAAGTCTGCTACCAGTGCTACTACTAGAGTCAATTAAGAAGGGTTGATTTCTTTAACCACTTGTTTCGGACAGGACAGGTTCTCTCGTGGAAAGTAGAGTTTCATCAATAAGAATAGAAGAATAGGCTCAAGCCTAAGCAGTTGACAGATCCGGATCATCGGTGGAAGAAAATCCAGTCAATTATCAAAATAAGAATAAGGGCCCAGCAACCAGGAACCGCGCAACTAACTACTAAGCTTGTCTGTTCGGTTATTGTTTCATTCTTATTGGAATGATTTGTTGACTTCAGATCCAATGGTGCTGCGTATGGGTGAGAGTTGAGTCTAGGCTCCTTCCATCCATAGTTGAGTCTTCAGTTGACAAGTATTGGTCTTGTTACTAGTGTCTTGGCTATAGCACGAGGGATAGGAGAAGAATTAAGGTAGAAAACTACTGATCTAAAGTATGTTGTAGGTGTGAAAAGAAGAAAAGGTAAGTCGCTCATTTCTTATTGCATTGGTTGGATTCCAGTAGAACGGGGGAGAGCTGTTAGTTTCTATATAGTCGCGTCTAATCGTGTATGCTCCTGTTTCAGTCTGAGGAGCGCTAGTCCAATTCTTTTGAGTAGTAATATAAGATTCAAGCAGATAAGTAAGGACCCATATCAGTAATACAAGAAGAAAAGCAAGGGTCTATGGTAATTGACGGATGAGATCGAGCTTGGGGGGCAGCGTTAAAGAACAGAAGTAAGGAAAGTCAGCCTAGTAGACAGTCAAGTCAGAATCAAAGACAAGAGCGAGATACTAAGTAATAAGTAATGAAAGAAAGCAGTAGGGTTTTAACTACTAGTGAGTAAGGCCCGTTAGCAGCGATTTCATTCGAATAAGTAGGAGAGGTTAGTTTGAAAGCTAAGTAGTAAGGCTCGGTTACTAGTGAAGTCAAGTCAGTCTTGTTGTCAGCGGTTCAATTCTAATGAAAAGAGATATAAGGCCGACACCCAGGATATTTAGAAGAAAGATAAGGTAGGGCATCCTTCCAATCAGTAGTTAGAGCATTAAATCCAGGATAGATAGATTAAGAAAAGTTAACTACAGAGTTAAGCGAGGGGAGACAGGCTTCAACATAAGAGTGGGGACGCGAGTCGTCCCGGTGAAAGCATAGGATCAGTGCATCGAGTTCAATTCGGATTTCTAGTAATTGAAGAGTGGGAGAGGAGCATAAGAATAATATAGTTCAGAGGGGTAAGCGAACTGTCATGAGTGAAAGTTGAAAAGCACAGAGACCGAGTAAGATGTTGGGTTCATTCCGCATATAGAGTTCCATTCTGAGATTCCCTACAATGATTTCCTAGTTTAGAGTTGTTGCCCGCAACTTAGGTAAATTCCAGGATATGCCCACTCATTCCTATGCTATTGAGTTAGATTCCATAATAATGGTCATAGTTGTTAGTGGAAGCAACAGGCCGATAGCCAGGAAAGCACGCTCCAGTTCTTAGTTAAGCATTCGAAATAGTAGCTACAGCCTTGTTAGCGCAGGTGTATTTCTAATACTTAGTATTTTATAGCCGGGGAAGTAAGCCCCTCTCAGACATTATAGAAAGTCAGGTGCTGAAAGCCTACAACTACTGAGTTTAGTTCAGATCTATCGCTCCTATACAACGCTATTAATTCTTTTATTACCGAGTGAAATCCTTGAGGCTGCCACCCGTATTAGTATCTGCGGACAGATATCCTTAGCCCGGCCTGGCACAGTATCTATCCACTTACACTTTGCTGTAGCCTATAACTAACCTAGTTCTCTCAGACAGGAAATCAATACTGAAAGGTGAAATCCAAGTTTCAAAGGAGTAAGTAGAAGGCGGGAAAGGCAGACAGACTAAGTAGATGGGAAAGAAGTAAGGGGCATCCTTGTTAGCAGTGTTTTCGTTCTTGTAAGCAAAGCAGTAGCTCCGGTCTGAGAAGCACTAGCTCCCGAACACAGTTGAAGCTCCCGTTTTTAGCTCGCTACCGCGGAACATTAGCAGTTCCTTGGTGGAATTGTAATGACACGAGGAAAGGCAGACTAAAACATAGCAATAGAAAAAGTTCACTACAGAAAGCAAGTATACCTAGTAAAAGAAGGTAGTGGCAGACCCGCACTCTAATAAGTGTTAACCCCGACCCTAACAAGCAAGTCAGTAAACCTCGGATACTATACCTAATTGGCTGCCTCAGCTCTGAAATGGAATATAGTGGATAGAAAGGATAGGGTCCCTAGTATTAAGTTCGAGAAGAAGCTAAGCTATAACACCTTCTTATGAGTCCTTTCCTGGAGACAACACAAAAGCATTCGATTCGGCTTCTTTTATGGATATGTTACTATATACTAGACCTAGGACAGAAACAACATTTCATTGCACACCGACACTCGTACGGAGCCTTTCCACAGTTGTTGATGTAGACTTTACTTATATAGTCAAGTAAGGATCTATGCCAGTGGTTAAAGAATCCCTTGTTAGTTGTTGAAGCCCTAGAGAAAGTCAAGTAAGGCCCGAGGTCGGGAGTCAAAGAAAGAGAGAGGGTGAGTTTAAGAATAAGAGAAAGTCATATCTGTTTTATGGTATGGAGAGGAAGTTGAAAGCTAATCTCTAAGAGTGGTATGCTGGGAAGGTAATAAGGCTTGGTGGACCACCTTAGAATCATTACCTGTCACTAGTTTGATTACCGAGTACCTAGTTTCATGATGAGAAGCACTGGTTGTAGTCTTAGTAGTACTTAGTTCATTGGGAATGGGAAGTTGGGGGACTGGTTTCATTTTGTGACTTATGGGTGTGATTCTGACCTTGCCCACCTCTGCTCTGGGTGGTCACTAATCCTTGAAATCCATATGGTAAACTAAGAGAATCACCAGTTCTAGTTAAGCGGTTCAGTTCAGTAAGTGGCATCCATCCTATAATAAGATAGAATTAATTTCATGGTAATTTCTTATAATGTTTGTATACTGAGTGTGTATAGGGTAAAGATAAGTCATTTATCATCTGAGTGGCCAGGCCAAGCTACGACTACAAACGGCCAAGCAACTGGAGCTTGTATATAAGGGTTAGCAACTAATACAGGTTTTCGGCATTAGTAGGAGTTATATCGATCCTGCCCCACCTATAACTGATAGATCTGCTCTGAAAGATAGTAATGAATTCTTTGTTTACTGCCCTACAGAGCGCAGGTAATTCTAGAATCAGAGGTTCACTTCCGCGGGTAAGTTCCAAGTCGGAGGTATTAGAGATATAGATTGGTAACCAACCGGGAGTTCAAGGCTTTCCTGAATCTCTTTGGGCAGCTGACTTAACTCGAGCAGTCTATATATACCTGGGCAAAGGAAGTTCATAAGTGGAATCCCTTGTCTCACTCGGTGCTGTCGGTGGAAAGATCACTTTAGTGCTAGGGTGCTCAAACTCAAGAGAGGTAGGTTCGGTCGGGTAGTCAAAAGAGAGTACCTTCTTCGGGTAGTAGTGGATTTGCCCCAGTAGTGGTAGTCCCGGGACAAGTATCGGTTGATGCTCAGCGTAAGGCTTATAGCCAAGAGAGATAGGCGCACAGGCAGTAGCTAAAGAATAAAGGTAAAGGGAGTCAGACCTATAGACAGGAAAGTGATCATGCGATAGGGACAGTTCAGCTTGAAAGAATTAGGCAAGTAGACAGTTTGCTAGTATATGGGTATATTCCATATTATGAATGAAAGAATCAAAGGCATGATAGTTAGAATTTCCTGAAGGCGGGGCACCGGCCAATAGCCCTAAATTGGAGAGTTAGATAGGGCAGTGTCCGGTTGGTAGTTAAGATCCTTATCAGTAGTAACAGACTTAAGTGCAAGGTAGTTTGATTCCCGAGTTCCCCACCAAGTTATCATCAAAGACATAACAGTAAGTTAACAAGTAAAGAATTCATTATGAAAGTGTATTTCTTGCAGTTGTGTTTGCGGCAGTGGTTGGATATCCCTAGTTATTAGTTAAAGGATGAGAAGCGCCAGTTCCATTCACATAGTTAGGAGTCAAAGAACGAGGGCTAGTAGCAGTAGACCGGAGACAGGAAAGACAGCTTCGAGATCAGTAGCTAAGGAGTTCAAGTCAGCCGGGTAGGCTCCAGCTAGCAAACAAGGATCCAGATCAGTAGTGACAGAGTTCAGGCAAGGATCCAGATCAGTAGTGACAGAGTTCAGGCAAGGTTCGAGAGCAGTAGAGTCAGAGTTCAGGCAAGGTTCGAGAGCAGTAGAGTCAGTCCTATCTCTTAGTTTTAGGTGAGTTCAGCAGTTACAGGATGAAAGCCACTAGCGCTCTAGTTTGAAGCGAGCAGTATAAGAATCCAAGGTGAAATGACGAGTGAAATACAGGCAGGGCAGGTCCAAAGGCTGTAGCGAGAGTCTTGTTAGCATGAGTGCAATTCCCAGTTTTGAGGTTGGTTCTCATCAGCCGATTTCTACCTTGCAGCAGAATCTGATCCTTATCCTAATCCTGGAAGTTTGCGGCAGGAGTTAATTAGGTGGAGTTCGGGATGCCCACTACGCTAGGATAGTGAGTTTGCCGGAAGGGATGCCGTGTCTTTACATCATTCTTTCTATGCCCCCCATGTGCTCAAGATATGAAAATAAGAGGTAGAGTTCCAGCGGAATAAAGAGCTAGTAAGGATGCTTTCTCAAGTACAGTGTTTTACCGAGAAGGAAGGTCTATGGTGCGAGTCCATATTGCCCTAATCCTAATTAAGATGATAGTGTAGTATAGTGGTTTTGATTTCTATGGGACCACCCCCAGTCTAATCCTAAGTCTGATGGGTCTAGTACTTATTATTTTATTGGTCTTTGGTCTTGTCTTGTATTTGTTTCATCCCCCTTACTAATAACAAAGAGTTTTTTGGCAGAACAAACAAGAGAAAGAAAGAGGCGGAAGTGCGAATAAGGGCGGAGGCACCCAGAAACGAGGAAGGGCGCAGATAGCTGCTTTCCAACTCCTTCCAACCAACTCAATAATTATCGATAAGCACATTTACTAGGCGATACAGAGTTTGTCCCATATAGGATTTCTTCTGCTTTATCTATACTTATAGCAGGCATCATTTTCTCAATCTAGGGATGAATAGCAGTACCTTTCCTCTTTCCTTTCCTTTCCCCCCATTCAAAGCTTACTAATGATAGATAGTATAGGATTTTCTTCGAATTGAAACACTTGACTTGAACTGTGCCTGCTCACAATATAAAGGTACTTCCTAAGCCAGCCCGTACTGAAGATGGTACTACTAAGAAAGATAGTATATATATAGCCCACTACCTTTTCCTAGAAAACGACCGCTACTATACAAATCTATAGACCGGAAGCTACCCACGAATTAAGGCTTCAAAGGGATGATGCTTTCCCCATTTCTCAAGGTTTGGCCTCTTCTTATGATGCTTTCCCCATTTCTCAAGGTTTGGCCTCTTATTAAGGTAAAAAGGGGGTGATCCCTCTATTTCTCCAAAAGCATAAACTGGATTAGACTCGAGAGCAGATAGTGGAACAAGCCCTATTCTATCTGTGCCAACTCAAAACACTATTCTATATGTGCAAACTCAATAAGCTAGGTGGTGTACAGAATGAGGGCCCGGCCCGGGTAGTGGTCCAACTGTCGGTTAACGCTGAAACGGATATTTCTAGTCATTTCCTATGGGTGATGAGGAATTGGCATATTGTCCTGCAGTAGCTCCTTCCCTTGCTTGTTAGTTGGCAACTTTAGAGAAAAGGTGGAATAAGTTTTAGTTGACGCCGAGATAGGTTCTTCTTCTGCGCTCGACACTCAATAAGGATTTTAGGCTAAAGTCAGATATGATGCTGTGTGAGCTCCCGAAAGATAATAGGACTTGTGCTTGAACCTTTCTTCTAAGCTTGCTGCGGATTCTCTTGTCGATTCACCTCTCTCTCAACAAAGTCTTGTTGTTCTGAGTAAACCAGTCAAACCCTACATGGAACTTGCCCGAACTACACTCCCACCACTTGTTCGTCTTGCCCGACCTCTACTTGATGAATCGTTTGCTGACTTTCGAACAGGAACTTTACTTGCGGAAGCGCTTTCTGGTTGAATGGAATTTCAGAATAGATCTGGAACATACATTATTTCAGAATAGATCTGTAATGACCCGTGTTTCTACGTGTTTCTATACAATGGCTCGCAAACACTCTAATAACTCTGGCGTTAACTCTAATAACTCAGTAAGCTGGTGAAAACTTGTCGATTCTAAGACTTTGAAACGAAAAGGAGCTCTAGCAGAAAAAGCAGCAACGGCTAACTCAAACTATACTGTAAGTTAGGAATTGAATACATCTTTTGCATGGTATAGAAAGAAATTGTAACAACACACACGGCTTCCCTTTCATCTGATCGTGATCGGCTTGGCCTAAACGAAACCTTTTTGATACTTGACCGACGCTTCTCGACGCTTCTCTCATAGCAACATTCTAGGATTTCGCCCGCTGCAGCTTATAATTGAGTAATCTAACATACTTCACTCCCATGACTAATATTAGCACCCGCTCACGTAAGCGCAACTTAACCAGCAAGAGAACCTAACATATGTCCTGAAGTAAAGTAGAGTTCTGTTCGTCCAGTTCAAGATCCTATTGAAGAAGATAAGATTGCTTAGTGCGCGGAAGATCTTCTTGCTTAGTAGATTCAGATTACTTGTTCTCTATAAAGCACCTACCCGCGACAACTCTAAAGCACCTAACCCCATACAAGAAGTATGGTTAGCGCAACTCAAAGATGCATTTCTGAACTTATGTGTTCCATGTAATGGGAATTTCCATCAAGCAGAAACTCCCTAAGTACCGAGTCTACCAGTTATTTCTTATCTTTAACAGAGTCAACAAAGAATGAAATGGAAAATCCAAAAAGAAGATATCTCGCACTCCAAACTACTGGAATGGAATCTATCTCTAAATACCCTTTATATACTAAATCAACGAACGAGTCAATCAACTAAAACTCCCGTTCGCGCACCAGTACTTTATTCCTCCGCTCACTCGACTTTAAGATTCAGACAGGAATTCCCTTAGCGCTGAAGAAGGAATTGAGGTACGCACAGAACAAGCCATAGTTTCTAGAACAAGTATTTGAGGGAAAGGGGATGCCTTGGTCGGTGCTAGGAAAGAAAGGATGCTTTCGTCGGTGCTAGGAAAGAAAGGATGCTTTCATTATAGAAGGAGAGGATAGGAAGAGCGCCTAGAAAGTACTCTTGTATGGAGCTAGAGCGTTGGATGCTGATAAAGATGATTATGCCGGAAGAGAGAAAGAAGCAAAGGGGCACGCCGAGCAAGCAATAAAGAAAGAAATATAGGTTTGCAGAACTGGCTTTAGGGAGCTCGATGGATTCAATGAATTCTTAATACATTGGAGTTGAACAAGCAATTCATTCTATTCCCTTCCCTTAACCAGCCGCTGCTTCATTCGAGTCAGCAACACCCGAACTTTGGACTTTCAAGATCTGGGTTCTACCTCCTCACCGGATACTGCTTAATATCTCTCTTCTGTTGCTTCCGCTCTTGACTGCCCCTCACCCTTGACTTGATACCTGACTTTATACTTTAGATGAGATACGTGACTTGCGGCTGCTTCTAATCCATTTGCAGTTGTCGACTCAACTTCGTGAAATAATCCTTATCCAGGCCCTTTACATGGTCGGTCAAGTTAGGGTTATTGAATGGAATTTAGTGCTCTCCTGTTTGTTATAGAAATGAGTCACTTTCACAGAGCATTGCTTTTTGACGCGTTAGATACCACAAAAGCACCGCCAGCTTACTATTACCGCCCTAATATACAAATGAAAAGGCAGAGGAATAGGAAATCCACTTTCTTGACTTTCTGGGGTGAACCCTCTTTCTCTTAGTTGGTTAGAGATTACTCAATAATAAAGGACATCCTTGCTCGAACTCAACATAACATGCCCCTGAGAGTAACCGCTAGCACAAGTAAGTAAGCGTAAGCACAAGTGAGTAAGCTTGTTGTTGTTGCGCGTTTGGGAGTGGCGCCTATGATATTCGTTACCAGAGTTCGGAGTTCAGTTACTATTGCTTTAGTCTATTATATTGGGTGCCTCATTCGGAGTGTAGTTACTATTGCTCTAGTCTCTTATATTAGGTGCCTCCATATCAATTCTATTCTTTCTAATAAGCAGTCAGGAGTGAATTAAGGAAAGTCGGAAAGTACAGAATTTCCATATAGATTCCATCAGAATGTAGAAAGTATTCAGAGCGAGCGGAGAGAGAGGGAAAGCCAAGAATTGACCTCGGTACGAATCAAACTAGTACAACGGATTAGCAATCCTAAGCTTTAGTCCACTCAGCCATCTCTCCCAATTTCAATAGAATGGAAAATGCCATAATAATGAACAAGTATATTTCTTTTTTCCTTTTAAGCGCGGTAAAGGATATTGAGCCAGTGAGCCACACTATTGTGTTCGAGCCTCGTGAGCAGGCTAGTCCAGATAAAAGAAGAAAGAAGAAAAAGCTCGCCTAAGTAAACTACGAGATAATGTATTAAATGCACTCATTGAGGAGATCAGCTCAAGTTCAGGTCTTCCTATATTTGAGATTGGAGCTACAGTTACACGAACATATATAGAGTCTTTCGGACTACCTTGATTTTGGGTAGGGGAAGAGGAAGAGGTCAACCCTATTGCCACCATCGAGCATAGATTAAGACCAAGCGACCGAGGAGAAAGGCAGAAATGAATCAAACTGATGAGAACAAGCCCAAGGAAAGGAGAGCACCAAACTCCGCACTTATATTAGGGGTTAAGAAATACAATCATTAGAAGAGCCCAGTCGTTCTAGCAGCGGCAAGAGATCAATTCAAACCACTGACATGAATGACCCAGAGCAAGATACAGCAGTGTCTGTTGGAGACTATAGGCTGTCCTTCTCTAATAGTATTTGCTTCTCTGCAGACATAGGAATACTTTCATGAGGTATACGAACAGGGTTAAGAATGACTGGGGTGGGGGCTAAGTGAACCCTGCCCGTGAACCAGATTAGAAAGGAAAGTAAGTAACTCGTGCCTGGTTAAAGGCTTAAACAGCTAGGCTCAACGATGGGGTTGTTCACGAATCTCCTGCGTCGAGAAGAGAATCAGCTTCAAAGGACAAAATCAATCTAGTGGTTTGAGTTTGATAGTATTATTTTTCTATGATTCCTACTCTTGACTCTAAAGAAAAGAAGAGAGCGTGGACACATATAGAAGCAAAAGTCAAAACTCTGCTCTGCCCTTACTTATTATATTGGCAGAAATTATAGTAAGGGCCCTATACCACTATAATGAAGTAGATTATGATAGCTATAGCCAAAGAATTAGGTTATGGAAAATCATCTAGTATACACTATGCCAGTGAGATGAAATGATGAAATTCCATACCTATATGATAGGATTCCATTCATTCTTTTACTTGCTTATATGAGAGTTAGTGAGATTCAATTCATTCTTTACTTAAAGCATAGGTTTGGTCG
Organism: Musa acuminata AAA Group; assembly: GCF_036884655.1. Lineage (NCBI taxonomy): Eukaryota > Viridiplantae > Streptophyta > Magnoliopsida > Zingiberales > Musaceae > Musa > Musa acuminata. The sequence goes on from NC_088329.1 coordinate 18,452,297, forward strand.
GATGCTTGTTAATGTTCAGTCCGTGAGATAGGTTCTGTTCGAGTTGCATATCTCTCTTATTGAGCACTTGGCATAGATCCTTATTGAGCACTTGGCATAGATCCATGTAAATCCACCTCTTCCTTGAATCATTGAACCGACAACACCACTGTCAACAGGACTGGATGAAGCCCCTTAACTAGACTTTCCATCTTCTGCTCTATATGTATCCTTCCTTAGCTGTTGATATCTTCTTCTTTATTTATTAGATGAAACAAGGGAAACTGCTAGATGAAACAAGGGAACCTAACTTGAATATGGAGAATGAAACAAGAAAGTAGGGATGAGATGTAGTAAGGCAAGCCTCAGAACAAAAGACATGAATGACAGCCCAATAGAAGGGAGTTTAAGAGTAAGAGCTAGCTGCTTAGATACAAATAAAGATATGAGATCGGTAGCTAAAGAACGAAAAGCACCAGTCGAAGTCTAATTTATGAGTGAAAGTATCAACAAACAGTAGTCTCAATCCTTATCCTTATAAGCAGTAGTCGGATCCCCTGTTATGAGTTTATTCCTTTTTTCCCCTGTTTAGTCCATTAGAGTAGTTGTTCTATCCCCCCAGTTATTAGTTCTAGTATTGGTGTCGTGGGTTCAGTCTCATATGCCCCGGTTTCTATTCTCATCATAAGTAGTCATATTCTCATAGAGTAGCCCTGGATTCCCTATTCCTTGTGTTCCAATCTATAGTTTGATACCTGTATGCGCTGGAGCATACCACTTATCTGTTTTATACTTATGCCAATGATTCCACTTCTTTATCTCTAGTTTCGGCTTTGTTAGTGGTGGTCGGATTCCTATTTCTTATTGTAATTACTGGTGGATAGGCGGATTCTAGCTTCTAAGTTCCAATTACTAGAAAAGTAGTCGGCCCCTTAGCTTCCAATTAAAGTAGAGTTGCCATTGGTGACAGCCTGATTTGTCGGGTTTTTCATCTTGCTAGCATTGATTGAAGTCTTATCGTATGAAGGGGTAGTCCATCCTTGTGGAGCAGGGTTCGAGTTGAGTCCTTTAGATTGGTTTTCATCCTTTGAGTTATGGCTCTTGACCTTAGTTATACTAGACAACTAATTCTGATTGTCGAGTTGGCTTCCTTAATAGCCAGGGGACAGCGACACAGGCTCAGATAAGGAAGTGGTGGGCTAACTTATGTGCTTAGGTCCTCTACGGATGAGTCTAATCCTTATCTTTTCTTTGGGTTAGTCAGGGTGTTACGTCTATGCATAGGAGGGTTGATATGACAAAATGAGAATCAAAGGTATAGTCAATCGAATAGGTATTACCTGATTATCCAAAAAGTCTCGGAAGCAATAGTATAAGAATGAAGTTAATGTAATAGAATAAGGGATGGAAGGGGCAAGCATAAGTATAAGATAAAGTCAAGTAGGACTGAACAGTCAAAAGGAATACAGATGTTAGGTAATTAGTATAAGGCTCTGAGCTCGGATATGATATTATTCCTTTGTGCCCCGGGTTTTCTTTCTTCTATTCCTTACTCCTCGGCTTGAAAGTGGAGTTTACTGACCTATAGTTAATTCCGCGTTTGCTCCTTGATTCCTCTATTACTGTGCTTTAGTCTGATTAGCACCAGTTCCACTCTTTCTAGTTGCAGATTAGGTCTTGTCTGGTGGCTCGGGTAGATCAGGTTTCAGAATGAAGGGTCAAATTCCTATGCTTATCCCTTAGCTAGTAGGGGCTCTTTATTGGAATAGTGAACTCCCAGGCGAGAATGCCAGGTACAATTAACAGACTGGAAGACAGGATCCTAGGAGTGATATCGGTATAGTAAGAATAAGATAAGGGAAAGGCAGGTCGAAGCCCTAACTACATAGTTTCAGTAGGAAGCGGGAGACCCAGAGCAGGGAGTTTTTGTTGGAGTCAACAGATACAGATATTAGATCAGGAGCTTAAGAGTGAAAGAGAGTCAGGGCTGCTTAGGTGCCAGCAGTGAAAGCCTATTTACCGTTAGTTAGTTCCTCTCTTGCCTTAGTAGATGCATTCTAGGACTTAGCAGTGAGATACGCCGCCAGAAAGGGAAGTCTTTGAGTCCCGGGTTCTATTCTTGCTAGGCCTCCTTTCATTACGAGTTCCCAGTTATACCCTTATTTGTGGTAGTGACTTGTCCGGTAGCAGTGGTTTGATTCCCATTAGTACAAGTTTGTTCCTATTGCAGTATGCGCTGTACCATCGTCGACCTACGAACGTGTACCTATGACGGTAACTAAAGAATAAAAGGAGGGTAGTAAGTACCTGGTTGCTAACTCAGGTCACAAACAGGGCTTCAAGAAAGGAGTCGACGCCCAGTATCTCTATAGGGAATACATAATGGAATAGGTGAGTCAAAGAGTGGGGTGGAGCAATGGGAGACTTAGGGAGGGGAAGGTCAGAGGCTATATCCGTATTTCAGGAATAAGAAGAGAAGTGCAAGGTGCCTATACTATAAGAGACAGGAAAAGCAGACTAAGTTAGATCCCCGGGAGTGAAAGTGGAAAAGTCAGTCTAATAGGAAGTAAGGTAAGATGTAAGTTCAGTAGCAGTGGCCTTGTTACCCGTAGCTGAGTTCTCATATTCCGTAGTGGGATTCCGCCCGAGTGAACAAAGCCCTGTTAGTCAGTAGTCGATTCTTGTTATTGGTACTTCAATTATGTATTTTCTATGTCATTGGTCTTGTAGCGTAGTGGACCTATCCTGTACTGTGTATTTAAGTCTATTAGTGCACTAGTTAATTATGTATGTCAGTGTTCGATTCCCTCTATTGGTCTTATAGTGTTGTCAGATCAAGAAAAGAAGTAGTATCCGGGTATTTACTTATAATGAAATATACATAAGTGCAAGATAATCAATTAATGCTTTCCTCGGCCCGACAACATAATATCAGGCACGCACTTAAGTATCGGGTGCTTCAAGCCTTTCTCGGATCATTTGGTTGGTCTATGTATTAAGAGAAAGAGAACAGACAAGAAGGGGGTCAAATACCAAGCTAAAGAAGGAAAGTGGAGTTCTCGTGATGCTTGCTGTGCTCGGAAAGCCCACTACTTATGATATATATTTATAGGTCTTCCTACTACCAAATAGGGAAGGAGTAATCTTTAGGGATGATAAGGCGGTATAAACAGTGTCTAAGGGATGATAAGGCGGTCAGTGTCTAATATTTCCTCTCCTATGAGATTCTCTGAGCGGATTAGTCGATCGATTGATTAAGTAGTGTAGTGTAGTTACCTTCCTTTTTGCTCTGTTCCCCGGGCATGCTCCTAAAGATAGGTTTCGGTGTCAGGTTAGCGTTCATAAACCAATATCACTTTCTAGCGTTCATAAGCCAATATCTCTTTCTAGCTTCCTTCATAAGCAAATATATCTTTCTAGCGTTGATAAGCTTGATAGCCTATTCCTTCATAAGTCTTTCAATTGGGTTTTATCTAAATGAGAATACATAGTGGCACCCCATTTCATTGGTATTCTTCTTACACCAGGAGCCCTTTCCACTCTATGAAAAAAAGAACGTCACGGGTGGGCACTTCTTCAAGGCTAATGTCCCGTCTTATAATAAGGAGCTATATGCGCTTCACTTTACACCCATTCCATTTGTTTAGAGATCCTTTACCACGCCAAGCCTAGCCTTGCCTAGGGCTTTTTCCAAATCCAATATGCCCTTTGACTATCGACAACAGGGTCTGGGGGGTCCCGTATCAATCAATCCATGGGGTCGTCTTAAGAAATTCAATAGTCAATGTCCATGTGAGTGCAGCGGGGAGTTCTTTGACTTTAGCCTTAGGAGAAAGCAGAACTTGGGACTTGTTCCCTCGCCCTTATTACTAGTGCTTGTTCCCTTGCTTGTTTGAAATGAACGACAACGACTTGCTCCACCGGACAACTCACACACTTAGACCATCTTGCGCCCTATCTGATTATTCTTAGACTCATATGGAATTTCTAATCAAACTTTATATAAGTAAGTAATAGATTATGCTACTCTTTCTTCTCTAGTCTATTTTATTGTTCCCGCTGATTCTCTTACTTATTCTTATGTACCTGATCCCTATGATTATAGAGTTCCCCCTATGATTATCTTGTTCCCGCTGATTCTCTTGTTCAAGCTTCCGATCAGTATTCCTCACCTTAACCTTATCCCGTATCTTCTTTCTTCACTACGACTCTAGATTCTTTACTTGAGCTACCCCTGACCAATACCAATACCCTGCTTCGTATTCTTTACCCGATAAAGGGAATGGAATATAGAACTGGCGCCTGCATCCTAACCACGACCCTGAACTTAACATAAAGCCTTTGACTCCTGGGCTGACACAGGACTCGAGTTGTTTGGCCAAGTGGAGTTTTCAGTTGCAAGTCCCGTTGCTAAGGTTAGCTTGGCGGGTTAAGGGCAGAGTCAAGTATCGGCTTTGAATCAAGGTTCAGGCCAGTTCCGGTTGCCTTACTTATATATATTACGGAAGTCTACGATGGAAGCCAAGAATCAGCAAAGCAAGATCCATAGAAGAACCAGTGCCATGAAAGTGTAGTTCTGGGAAAGAAGTATGTAAGTATTGCCAGGCCCAACAAAGGAAGCTGTAAGAGTGAAGTAGACAAGAGAAGAAACTGTATAAAGAGAATCCGCCGTTACAAGACAAGATCACAAGCCGGATCTGGATCTGAAACGGAATAAGTTCGAAAGTTGGGTTAAGGCACAGGTCAAAGGTAGAGGTAAGCTGCACTTCCTGTCCTGTTTGCCTCTGAAAGTGGTATTCGAGTTTCCTCGTTAAGATCATCTCTGTCGGTAAAGTTGAAAGCGTAGGTATAGTTTCAAAGTACAGATGATAGGCAAATATGAACTAGAATAGCCAGCCGATAAGTGGGTTTGATAGGTATAAGCAGGTAATTACACAGAGTACCGCATTCACCAGTAAGAGGTAGAGCAGAGCCAGAGCCAGCTGTTTTGATAGAGTGGGGTGAGTTCGAGTGGCATTGTCAGCAGCAAGTAGTTCTTTAAGTCTAGCTCAATTCATTACCAAAAGCTGGTGGAATCAAGAGGGAGCAAAGGAAATAGGATCTGAATCGGGGTCGGCGGTCTGTACCTCGCCAATAACACATCAGTTCTCTTCTCTTCCCTTTTGCAGTCCCACGGAGCGGTAAGCAGTATTGATAGGGCTTCGTCAAAAGATCTCTGCATTTTATATCTATCGAGCCTATTACTGTCTTTTTGTAAACGCATTAATTTCCCCCACCAACCGGAATGACTTATATACTGCCCCGTCCCCCTTGTTGACGATTCTACCTGCTATGGTCCTTCTTTTGCCATCCTTCCTATCCCTTCTAAAGGCTCTTTCACTTAACAAGGGGAAAGGTATTCTTTTGCCACATTAAACTCGGCAAGGAAGGAGTGGAAGGTTATACAGTTATACACACCTACAGCTCGGGCGTGCTTTCTCCCCTTTCCATGGCTAAGTGTCTTCGAAGATGAGAATGCCTTTACTTAAGAAAAGAAGGGCCTGTAATTGATTGCTTATCAACTCACTTTTCTGAAAAACACTCCTTTGATTGAATAGTTGTAAAGTAATTGAGATCAACTCGGATTGTAATCCTTCCCTTTTTTGCGCCTTGAATATAGGCCTCTGCTCGCCACGAAAGTCAGAAGAAAAATAGCATACGAGATAGCTATCTCTGAAGTTCTAACGGGATCTGAGGAGACTCGGCCGGATAATATCCTTCTGAAAAACACAGGAAAGGGGAAGGTATGAGTGTATCTGAGATGTTGGGATCTGACACATTTAGGTTTTTGTCTTCGGCTCGCTTGGGACTTCCTTTCTTTTCACTTCCTTGACTGGTCTTTAAGAAACTTATGGGATGGCTCTCTTCGCACCATCGGTTTCAAGTAATAAAGGTAAAGCGAGGAAAGGAAACTAAAGCTCTAGATTATTATAGTAGTCAATTCCATGCAAAATGGGGTACGATTCCATTCGAAATATTAGGGTAAGTAATCCGCAAGCGCTTCTCAAGTTCAGTATAGGTCGGGTGCTTGTGTTGTCTCCGAGAGAGGGAATCAGATCAGAATAAAGAATATTAGAATAAGGCCCTATACTACATTGCTAGTGCATTTCCAGTATTTAAGGTTGTCCTGTCCCAGAGAGTGGCTTTGAACAAGTAAGATGTGGCGGCTTCAATGAATTCCAAGGACAGTTTACGAGTATCAATGTTTTCCCCCTATGAGCAACCTTTAACTGAGCTTAAACTACGAGAATGGTATACTTTACTGCTTTCCCGAGTGATGGTTCAAAGAATGGAGTTCCACTCGCTAACGGTGTGAAAAGAGCATAAGTGGAAGGTCGAGGTTCAGTTTCAAGTTGTAGTGGAAGTTTCAGAATGATTTGTTTACACTATCAATAAGAAATGAATGAGTTGTTGCTAGTGCTGTATCAGATTCAAAAGAAGGGAAGGGAAGGGGGTAAGGTCGCTCCCGATAAGGAATCCATTGATTCTCTCTGCTAGTAAGATAACTCATAAGTAGGAATTGCACTCTGTATCCATAGTATAGGGCTTAACCTCTAAACAAGGAATATCAATACAAGAATAATGCACTCAACCAGCAACCCAAGCCTTACAAACCTTTCTCTAATTCGAAAACGACTGTTTATCATTCCGTAGCTACTGCTCCTAGGATTGACACTCGTACCGATTATACTTGACTTTAACAGCTGACTAGCGATTCAACTCAACAGTCAAAGAACGAACCTATTTCCTAACTCCCTTCCTTACTATAAAGAATAAGCCCTATCGTAAGCAAGCCAAACCGATAGCTCCCTCGGCTCGGAAGTTAAGAAGACCAGAATCGATATGAGTTCTGCGTGCTCTTGCAGTCGGCCTTGGCAATCTTCCTCTCTGGCCATCTCTTATTAGTATCCAGTTGAGTAAAGGCCCATGAATTAGTTGGGAGGACAAGCGCCTATGAGTAGGAAAGACAGGAAGAGCTCATTCTATGATGAATTCAGAATACAGATTGATTAGGGTAAGTCCATTAGTTCCGTATTAGGTCTCTGATATCTACTATATGATGAAAGACTGCAATTAATAAGAATAGAGATGCATAATACAAACGTATAATTATAGGCTCGTAATAAACATCTTCCGCTTCCCGGCCGAGAGTCCTTTCTTACGGTCTCCTCCAACGAGTAGTTTAGGCCTCTTCAATAAGTAAGATAGAAAAGGCTCAATGAAACTTACAATGAATTGATTCGGTTGTCAATAAGAGAGTCTCTCCTCTCATAAGGGCTCAGTCATTATATGTAAATAAGAGAGTATCTCATAAGGGCTCAGTAATTATAGTAGCGGGCTCAGTAATTATAGTAGCGGGTGAAGGGATGGAGGGTTTCTACCTATTGTAAGATTGAACATTCATTGGAGAACGTCTGCCTCATGTATAGAAAACGGATTCGTAAGCCAAGAAGCTCCTTTCTTACACAACACTACCTATTGCTATCACTATATAGGGTGCGTGCGCCTTATGAGATGTTAGGCGTCGGGTTCTGGGCTACAATGTAATCATAGAAGGGAAGATTGCTCGACACTTTCATGAAGAAAAGAATGGAATTGAACAAAATCATTCAAACACGTATAGAACAACTTATTGAGGGAATATTACTAAGTTATATACTACATTCACCCTAACGCACAACACAGAACTCGCTAACGCGCAAACGTTAGTTGTGGACAAAGCTGTCTTCCGTGCTCTTGTTGTTTAGGCACCGAAGTCAAGATGCAGTGGAGACTGAATTCTCCCTCGGCTGGGGGCTTCGTCTACCAAGCGCGTATCCCCTTTTCGAGCAACAGGCTTTGCACACCCTTGAGTCCAATTGCTCATCTTTCTGCTACTCACCTTCAGATCGTTGATGAGGGTAGGGTCACCTTTGACCATATAAAGAAAGAATCCATATATATATATATATCCCCGAAAGCGGGGGTTCAAGCCATCCTGCTTTCTGTGTAGCTCTATTAGCGCTGTCTCCTTCCGCCGTGTAGCTATTAGCACTGTCTCCTTCTTTCTTTCTTGTAAATCGTTGGGTCTTGCGCCCTCTTGAGACTCAGGAAAGCACTCCTAATGTTGTGACTGCTTCCCCTCAGACACTTGTAACCCTTAACCATGTGAGGCCAAGTTCAATCTTACACAGAGATAGGGTGAAGAGTCAATTGGGGAGTCTCGACACTTAGACCTTTTATTGACAAACTCTATTCTATCTCTACATTCTACTTTCTTATTCAATAGCACAGGTCAATCTCTTCTCCGACCCTTTCCATTGTGTTAGGAAGAATCAGTATTACCGACTGTTGAGGCACTTTCACCACCCCACGTTACTTTGAGATGGTTGTGGGCACTAGATACTACATCCGGCCCGGAATCCAATGCACAAGGGCAAGGGCTTCTTGCTAGTTTAGCGTTTGCTAGTTCTTTGGCTCTTGCCTTAACTCTTATAAGAGGAAGCTCGGCTCGTCATCGAGGAAGGGGCTGCATCTCTAAGTAGGTATAAGTTAAAGCACGACCCAAGCCCGTAAGGTGTTTCAAAGCAGCACAAAACAAATAGTCAAACCATATAGTACCGGGGACCAATGAGCACGGGTGGGTTTCTTTCTTGTGGCCCAGGTCAATGAAGTCAACTCCCCAATTGGTGTTACAAGCCTTGATATCAGTTAACGTAGATGAAAAGTCCAGATCTTCCGCTGTAGAAAGTCCAGGACCAGGACCAGTATAGGAGTAAGTGAAGTCGACAATAGAAGAAGCTGTAGAAAGAGAATCACCAGTGAGAGTTTCATCTTATACAGATACAGAAGCGAAAGCCGAAGAGAATGCCCAAGAAAAGAAGCAGTTCCAGGAAAGTCAACTAAAGAATCAGCGGTTAACAAGTCCGCAGCAAATGGAATCAGAGGTCTTGCGTTTCAATTCCATTCAGCAAGTAACTCGGCTCGGGGCTGAGAGTAGATAACTTCTGAAGACAAGTCTTCTAAGACAGGCAAGGAAGCCATAAGTAAGGTGCTAAGAGCCTGCAATTGAACTTGCAGCTCCTTCCTTATCTTGTTCTCTTGCACCACTTACAGCTGGACATTCTCCCCTTGAGGATGAAACCGCTTGCTACTTACCTCAGACTAAAAGAATGGAGGGCGGAAGATTAGATTGTAGGAATCCAGACATGCAGAAGGCGGCTGTCAGACAATCAGGCAATTCTCTAAGATTACCACAAGTAAGGGAATTCTATAAGATGGAAAGTCAAAAGGCAATAGGGCGGATTTTGTATCGTTTACACCCAGGGAAACTTCAATTTCAAGTAAATAAATCACCTATCTTGACTTACTAAAAGCGCCTCAAATGCATTTGTAGCCCCGGAAAAAGAATCCTCATTGCACAGCTCCATCTCCTGCTTCTGTTGATGCTTACTCTTATTCTTTAATTACGGAGTCAGTTCTCTACAATACCCCCGTGAACCTTTATTTGCTTCTCTCTACGGTCTCTACGGTTCGGTTCCTTTCTTCTTAACCGCTAGTAGGTAAATAGGTAAATAAGCGATAGCGCAATGGCTTGAATCAAATAATGAAGGACCCACTAATATAAGTGGAAGATGGGTGAAATTGAAACTAGACGCCCCAAAAGAGAAGAACTCCACTCTGGAACTCGTATTCAGGATCTAAAGGAGGAAGCCAAGTTCAAGGTATCGAATAGCAGCTGGGCGAGGCGATAAAGAATCTAGGTTAAGGGGCAATAAGGAAGATTTCTCGGTTAAGGCGCAAAACATCCAGATTGAGAGTACTTATCGGTGTTGGCTGTAAACCCAACAAGTTTACCTTAGCAACGTATACATAAGTGATGAAAGTGATTGAGTGGAATCGACCTGATCAGATGCAAGCTTATAAGCGGTAAAGAAGGGTTCTGCTAGGAGTATCAAAAGAAAGAGGGGTATTGCATAGATAGGGTCACTACGGAGATAGGTAGCTTGTTGTTGGTAACCACTGATTAGCTAAACATAGCGAAAACGATTCCAATTGCCTGGAATGCAGGGGCCGGCTAAAGGGAAGCAAGAGTCGACAAGAGAATCATCAACATCAGACGGAGCAGAAGCCACATAAGAAGGGAAGTATCTCGGGCTAAAGTAAGCTCTTAGAGCAGTTTCCAGATCTTAAGAGGCGTCAGCAGAAGCATCATCAGAAGCAGCTGCACCCGCAAAGTATTAACTTACTTAAGAATGGAGTTTTTGAACCTACCCCAGAAAGTAAAAGAGGAGAGTCAGCAGCTTAATTGCCTGTTAAAGAATTAGAAGCGGGTAAGTATCCAAGAGAATCCGCAGTGTGAGTTGAATCCCAACAAGCATATACTTATTGGAGAATGCCCAACCCAAGTAGCGGTGTTGCGCTTAAGTAATCAGCTTTAAGTGGGAAGGAAAGTCTCTACCCTTAATCCATGTTGTCGAAAGTAAGCTAATGGACATTCGAGTGTCGTTTAACTCAAGTTATAGGAATAGGAATGGAAGAACAGAAAGAATGGAAACATCTAAATTAGCAACTATTTCGCAAGAAACTCCATTATTCAATTCAAAGGACTGTTAGAAAGTAAGATAGATGTCTTTCGGTGTAAGCCCAACTTCACTATATCCCAACTTAACTATAATATAATATAATGCTTCAGCCAAGAATTCTTCCTCTGTTGCTTGTCTGCGTATACTTGACTTTCCTTCGGGTAGACTAAGAGCTCTTTCTTGAGTATCTATCCTATACCCTCTTTCTACTAGCCGACTAGGAGTTAGAAAGCCTTACTTCAACTACCGCTTACAGGGCACTAAGATTTACTGCTTGTCTCCTATAGCCACAGAAATGCTTGACTACCACAGACAGGAGACCGCCATTACTACTTGTAACACTTCATTAGTAACACAGGCTGGGAAGGTGCTTTTCTATACACCAATCGGCCTACTGGCTCGGGAGGAATAACTCCTCAGACAAATACTGCACTGATAGGACTTCCGCTAAAGGATTAACTCGAAAGTTTCCCATTGGATAAGATAGAGCTAATTCCGTATTTCCCTCAGAAACGATTTGATACATAAAGAGAAGGTGGTTTAAATAAAGAAGAATTAATGCAAATGAGACTGACCGCTGGGACAGATCTTATTTGAAAGAAAGTTAGCAACCGTTGGCTTGCTACTGGACTGGCGGACCGGCTACTCTCAGCGAGCCCTGTTGCTATGGGAAGAAAAGAAAGCAAGGACTGCTCCTTAACCCAGGGAACGAATGGGGCTTCGCTACCTAAAGAGAGAGTTGAGAGTGATTGCTTCCTGGGAACGAATGGGGCTTCGCTCTCTAAAGAGAGAGTTGAGAGTGATTGCTTCCTGCCCTTAAAAGCAGATTCAAAGAGACAAGATCCGATTCCTTCATTCACAGCAGATGATGTAATAACATTGTACAATTCGAACTTCAAACCTTTTGGCTAACAGTATATTTCCACCCTAACAGGCCTGAGCGAATGCGGAGGATAAAAGACGCTGGGTTCGACTTAGGAAGTCAGAAGTATATAGTATAGGTCCATACAGACAAGAGGGTCCAGGTGAGCTCCTCCAATAGGTACATACAGACAAGAGGGTCTAGGTGAGCTCCTCCAATGGCATTTCGTCTTTCTAGCGCAAAGCATATCATATTGCCTGGGATAACGAGCATAAGAGCGTCAGGCCAATTCTCGTATCAGCCCGAACATAGGCGCACCTTTCTTTTCTTTGTTAATCCTTTGTTTAAGAAAGTGCTTTTTGACCATATTTTCCATTAGCTTTTACCATCGAGAGTAGTTGCTCTTTGATTTATTAAAGATAGAGACCCTTCCCTGTTATACAGTAATATAACTAGTGGTGTAAGCAAGTGCTCCATTGTGTAATGGTCTAAGGGCCTTTCCGTTCGAATCTTACTATATCCTAACGTGTCTAAGGTGTTACTTCTTCCAATAGTGGGCGGGCTCACATATTTCATTCCACTTATCAAAAGCCTTATTTATTTCAACAACAACAACAGGATAAAGGACTTGCTCATTAACCTTAGGACTTGACTAACAGGAGACTTTGGATACCTAAAAACTGCATATCTTAGAACTGGAACAGGCAATTGAATGGAGTCGCCTTAACCTTACTTTCCGCTTGAAGAACTGCTTGCTGCCGGCTTATCACTTGTATATGAATAAGTCCTGTGTTCGGGAGCTAAGTCAACTAAGGCTTGAACCGGTGCTGCTCGGTCTTGGACTGATGCAGTGGGTACTAAGCTAAGGAGTCACAGTTGGTGCTTTAGTGGTGAGTTTGACCTATAAGTAGTTAAGGTATAGTTCAGGATGGGGCCTATAGCCTATAGAGAACCCGGACAAGAGTTCAAAGATAATTGCCCAGTTCCTGTGAGAGTTAGAGTGGAATGAATTATAATAAGGGGTGGAAGTAGGCAAGATAGGGTAGGCATGGAGAATAGCCTGTTCAAGTGAGAAAGTCAAGAGTGAGAGTTAGTTCTAGTCGGGTGCTAAAACATTAGATTAGAGGTCAGGTGCTAAAACATTAGATTAGAGGTCGGGGTTCCTATTGCCTAGTTAAGGGGTCGGCTTGGGTCATTCCAATTGACTAGCTAACCTTTAGTTACACATCATACATGTCTTGGCGGGTAGCAAATAGTATAGTATCGGCAAACACAGGACTTAGTAGGAGGCGAGGAAGCTAGAAGTACGGAAGTAAAGAATGGAACAGGTAAGGACAAGAATGAAACTCCGTAGTAACAGTATCGGTCGGCAAAGGGGAGCTGCTGTCGGGTCAGGTGCTCAAACATGAGATTAGAGGTCGGGCCCTTATAGTACTTTCTTTCCCCTTGTATACGAGTTTAGGTCGGGTGCTTGTGTTAAGCAAGTAGTCAATCTATCACCTCAGTCCTAGAGAACACCCAAAAACAGGACTTGCGCTCCGGGCGGTTTACAGTGTTGGCGACGAGGACGAGTATCTTTCTCGTAGTTGTCTTAGAGAATTGCCTGTTCGAGTTCAGTAAAGTCTGCTACATCAGATCCTTTCAAGTGTTTGGCTACGAGATAGGTTCTTCGCTTGCATTATGTTAAGGCTGTAGCTCCTTATAGTTTTGTACGGTTTACAGTTGACAGTTCTTTACTTCAAGTCCGGGTATAAATGAATAACAACACTGCCAAACTCAGGTAAACACTAAGGCGAAAGAAAAGAATGGATTTAGGCACAAAAAACCTAGGGCAAAGAAGAAGATCCGTATTAGGTACAGCTCCAAGAAGAGGATCACCTGTTTGACTCGGATAGGGTCAGTGAAATGAATGAGTGGAATCGACAAGATCATATACAAAGTCGAAAGTAAGTAAGCAGTCCGCGGAAAGTATTGTTGTGTTATTGGTTGGTGTTATTGGCTTGAGGTCGGTGATTGGCTTTCCCTTCTGTTATTGGTTATTGGCTTTCCCTTTGCTAAACCTCTAGTATAAGAAGTCAGTATAATATGACCCTTTTTTCTATACAATGCTGAAACTCACATTAGCGTAACGAAACTACTTTGACTACACCCCAAGAGATTTGCTTATTTTCCCTTGACCCTTTGTAGTTACTTGGCGCCTAGTGTCTTGGCTGTGATTTATAATTGATTGTTTTTGATTCCAATATTGGTGTCTTGGCTCTGACCTTCTTTCTTACCTACCTTTCCGATCCTTTACTTCAGTACTTCCACTCGTATCTACTCTTTGGACTACTCCTTTCAGGGGCATTTCACAGTACTATAGTTGCTTTGCGTCTATTCTTAAAGGCGGGAGTGCTCGGTAGGCTCACTTCTTTAAGTCAGAAAACCTGTATCATTCTGAACGTTAAACCTGTATCATTCTGAACGTTAAACCTGTATCATTCTGAACGTGCTCCTATAGAAAGAGAAGATAGAATTTGAGAGTAGCTTGCCCGATTTCATCTTCTATAACTTAATTAGGATCTTCTACGTCCTGTTATAACCACGTCCTGTTTTATTCTCTCAACCCGGCTAAGGTGCTAGTGGTTGCTTGGTGGTACAGCTACAATAATTTCATTGCGGGGGCGATATGAGGTAATTTCATAATTCTATAAAGGATAGGGGGAATGTGATAAAGGAAATAGAGGCATGGAAGCTAACGACTTTCCCTAGCACTCGAAACTAAGTGGATAAGGAGTCATCCTAACAAGTAGCATACTAACAAACAAGTCAAATACCCAAAACAAGAAGCCAGAGCGGAAGACAGGAGAGGAGACTCAAGCTCTAACATAAATAAGCAAAGCTGGAGCCCAAGTCTTATCTCTCTAATTAGGGCAGGCGTGGCAGAGCTGGAAATAAGGGCTTGGACAGCGAAGTCAGGCAGTCCGTTTTAGAGCGAAGAGCACCTTACTAAGGCTAATAAGTCAGAGGCTTTTCGAGGGCGCTCCTTAGTTCAGCTACTGCAGAGTGCAATTCTCCTTGTCATCTTTACAACCGGGCATTCTTCTAGTGATGAGATGAATTCTTTTATTTACAACTTGATTCTTACTAGACCAAACTCACCTATCTCTCTGCTCTGCTCGGTAATAAAGCAATAATTACTGTGTTTACTTGCCCCCGGTTATCACTCTTAATATCCCGCTTATAAGACTGTAGCTACTGCTTTCGGAGGCTTTCACTGCTACTGCGAGGCTTACTTCACTAACAGGGAATTCTACCAATGAGTCAAAGAATGGAACCACTGCAATTTAGGCTTTGTCCCGAGTAGGCTAATCCTATCCATTAAGTAAGATTGACTGGGTACCCTACTGGACCGAAACGTAATCAGTGGAATCCAACTCATAAGTCAGAAGAAAAAGAAATAAGCTGGAACTACAGTAGTGCCCGACAAGCTTAAGCACAGAACTCAGGCTTAACTAACAGCTAATCGGAGTGTAACTCGTAATAAGGAACTGAACTAGTGCTGACAAGGCTTCACCTACAACAGAGGAATATGAATACTCCTATGCCATACTATCTACTCAATAATCGTTTTTTGCTGGGAACTAAGCCCTTATCGACTAACTAGCAATTGAACCACTGCTTCATAGGCTGCTCCTCCTTTAATCATAGCCTGACCGTACTATCTTTTATTCTATTACTGCCAAGCGAGATGCCCTTTCTTATTGTTTGAGTATGCCCTCACTTGTACCAACTCTTGCTTGTTAGTTGGAGCCCACCTCTCCTTACTTTACTTCTTTAGTATTAGATTGAGACTAACATTCGCGTATTGCTTGTTGTTTATGGTCTTACCCCTGACTTGCATACCCTATCTCACCTGTTAACCTGTCCTTCCTTGGGTGCAAACCGACACCCCTACTTATGAGAATTGAACAATTAATATAGAATAAGTGTGATCTCTCTATGCGCATTTAAAGACTTAGTATAGTGACTTCAATTCGAAACTCTCCCTTTTGAGCTCTTACGCTGCTGTTTCTCATTCCATTCCCCCAAAACTACTTTTGCCATCGCAGCCAGCTAAAGCTGCCCTTGCTTTTATTCTATCTCTGTGCCCCCAGCAGTTCAGTATTTCCTTATTGTATATTAGAGTTGGTTTTGTAACTCACTTATCTATTCTCTTATAATAGTTGTTTCTCTATTCTCTTATAATAGTTGTATAATACAAAACTATCAATGATTAGACTGTAGCTAATGACCTCGAAGCTGTCTACCCTTTCTTCGGATTTGAGTCTAGCATCCCTTTCCTAAAGTCTGGTTTGCGAGATTAACTCTACCGGGGCTCCTGCCGCTCGAGATGTAGTTACTTGGCCTTCCGTAGTTGCTTGGCGGTCATTAGTAGTTGCTTGTTGCCTTAAAGCACCCAGTAGTAGCTTGGCGGGTAGTTGTTGAAGTCTTTTAACTAGACCACTGATTCCCTGCCGCTTCCCCTGGTACTAAGATCAGAATCAAACTAGAGCTCCTGCCCGGCATTCCCTTATCTCGGCCCTTATACACAGTCTCTTATTCTTATACATATAGGGTAAAACACAGTCTCTTATTCTGCTACTTAATAGGGTAAAATCAGATGCGGACCCCTCTTAGCCCTATACTGGCTTGTCTCGCTATGCCACTAACTTCTTTCATTCCCAGGTGATGAGCTATAAGACTCAGGGTCCTTACCTAATAGGGAGTCTCTGATCTAGGGTCAGTAGAAGTTCTCGTAGTATTGGTATGATGTAGGGTGGGTCATTCTCATACTTATGTGAGTTTGGACTTATCCTATTCTTCTTCGACTGAAAGAAGCAAGTAGAAGACTAAGCCCCCTACTGAAGGTACAATAAAATCCAATAAGGAATTTCCATAAGTATAGGAGTGTAGCATGGGCCCAGCCTCTCATAGATCGGAATCCGCTAAGGTGGTATAAAAGAGTGAAACTCCGAATTCAGAATGATAACCCGCAAGGGAAGGAAGAAACTCAGTGGGAAAAGGCTTAGGTACGAATTCCCGCCTACAAGGCATGTATTTACTGTTTCTAAGATAAGACTGAACTCACTACTATAGGAAACCAACTCCTAATAACAAGAGACTTGATCTAGTGTCAACAAAACGGAAACTAGAAACTAGGCTTTAACTACCAATACAAAGAGTATAACTTGGGATAACAAGGATCGAACCCGAGCTGACGAACAGGACTGCGAAAACACTACATAAGAATCCGACTACTAACTATAAGGAATCCAAGTAGTGCTAACGAGGCTTGCTACCCTTACTTGAATTCTATAGCTAATTGCTTTGACTCCTAATTCTCTCTTTCTTTGCTCGCCCACCCGCTCTTGCATTTCCCATTCAATGCCTTTATGTTAGCCCAGCAACTAACACTTTCATTCAAACAAACAATGGCGCGTAACCAACAGAGTGACTCGACTTTTGCTCGCATTCTATCATTCCCTACTAGGAAGATTCCCTACTAGGAAGATTTGTTTGATCACCCGCTATTTCACTATTTATTTACCTACAAGAAAGATTTGTTTGATCACAACTCTCGAAACCGCGTAACAGTCATACACAGGACTCGGGAACAACTAGTACAAAACACGGACACAGGACTCGTAACAACTGATACTAAACAAGCAAACAAGCATATAATAATGAAGCGAGGTGTCCTGAATACGAGTATTTAGCAAGCGGGTCTGCCGAGTCGTCTGTCCTTGAGTCTCTTTCTGTTCTGGTTGATGATCCGTATCCCCTTGCTTGAAGATCTTTCTCGGACCGGAAGTCAACCACCCGAGTCTAGTATTGGATAACTGATTCAACAAGGGGCCAAAAGCTACTGGGCAAACTACTTCTATTCCCTCTAGACTTTACTCGCACTGCTCGCTCCTTCATTTGATCCAAGTAATAATGGAATTGCCAACTTCCCTTCCCGCACACTGAGTCTTTTAGTGCCCACTCGTATACTCGGTTAAGCCTTACCTCTGTCAACTAATTCAATTACAATATCGGAATAAACAGAATCATTAGCCGAGGCGGGGGGATGTAATAGACATCTAATCAGACTTTGGATAAGGAGCTAACAAGCAGACACAAGTCTCAAGGACCAAGCAGACTCCTCATTAAGTAGACCCTAGACAATGGAATTCTTTCCTTTAAGAATAGTGTTTACTTACCGCCTATAGGGCTCTCAAAATACCCTTGCAATAATACAAGCGACTACTCTAGCATGGGAAGCCGAATCTACTCTTTTGAATGCCTACTATGCGCTCAAGGGAATAACCACCAGTTCTTGGACGTATTATGGAGGCTTCTCTACTTCTACTCAAAAGTCTTCTACTAGATGCGAATTCCACTCGCCCAGCAGAGCCAGCAGGGTTCACAGAGAAATAGCATTTGCATCTTTGACTTTACTTGCAGCCGGGTAATGAGTTATAAGTGAGTCCTGCATCCGCCCTTAAACTAGATCATACCTATGCTTAGTATTAAGAAAAGAATGAGGATTGAAGCGTTAGGTTGAGTTTTGAATTAAGCCTTAGTGAGTGGTACGTAAGGCGGGACAGTCTGTTGACGACTTGGATCACGACAGCGGGACAATCCGTTTTAGTTTCGTCTCTTTAGGTGCTTGCTTGTTAGTGAGTTCGCCGTTGAAGACTTATATTCTTCCCCTATTCTCAAGAAGCGAGGGCAATAAGAGAAGGCAACAGGCCCATAAGAGGAAGCAGAATCCTAAGGCAATAGTAACATTAAGCCTTAAGCAATTATCATATAAAGAATGAAGCTGACAACTTAATAAGCAACGGCACAAGCAATAGATAGTAGTCAGCGGTTAGGGTCCTTTCCTTTATTATTGAATACGCTGGGCAATCAACGGAACTAAGTGCTAAAGCGAGCGGAACACCTTTTGTTTCAAAACGGACTCCTTACTCTCTTGCTTCTAATCTTTCTGAAGATGCTGATCTCGTCGATTCAACTCATTTACTGAACTTTAACCGCGCTGAAGAAGGCAATAGTCCAAGTAAAGGCATGAAATCCGGGTTTACAACCAATACCGAATAGTTTCGTGGAGTTATACAGTGCAAAAGAACTCTGTTAGTTTACTTGAAGTTACTCACGTTATAAGTTAAGAAACAAGGGAACCAGCAAGGCAAGGGAACAATTCTGTACGCGGCGCTAACAGCTTATTGTGTTTGGGTACGTTAGTTTGACCATAAGAAATAAGTGAAGTAGAAACTTAGACCATAAGAAGAAGTATAGAAACTCTGAGAAAACAATGGGTACCAATAAGAGTGATTAATACTATGCATGCTATAGTTGGTTCCCCAATTCTATCATACCTATAGCTCATTCTTTTCTTCTATTTCATCGAACTAAACTTCAACTTAAGACTTGACTGCAACATCTCTGATTGCTGCTTACTTTTGAACATTAACGTGTTCAGGCGGGGAACCATCAAGCTCAGCGGTAATCAAATCATAGGGATGAAACTCATTCCCCCAACATTGGTGGACTTGGCTCTGACCTTCTTTCTGACCTCTACTCCCTGGTTGAATTCTGATATTGACTACCGAGCAGCTTTCTTATCTACCTCGCCTCTGGACTAGCTTGACTACCTCGACTCACCAGACTTAAGAACCAGATCCGTGCAGGAACCAGAAAGTCAGTCAACCAGATCAGTGCAGGAACCAAACCCCGGTAAAAAAGGTAGCTTCGTTCTTTGACCCGGGTCGGATAGCCTGTAACTCACTTGTTTGGTTCTGTGACCTGGGTCGGATAGCCACCAAGGCACTACTAATGACCAAGGCCTATAGGTCTTCCACTCTAACCAGAACAGTACTTACCGGGGGATGCAGACTATAACTCTCACAGGAACAGGATCAAACTAAGGATTTGAAACAGGAGCCGGATATGCCCATGTTCTTAGGCGTCAATGAACTCTAACATCACAAAAGTCGTTTTCACAAACTTTTTCTATTTCACTTTGAGGAAAACCATCCTCCCACCCCATTGAAAGTCCTTTTTTAGGCCGAGAAGCTCTTTTGATTAATGAATCGATATGCAAACGAATAGATACTTCGGTTTTCCAGGAGCGAATTCTTATATTGACTTCGGTGTTCCAGGAGCGAATTCTTACATCTATAACCATGCTAGCAACGGGGGCAACAAATACTTTTGTAGCGGTAAAAGCCATGGTGTAAAGAAACCCATGATTAATCAAATGACAAGCGTGAGCAATAATAATTCCTTGAATTGGAGAAATGCAAATCTTAGAAGATTTCTCTTTATTACTCTTATTAGGGCTTATATTCCTGTAGAAAGCTTAGTTCTTGATAAGAATCTGATTGCTGAGAGGTTACGAAAGGCTATGATATGTACTTCTCTCATTGTCGCCAGTGGGGAGCACCCTTCTCAGGTACATAATTTCTATATCGGAATTTTGAATGAGCAGGGATTTCCAAGAGGCAGTGCTGTTAGGCTTATAAAGAGTGCTTTTCCGGAATTCGAGGACGCTCAAGTAAATGTTAACTTTCACAGAACATGGAATACCTTGTGCAAGTGTATCTTGAAAGAATCTAGGGATCCTCTTGTTTTAGGGAAGCACTCTCTTGAGCAAATTCTGGAAATGGTAAAAGCGAAAGCACATCATAGAAAGAGCCCTCCGAAGGTTAATGATCTCATTCTACCAACACTCAAGGACTTAGATGCGGGGTCTCAAGCCCAGGTTTCCGATGCCGGGTATGAAGCAAAGGTTTCTTGTGCGGGGTATCAATCCAGGGTTTCCGATGCCAAGATACAGGAATCACTTGGAGCTGCCTCTCCGAGCTACGTGGAGAAAAGGAAGTTACGTAGTTCCGCCACTACCAACATAGCAACACCAATACAAGATTCTTCCCTTAACAACTATAACGAAATGAAGTTAGAGTTAGAGCGCTCTCTTAATGCCGCCTATCAGAGCTACTTGGAGCAAAAGAACGTAAGGGATTATTCCCGTACCAACACAGCTGCCCCATTAATTGATTCTTCCCTTAACAACACAGCTAACCCCGTACTCTCTTCTTCCCGTACCGTACTCTCTTCTTCCCGTAACAGCTACTTCCGGAGTTCTTCCCTTCCCCACTCTAAGGAAAAGGTTTTGTCTCAGGAGCAGATTCCGGAGGAGTTCTCTTAGCTTAGATGAATTCTCAATCTTTACCGATGCAACAAGAACAGGCAATTCTTAGGCTACATCTCAAGTACCTTAGGCTACAACATCTCCAGCACCAACATGAGAATCATAATGGAATCTTTCGTATCGAGCACCAAGTAAAGTATAGAACTAAGTATGGATACAGCATCTCTTTTGAATGGAACCGCTTAACCTCCTCTTGAGGCGCCAACCCACCTCTCCTCTTTATTAAGGATTCTCCCTTACTCTTTCTACTTGGCCCTGACTTGAATTCTCTCACTACTTGCTTTGATTCTTGCACTCCCAGCCTCGATGCCTACGCTCCTGTTTGAGTATTCCCTTACATACTTTTAGCCTTACTTGACTTTATCTTATTCTTTGACTCCTTATCCGAAGTATACAGTTGACCTACTACTCTCCTACAACTACGATTCTTCTACTCTTTGTTTTAACCCTAGGACTAGTGCTTCTAATCCTTCCTTCGCTAACTATCAATTGAACCCACTGATAACAAGGCAACAACTCATAAGTCATAATGTCCTCGGTGCCTAACAAGACTATAGCCCATAATACTTACTTAAATCACCGATCAAAAGATTGGAACACCGCCTAACAGACTACAATGCTTCCTGCGTACTTAGGCTTCTAATCATTAAGCTGGGGACTCCGCCTTTTTCTCCTATCTATCTATGAGCCAGCACTTCCTATTAGTTTCGCTTTACTTGCTTTTATTCTCTCTTTTCAAATTCGAATATGGATGATTCTTTTCACTACATAGCATCAGCTTACTGAGAAGCATGGTATCCTATCAAACAATAGGACATAATAGGTAGTCTGTATAAAGAGACTGGCCCAGGAGCCCGCCTACGACATTAGAATGAAAATACTCACTATCAGAATAGAACTCGGCAAGCTAAGCCTTAATTTCACTCACTAGTCGCCCAAGCCAACTCCCTTTTTTCCTTTAGCCGAGCCGAGTAAACATTCCAATGGCACTGAGAAGCTGGACTCTGCCCCAACCTCTGAAGTTTCTACCTTATCTAACTAACCAACTAGATCTAACACTTCGTACTCTTACTCTTACTTAATAGTTTAGGGGTTGGTAAGGGGACTTACACTGTAAAAAACATTCCAACAAGAATTCTCTCTAATATAGGATTACAGATGAACCAAGGGATTATTACTCAAACTCTACCTTCCACTTATGCTCATCTAACTCCGGCTACTCTCTTATAGAATAAGAATACCTCTGGCTCTGTCAACTGCATCATTGGGAGCATCTTCTCTAGCTGATTCCCTTTCTTACTCACCTGAAGATGATCTTGTAACTACTGATGAAACTGGGCCACTACAGGACTTGTCTATCCGCACTCCCCTTGATGAATCGACAACACCGAGTGAAACTGGGGATGAACCTAAAACTGCATTAGCATCAAAAGGAATTGATTCTTCCCCGGCCTGGCCTCTACTTTACCTTTCCGTGAGGAATTCTTTATCTTGCCCCCGAACTTAAGTACTGTGAGGTTTACTTAACTGCGTCGGTAACTCTGTAACTCCTCCGATAAGAATACAGCTTAGGCTCTCCTCTCTTTCTTGCAACTATGCCTCAGGCTCTGTCTCTTTGAACTCAAACTAAACAGCTTTCCCACTCCTCTCGCCCCTAGTATACGCTTGCCTCTTAGTTGATAGTTTCAATCCCTTTAGTACAGCTCCTTTTCTTGTTTTATACAGGTAGTCCTCTGTTTCACCAGTAGAGTTGTAGTCTAGTCCTGTTTCATCAGTATTAGTAGTCGTTACTTGGCTCATAGCAAAGTGGTTGGTTGTCTACTTGTCTAGTACTTGCTTAGCTGTTTTTCAAGTGTTAGTGAATCCGTAGTTATCATCCCTATCCTTATGCTAATATCCTGGCTGTAGAGGTCAATTCTTATAATACATACCCAGATCTTAAAGCAGACAAGCTACTGCAATAACGGTCTCCTAACCTGGGCTTTTACAACCTTGATTTTCTACTCCTAACCCGCAGAAGGAGCAGTTGGCTAGAGAGAACCTCTCCTTGCAACGGAGAGCTAGATAATAAGGCCTACCTCAAACAAGAAAAAGCAGAAAACCAATAAAGGTAAGGGGAAAGAAGAATAGAATAGAGAAAACCTGTACCCGGGGGAGTATAGAGCTGTACCGAGGAGGATAGAGTTGTACTATAGTTGTACTAGAGCTGCTCTTTTAGTAAGTTGAAGAAGAAAGTACAGACTGGCTACCTGAACAAGTAGGCTTTCCTGGCAATCCTACTAAACCAGCGTAAGCGAGACAATGACCTGAACCTTATGGCTCTTTACTACTATACAACTAGTTTGGGCTGTCAACAAATGATCCTATACTTATCTGTCTGATCCTAACAGTTCTCCTTCCCGTTCTTGCAACGACTAGTGGAATGGAATGAGTGGAATGAATTCTAATAAGGGGTTTTATCAGTCATCCTATATAAAGATAGATCAAATTCACCACTCGCCAAGTAAGTCAACAAAGTCAGTCCACCACCCTGCCCCCTTGTATTGGAATGAAACTATCAACTCAGCTACTCCTGATTCAGTTTCTTCCGATCCTTTACTGAAGTACTTATAGCTTCCTCGCCTCGAACAAAGGACTTAGTTAGAACTTGTACAGACCCCAAACACAGGACTCGTTCACCAATTATCCGAGTCTACTAGGAATGAAACTCCTTCTTGCCAACCAACCCTAGTGCTCTCTCCTCATCTTAGTAGTTAAGGGCTGAACCAACTAATACTTATTGAAACTAACCATACTCCCAAACCACATAGAAAGTAGGCAAGCATCGGGACTAGAGCAAGAAAGAAGACATGGCGTCAGCAACTGGCAAGCGACTACTGGAACTGCAGCTAAATCCTCTGATTCTCTTACAGCAACACTAGCACGAGCACCGAACCCATACCTTCTTCACACAACAGATTCTAGCGAGTTCGCGAGGTCAAGCAGGGTTAAGGTCAGAATCGGACAAGCAACTATGATAACGGATGCAACTAGGGATTCGACAAGAACAGGACTACTACTACAAGAAGTCACTACAACTACAGGCTCTGCTCTGTCAACAACTACAGACCCGAACTTCACTTATTCTCTTTCCGACCTCGCCTCAAAGCCACCGAAAAAGGACTTGCTTATAAAGAGTTTAACAATATTGAGTCTGTTTCTTCCGACCCGAACTCTCTACTTCTGGATAAGAATTAAGGTAGAAAACCATCGAGTAAGAAGAACACCGGACCGGAACTACTATATCTACTATCATGCCGACCCTACCTCTAAGAAGTGTTCACCCCGACCTCTCCTCTGTAAACTAATACATAAGTAGTTAACACCTCTGTAAGTAAGCATTCGATTCGGCTTCGGCTGATGATCTGGATTATGCTCCTGCTTATGGTTATCTCCCACTTGCATCTTTATCTTTTCTCGGAGACTACACTCTTACTGGAACTATGTATTAGTAAGTATTCGCTAGATCTATCCTAGGGTTTCTTAGTTATTAAAGGAATGCGCGTAGAGGCGAGGTGGGCAAAGAAATCCAATAAGTTGAACAAGGCTAAGCAGCGGTCGACCACTACTCGGTAAAGCCTTTCACTCCTGGCAAGCTACGTATACAAAGGTGAAATTCTGTCCCTGCCCCAGTTAATCTCATCTATAGGTCTATAAGCTTGGTTGCTCCTTACGAAGACAAACAATAAGTTCATTTAGAGGAATAGTTCCAGAAGTGCTTGTTCACGAAAGTGAAAGAAGGAGCAGTAATGACAGGAGCCAGACTACAACCAGTGCAAGTAAGGTATCAACAGCTAACTACCAGCTAGTCAGCAGCAGACTAAGAATGACACTAAAGCATAATCATTAGAGCCAGAGTGAGATTAGATGGAGGCAATAAGAGAAGAGAGCCTAATTCAGGTATCAAACTACATAAGAGGATTTAGCTATAGGTATAATAGAAGGAAGCGGGTAAGTAACAATTCTATTCCTCAGTACTAGCTTGCCCACTTGTCCACCCCTAGCCTAGTATAGTTATTGCCCCTGAAAGTAGTGGTCCTGACCGAGTGGAATCCCTAGTTTCGTCTTTTCCCTTGAGTACTGCTCCTGTTCTGGAGAGATAGTAGTTAAGGTTTGATGCTCAGCAGATATAGTAGTTCAGGTTGGGCAAGACAATCAGTGGAATCAGTAGTAGTTAGTTTCATCCATTGAATGGAATTAGTTGACAGAGCGGAGGAACTCTTTATTAGTTCACAGAGCCAGAGAGAAAAGATGCTGTTCGAGGTTTTGTTTAAAGTATGGTTCTTGCCCCAACTATTAGTGGTCCAGTCCCCCAACTAGTAGTAGAGTAGTTAAGAGTTAACCTGCTTTTGGCCCCAACTTGTATACGAGTAGTTTCATCTGTAGTTGGTGAATCCTGAGTTGAATCCTTTTTTGGTGACTACGGTAGATGAGCCCTAGGTAAGAGGTCGGTTCGGGGTTAACACTTATTATGGGTTTAGGGTTTCCAAGAGAAGTCAGAGGGTTCCAGTCCAGTAGTTGTAGCTTGGCCCGGATTGAGTGTCTAGTAAGTAGCTGGCCTGTTTGCTATGTCTTTGTAGTAGTGACTTGGCCAGGTCTCTCCTTTTCTTTGTGGGTTATTGGAAAAACAAGAAATGATAAAATGAAAAAAAAGCGATAAAGTGGAAGGCATTTTGGACTACCTTTTCAGTACATACATAGAAGGGAAAAACATAGGTGAATTTATAATCTCTATATATAGTAACCCAGAATTGATAGACCCAGAATTCCACGAGTAAGTTGAAGCCTTAAAGCCAGGGCAGCTAGATACTTAGATCAGAATGAAACTAAGAGGTCAGGGAGAATCTTAGCATCTAGTATGAGAGTGGAGCTAGCAAGGACAAGAATTCAACTCATTGGTGAGCTAGTAGGAAAGGTGGAATCCAACTCAGTAGACTCAGAATCAAATACTCCCACTGATTCCCTACCGCTTCTAGTACTAATATAAGAATTGAAACCACCCTATGATAAGTACTGAAGTACAGGGTCGGATCGGATCAAGAAGTAAAGGATCGGATCGGAAGAAACAGAAGAATTATTGTTACCCGCTCCCTTCAGAGAAAAGGGTAACCCTGTAGAGGATAGGACACTCTTTAGCCCAGATCAGTACCAATAGATCAAAATGAATCGAGTGTGGAATCTGTGGAATCGTGAGTTGAATCCTATGTTTCAGCTGGACTGGATCCGTATCTTCAGCGAAAGAAGCCATAAGATAAGGGTAAGGGTGTCGAAATAAGGGTAAGGGTGTCGAATATAGATATAGATAATTTTAGACATTTATATACTTTAGCTCGAAAGATTCTATTAACCAAAGAGTCGACTCGGCCAAAGATTCCTGTCCTTGTTTACTTCTTGGGTCAGTGTCTTCAAGTGAGGTTTAGTTTCATCCGTTTGTCTTAGAAAGAATCCGCCGTTAAGTATAAAAGGGAAGCTGTGTTTAGATATAGATAGAAAGGGTAATAATACTTCTATACCTTATCTACTTTAGCTCGATAGACTCAAATAAGTCTTAGTTTACTGAAGCATTAAGTATTGCCAGTGGAGCTCAGAAAGACTAAGTGAGCATTAAGTATTGCCAGTGGAGCTCAGAAAGACTAAGTGAGCCAGCTAACCGTGAGCTCCTCCATTCCTACATATGCATAAGAAATAGATTCAATGACTATTTGAACAAGGCGCATCTACTTGACTCTCTCTCCTCTGGACTAGCTTGCCGACCTCAGTTATTAATTACAGTATTCTCCTGGCCTGGCCTATCCTTCAGACTTCACTGCCCACCTCTCCTACCGAAAGGGATAATTGAACTAGGAATGGCACTACTAAGTATAAGAATGAAGCCAGTAAGTCTGGCAAAGTAACTACTAGACAAACTCAAACTACCGGTATTCAACAAGAACAGTAACAGGGCACGTGTATACTACTTATACTACTGGTTTGGGATTCCACTCGGTTAGTTAGAGATTCCACTCGGGATTAAACAATAAAAGCATTAGCCTCAGATTCATCTCTGTATCCCCACTTTCTTTTCTTATTCTATATCAGATGAAACAGCCAATCTCTCTTCTCTGGCAACAAGGTATTCAACTCCAACAGGTAATTCATAAACGGACTTGAGAAAGAGGTGTTCTTCCCACTACTCGGCTCGGTTAAGCCTTTCACTCCTATGTAAACTGACACTCGGTATTCCACTAACTACTACTGTTATGGCTCTGACCTATGGCTACTGGCAACTGGCAATACGGACTTTGCTAGCAATACTTAACTACTTACCTTGTTTTCTTCCTTGTTTCATCCGTTCTCCTACTGGTGGTACTGGGCTGCAACTATAACCATTAACTTCAGGGCAGCATCTTTTCTCTTGACCCTAAAGCCTAACTCTGGCTCTTCCAACTCACTGTTTACTTAATAGCTGAACTTGCCGACCTAGACTCTAACTTACCTCGAACAGGACTACCACCTTAACTGGTTCTCTTGCCTACCTCCTTAACAGCTTCCCTGGCTTACCCAGCTCTTGTTGTTAGTGGGTTCAGGCTAGTAGTTAGTTGTTAGAGACCTTAGCTACCCAGCAGTAGGCTTGGACTTATGGGTTTGATTCTGAATCTTAGTACCCTAGCTGCAGGGAATCGGTAGGCACCGCATCAGTACCACTAGCTTCAGTCGGAGTAGCTACACCATACCTAGCAACACCAGTATCCGCCTTAGCAGCTACATACCAAGACCTAGCAACACGGGTTTAATATAATAAAGAAACCTGTCACTCCATGTGCTCGGGAGCCTAATGAAGGTATAAAATCAATTGAGTTAGATTCCACTTACTATAGAGGCCTCTCCTCGAGGTGAAGACAAGACCCTTATGATAACCTTAACCCTATCATAGGTATTCTAGTTGCCTGCAGAGGAGTTACAGAGCGACTAAATCAATCTTCTACATAACTGGTACCGATCGTTCGCCCCCTTAACCCTACTTGAGAACTGCTTCCCCGGCTGTAGATTGTAGATCTTGTTCACCCGACTAGACCCGAGCTCTGTAAACTAATTCCGTAATTACTACTTATGAGCTTGCTGGCTCTTCTCTGATCCTAACCCCTGGCTCTGCTCTAACTGGTTCTCTGGCCTACCTCCTAAACAGCTTCCCGACCCGACCTATCAGTATGACTATATTGCCTACCTCCTAAACTGCTTCCCTTTCTTCTTTACCGCCTGAACCTTACTTTCTAACTGGAACTGGGGATTACACTCGAACAGGACTAGCTTGACTACCTCGACTCGCGTTCCATTCTTTCACTCCGTATTTCAAGACTAATGGCTGTGGAAACACTAGCACCCTCCACTATACTTGCTGTAAACTTCACCTCGTCTCTTTGAACTCCAATTCATTGAACCCTGTGCTCCCTACTCTAAGAATGGAGTTGACTTACCGATACTATGATCCATCCTATGATCCTACTCTGGAGTCTTTACCTTATGCAGATCCAGATCCTTATTCCTCTTTTGATCCTACTCCTTCCTCTGCACTGACTTTAAGCTTTCCGGACTGGACAGACTCTAATCCTTAATCCGCTTTTGATCCGTCTTATTCTCCTGGTTATTCCCTCTCCCTCCACTAAAACTTATTCCACTGGGCTGGGCTGGGCTCGCTTACCAAAGAACTCCCCTTACAGCTTCAAAGCCTTCTACTGACTAGTTCAATTCAACAAGCTACTACTAATGACCAAGCCACTACTACAAAGGCAACGAAAGTTAAGAGCTCAATTAATATATGTTAATGAGGCTATGTACAAGTCCAGTATTCAGGGCGGTAGGAGGAAGTGAGCTAAGCGTTAGTGTTATTCCGACTACTTAGTTGGATTCTGATCTACTACCCTGGATGCACTGGCAAACACATGACTTGGTCAAGAACCAGAGACCACTACCCTGACTTTAGAACCAGACCCATACTTGTCCACTTCAGACTAAACAAGGGATTCGGACTATCACTTCACTCTCACAGGACTGGAAACTTCAATAAGAACAGGAACTGGGGCTTCGAACACTCAGTCACTCAACCACTCCACTAACGAAGCTATCTGCCAAGTAACTACATGAGGTTTCTCTTTTGACTACCCGAAGATGGTACTCTCTTTTGACTACCCGACCCGGCTTATCTTTCTGATCCTGGCTCAGATCCAGCTACTGTTCCTGTTCGATAGTTCCTTAATTCTGCCCACCCCTCTTCGATCGATGGGTTGATACCATCATTCTTCCTGTTCGATAGTTCCTTAATTCTTCACGCTCCTATTCGAGGGTTTTCTACCATCAATCTTACCACTCTTGCTCGATACCTTTCCATCTCATCTCTCTTCCCCGATACAACGACACCCCTCAACAACCAATAAGGGCCTTGTAATATCATGAAAAAAGTGAAGTCAACCACCCGGACTTTAAGTGAAACACAAGCTTCCCCTACCCGAGTCACAGGCAATTCTCTACTATACCCGACCCGGAGTCCGCCCTGAACAACCCCAGTTTTCCTTGGTTGCCTAGTCGCTTGGCCCCTACTAAATCAATTATTGATCTTATTATATCGTTATTATATCATAATATTATAGGAGATCGGATGAAACTCCCCTTGAAACTTGACCTCGAACAGGAGAAGTGCTACCTGGCCTGGCCTCTACTTAGCCAACTCCACTCTTTAGTTCACTCCCGGTCAACTCTCTTCTTACACTTTCCCTTTAGCCGAGGAAACAATTACTTCTTTTCTGCTTTTTTTTCATTTTATCATTTCTTGTTTTTTCTTCCTTGCCGGATAGCTTGAATTGCTTCCCTTGAGACCTCTCCTCTTATCTGGCTACTCCACCTATGGCTCATCTCCCTTAATTCGGATAAAGTAAAACAACCACTGGGCAAGCTTATACTAATGTTGCTCGTCAGTCAGGATACAACCAGTCAGAAGGACAAAACGATATCTTTACCCTGGCATCGGTCGGTCGTGCATTGATCGGCACCGGCACCACGTAGTCGGCAACCGGCATTGGGGCAATGGTATGGTACTGGTACTAAAGGTACTATGGTATAATATGGTGCACCCACACCCCAACATGTAAGTAAACTACCCGAGCCTCAAAGCGAGTACTATCTGGAACTACCCGACCCGACCTCCAGAACTACTTCCCTTGAAGACCAGACCCGACCTCCTTTGTTTAGTTTGAGCACCCGACCTAGACTGCTTAGGGACATTCTGACTTAGCCTTCTGAGTTGGTCTCTTACTTTCCTACTTGAGAGAAAGAGCACCCGGCTTGTCACAGCTTCCCGAACACAGGATTAGATGCACCAGTATCGGGCTTGCACTCACTCCTCTCATTCTATCTAGCACTGGTTCAAGCCTTAGATGCACTGATTGAAGCCTGGTTGTTAGATGCCTCGGTCCACCAAGAAACTACTCATGACCAAGCAACGAGCACAATCACTCCCCTTTCTTGACTTCCCCGACCCGACCTCAGTTATTGATTACTTGACTAGCTGCCTCGCCTCGACTTCCACTCAAGCTTGCACTGATATGTTACCACACTGCTTCAGAAGCCCGAATACAGCACTTGGACAAGCGTATACAAGTACAGGAGCAGTACTCCCTGGCCTGGCCTCTCTCTTTGCTTTGTTTGATTACTTGTGTGCCATTGAAACCTCTGTTATTGATTACTTGTTCTATTGAAACTCTCTATCTGGTACTAGAGGAATCAGTACGGGCAATCGGTAGGCATACCAGCTACTAGACCTTAGCGACCAATACCAAGACCTTAGCTACCCAGCAGTAGGCTTGGACTTATGGGTTTGATTCTGAATCTTAGTACCCTAGCTGCAGGGAATCGGTAGGCACCGCATCAGTACCACTAGCTCCCTTGCTAGCTCCGTTCTCTTAACGACTAGCTCACCTCCCTATAGCTCACCTCTTTTTCATCCACCTCTGTAAACTGCCAAGCGAGTGACCGATTCCAATCTCCAAGAAGAGAACTCAAAACCTCACTTTAGAACTAGAACTGAAGACCCTTACCAATACCAGTAGCTACATACCAAATACAGAATTCCACAAACAAGCCTACCCGACCCTCAAGAGTCAGTCCACAAGCCCAGCAGCTGGCTACTCTCCTGTACCTCTTATCTATGTCAACTATTCACTTCATTCGGCTCTCTCTCCTCACCTTACTTAAGAACCAGAACTTTACCACTACTGGGCACCCACGTCCAATAGACCCGAGCTCTGTAAACAAATACAGATTCCACTGGACCAGACCTCTACTTGAAGACAAAGGAAAAGGATTCTATCTCTGACCTAGCGCCCGTAGTAGAGTGAAGTAGTATCACCTATGTGTTCAGTAGGAAACCTGAAGTTCCAGAGTCCGGAGAAAGTACCAATTCCTTGAGTTTAAGACCGCTCCCTTTCCCTTAGTTAAAGTATGATTACTCCACTTATGTATCGAGGTAGACAATTGTTATTAAAGATGAAAGAAATCCTATCCTACTAAACTACACTTAATACTTGACCTCATCTCTATCCTACTAAACTACACTGTAAACTTCACCTCGAACAAGATCTTTTCTTTTCTCTTGACCCTAAAACAGAGGCGCTATATGCGCTTCAACCCACTAACCTGCCCGAGTATTGGAATGAAACGATAGGCTCTATCCGAATTCAGTATTAGGCCTTCTCTTTCCAGGCTTGCTGTTAGGTGTCTTAGCCTTACACTTACCGGCTCCATTCTGTGACTGACTTGTTGCATTCTGTCCCTCCTTAGTTTGGTTCACCAAGGAACTACTAATGACCGCCAAGACACTACTACTGGACTGGAACCCTTAACAAGCAAGTCATTCCACAAGCAAAGCTGCTGTCAACAATACCAATTCTCTGGCTACAACTACTGATTCCACAGCTTCCCGAACCAACATCTTAGCACCCGACCGACCCTACCTATAATAAGTGTTAACCCCGAACCGAGACAAGAACGGAAAGAGTATCTACTGAAGTCGACCTAGACCTCGCAACAAATCATTCTTTCACTTTCCCGTAAGCCTTGTAAACAAATCATTCTTTCACTATCCCGACTGATTGACTTAGCGCTTCCATCGGAGATGAACTAAAGCCAACTCCCTCTATATATGCCAAATATGCCAAACACTTGAACAACTGAAATAGACTCCAGAGCAGATGCACTTGTTGGTTCTTCGATAGTCTTGATAAGGTTATTCCGCAATTACTGGCTTTTCTGCCCCACCCTAAAGTAAGTCAATGAGTAGAATTCTGTATTTGTTGCTCTAGTAGCTGGCAACCGAAACAAGACTTGAAACAACACTTTCTACTGGCTCTTTTGAAACAGGACTACTATACTGGTTGGGGATTCCACTGGAACTATAACAGTACTATACTACAACTACCGGTCTTAAACAATCACTAGAACTGTACAGGCACCCTACCTACCTATGGATTGATTTGATAGGCAATAGGAACCCAAATCTTTTATAGCTGCACCCATATCCATTAGACTAGGCACAAAACCAATATCTATTACATCACACCACCCCTCCTATTGAGAAATAAGGATGGAATTTGTACCCCCCAAATAAGGATTGAATGGACACCCGCACCGCTCGTATAGTATGGAATTGCCTGTTACAAATCCAGAGTTCACCGGTGTTCAGGGCTAAAGGGCCGCTAGTCAATTAGAAGTGAAGAACCAACTAGCCACTACAAGGCACCTATATCTATTATATTCTATTCTAATGATACCCGATGCCCCCTCTGGCTCTTAAAATACCTATCTTCTGGCTACCCAGTGCTTGCACAGCTACCACTATTGAATGTTGATCTTCTAGACTCGGTATTAAACAACAACAGGAGCAGTACTAAAGGGATGAAGACTAGAACCATTAACTTCAGGGCGGGATCTTTTCACTCCGCTGGCATACCGAACTGGTTGAGATCCTTTGCTAACAACTAGAAGAATCCTATCTTCAGGAGTCCTGTACTGTATTAGGGTGACATCTGTCTATTATACCTAGAGCAAAATCCTCTTTTCTTTATAAGCTTATTTGGTATTCCACTTCTTGCAAGTGCTTAGTCTGCCTCCGCATCTCAATTCCTATGTTTTCTGCCTCCGCATCTCAATTCCTAATCCTTATGGGCGATGTGCATTAGAAAATAAGAAGTTTAGTTCAACAGGGAATAAGTGAGAATAAGCATCAACAAGTAATAAGTGAGAATAAGCAAGGGTAGCTAGTAAACAAGTATAAATAGAAAGTCAAATAGAAAGTCTCTCAACGTCGAAAGCAAGGGTGAAAATCCAAACTCAAGTACTTCTTCTGTATAGGCTGAGGATGCCCAGAAATAGGAAATCATTAAAGCAAGGAGCACAGGGTTAGTGACTTATTCCATCTCAATACCCCGCTAATCAAATAGGCTTCTTCCACTCAATCAAGTTCAATGTTCACTTGTATTGGTCATAGTCAGTGGTGCAACTGTAGGCAAGCAAGAGAGGGCAGGGAAATCTCCAGCTCGGAAAGGGACTCTATAAATAAGTGAAATTCTAAGAAATCAACCCAGCTTCAAAGCCTCTAACTAAGCACTTAGTCGTAGCTTGGCTGATAGCAATTCTGGACTTCAGTACTTATAGCTTCGAGGATGGTAAGGGATGTCGCCTATTTCCATTCTTCCTTTCGATCAAGGTATTTCATGAAACAACTAACTAAGGCTCAGGACTCCTATGAAACTTCCAATTCGCCAAGACACAGATGACCACTCCTTGACTACTTTTAGAGGCATTCCCATTGAAATTCATTGAATAAGAGATAGGTCTTTCTTTGACTCTGCAACTACTATTAATAATAAGGGACAGGGCTTCAACTCAGGTATGATACTTCTTATTGGAAGCGGGCTTCTACTCTGTCTGATATAACTCTATTAACTCTGCATCTTCAATTCCATTCCATTCTTCTCTTTATTGCTCTAGTATTTGCGAGTAGTGACTTTTATGCCTTTCTGGGCCTATTGACTACCATAGTGGGAGTGGAATACTGAAGTGGAGAGTTGACAGTGTTGGTTACAAGTCCTGTGTGAGCCTGTCCGAGTCTGTAAGCGGGTCTTCAAGGTAAGTTGAGTTGCCAGTTTACAGAGGTGGATTCAGTTAGCAGAGGGAATAATTCCACATGCAGTACCAATATAGTTGAAGACCGTAGAAGAGCACAGGATTTCTTTCGTAAGAATTAAGGTCAAGTTGCCATAGGTATGCCAGCAGGGTAGGCGAGAAAGAGGCTATCCCTGACTGTTCAATCCGATGTTCAAGCCAGTGCTTTGTTCATGGCGGCAGGAACAGTTTACCCGGTGTTAGTAGCAGTGGGGATATGATCTTACGCATCCAGTAGTTGACTTAGAAGAAAACTACCAGGCACTGATCCGGATCTCCTAGACTTAGCAAGCACAGCTAATTATTGAGTATAGTTGACTTTCCTCGCGAACTGAAAGAGACTCCATTGCCAACAAATACGGATTCCACTAGATAGGATGAAACAATAGAAGCCGGTAACTACCTATGTGCGTGCCCTCTCCTGATGTAGCATCTTATCGAACTTATAGGATCATCAGCAGTGATAGTGATAAAGTCATCCTCACTTCAATATGTTCCAGTGGAATCTATCCGAATTATGTATTAGGCCTTACCTTCTACTTCCCTAGCAACTGCCCTGAACCCTCAACTCTCTTCTTAAAGGAAGGAGCGGTTAGACGCACCACTGTTATGCCTAACTCGAGCAGTACTACCGGGAGTGGAAATAGAAATAGATGAATTTGAAGTCATTGTTTCCTCTAAGCGGAAGGGAGTTGTTGCCAGCTGCAGGGCTTGTTGAATAAGTTATCAGTAATCCTATATATATAAAGAAAACCACTGAATTTAGTAGTTCATTAGTATGGATCAGAGCTAAGCAAATATCTCTTTTTTTCAGTTGACTTTACTTATTTTGTTTGATGGCAAATTACCTAGGAAGAGAGAAAACCAGCTTTCAATTGCATTCTTTTAGGCTTTATGCGGGTTCCCTTGCTTCTTTTGTAACACCAGATTTAGAGTAGCTAGGCCCTTCACTCCGGACTCCTTTACTAGTAGTAGCTTTGCCCGTTGCTTGGCCCTTGGCCCGGGATGGGATTAAACTCTCACAGGACTACCTGGACTACAACTACCGGCACTGAGGAATTGCATTAGTGGACTACGGCTATGAGCACAGCACTCAGTAACAACGGATACTAATCCAGCCTCTCTCTCCTATGGCTACTAATACAGTTATGGCTCTGCAAGTGAAGTGATTGTCGACTCGAATGAAGCAAGTCATAATTGAACTCATATGCCCGATATGACCAATTCTTCCCTATGCCCCAAATGAGTCACTTAAATGAGTCACAGCAGGAAGTTTACTTACCGGTCCTATACTAAATAATGGAGTTTTAGAGTTTACTTCACTCGAACAGGAATCTACTTTCTGACTGGAACAAGACTGGAATTGCTATCAGCCAAGGAACTAATAGATGAATGAGTTGAATCCCGAGTTGACGAGTTGAGGCAATCAGATCTTTGCTATCAAAAAAGCCAGGAGTATGGATATGGTCAGTGAATTCTTTGACTTGTGTCTGCTTGTCTGGCGCTCATAACTTGCTATTCTATCTTCTCTTTATGCTCATAACTTGCTATTCTATCTTCTCTTTATAAAGATAATCATTAAAAGGATAAAGTATTGTTTCTAGATTCATAAGCAGATAAGCGTAACTCCCTCTTACCACCCAACACCAGACTTTAGATTAGTGGTTTTCTACCTTCCGGACAGAAACAGAGACCAGGCCAAGTTACTCTTCACTCTACCTATGAAATTAGTAACACCTCTCCTCTCGCAACAAATACAGATGAAACAGGCTCGGCTCTGTCAACTAACCATGCTAAAACATCTTCTGCACCCGACCTCTATACTTCTACCAACAAGAATAAAGCTCTTAGTGCCCTCGCTTGAAACTCCAAAAAGTGCTTGTTAAACCCTATGAAAGAAATAAACGAGAAATCCCATTCCTTTAGTTCTTATAGAAAACATCAGCATCAGTGAGATTAAATGAAGTGTATTTGTTTCCTCGGCTAAAGGGAGTTCGGGCGCTAAAGTAAAGTAACGACTGATTGACTTCTGATTCTTCGATACTTTATCTACTGATTCATATTACAAAGTGTTCTATACTCCCATGACTTTCTACTTAAAGCTAATGAGCAAGCTAGGGCGCCTGTAGAACAAGCAGGAAAGGCAAAATCTGTTAATTGAGTTTCTCGAGCACCAATGAAAGATTTATGTAAAGACAGACATAGCTGGCCTCTCCTTTGAATAGCATACTCCACGAAACCTTGCTTCCTAGCCTGTACACAGGACTTGTAAGGTTGTGAAGAGTGATCTTTTTCTCTCCCTAGCCTATACCCTGTATAGCCTTTCTTTTGTGTTGATTCTTGTTGCTGTGCAGTCTGAGTGAAGTATCCGCTTTTGTTCAGTATGTTGGGTAGTCCTAGTAATGACTATAACTACGCTAAAGATTCTTACACTTAGTAAATTCCTATTAGCCTAATGTCTGAGGGAAGGTAGCTCCACACAAGGTGCTAAGAGCCTCGGCAGAAGCACCGATCTAGTTGTTTGATTTATTATTGACTTTGTCTTTACCTCATACACTTGACTTAGCCTTTCCCTCAAACACTGGCTCATGGCTATTACTAAAATACTTTAGCCCGTTGCTTGTTCCCTTGTGCGTTTACTTGTTCTCTATACTTTCATCACTCATATATACCCGGAGTTGCTTGTTGAATATAGGTATAATATGCGCTATAAGAGAAGGAGGTACAAAACACTGCTGACTGCTGACTCTAAAGAGAATTCGAGGTCTAGTATATGATTTGTCACACTCCTATGCTTGCTTATATGCGATGTACTACAAATTCCTCAATTCCTATTAGCGATGCAAGTGAGATAAATGAGTTGCTCCAGAGCCACATTCCTATGGCAACTATGGCCAATCAATACTAACCTCACTCCGGTGCTCAATAGACTCAATTGAACTGTCAACTCTCCCTGAACCCGACCCTTTAGCTGATCTTATCATTGAATACCAAACTAGTCCGGATTCCGGGTGTTAGAGAAGTATTGTTTCATCCCATACAGGAACAGTATAAAGAAAGAATAGAGTCTCATTGATACTAGAATGGGGCAGGCTATTAGGGAATCCGCTGTGTCTGTAAACCCCTACGAAGAATAATTAGCTTCTGCCCTTGCTTTAAGGGAATCATATGTTATTGGCAGCCTCATCTGCTTCTGGAACAAGACTGGAAGACGAGACTGAAGTAGACCTCGCTTCAAATCAAATACTAGAGTTGGGGCGAAGTCCTAATTAATAGCAAAAGTGTAGTTGAGCCTAATGTGGTGCGTCAGAGTTGCTCGTTACGCTAAAGTGTGTTCAATAAGAAAAACCAATAAAGAGTTTCATAGTAGTTATTGCAGCTGATGCCTTTGCGTGACGCGGTAGCGAGTGAAACACTCCTGTCTATGAGTATTGCTCTCCTTGTTTCAAGCCTACCGCTATTCACTTGAAAACTTGACTACTGCCCCAGTGAGTCTGTCCCTACTCGTGCTAGATCAAGTCCACCTCTGCTTCACCTCAATCAATATCTATTGGTTCATTCCGCAACTAGTGCCTATTAGCATTACTTTACTTGCTTGAAAGCTTTATTCCACTCACGAGCCTGTCGCTCTCCCTCACCCAATCCTTACGACCCTACCTAGCTGCCTTACCCTTCACACTCAGATACTCCTTTATCTCATTCCGAAACTGACTTATCCAACTCTGGCATGGTTTACTTGCATTCCATACCCCTAGTTTGAGTATTCCTTTCCCGATCTCAATGCCTATGTCTGAGCTAGAGGCTTACTGAACTGCCCCTAAGTATTACTTACTCCTATAAAAACCTATGACCTTATTCCCTGTAGTTAGAGCTTCGGCTCTTAACCTTGATTCTATACTCCTTGATTCTATTCCTATGGTTGGTTGTTGGCCTGTCACTCCCGCCTTCAATGCTTTTGTTTGCCCTTGCATTCTTATGTGTGATTAACATAAGTCAAAGAATTCAAACTCATAAGTAATAAACTAAACACTACCTAATAGAGTAGAAACTGAGGTCGGAATGAAAGAAAGGAGAAGAATACTTAGAAGGGAACAAGTATATGATTCTGATTATAATGAGCACTTATGCAGTCAACCAATACACCAATAAGTAGAGGTAGAGGCTGGCAAACACCCTTCCCTGAGTATGCCTTTCCTGTATCAACTCAATGCCGCTAGAAGACATCAGAAGTCAGAAACGAATAATCTGTACTATATTAGTTATTTAATAAGAAATGGAATAGTAACAAGGTGCTAAGAGCCTACTACTCCCCCAATAGAGGGAACTTCCAAACTAGGGCTAACACTACCGGTCCAGGTCCTTGTCTTACTTAATATTCTTCTTACTGTCCTTCCTGTTAATAAGTCTGCTGCTCCTTGATTGAAGTCTACCGCTCCTGCCTTAATGCCTTGCTCGTTAGTTTCAAACCACCTCTCTTCTCTATTGGGCTTACTCTCTTTATTGCAAGGCTGACTACCCTTATAAAGTGTGGTTCCTTTACTGATCAGAAGAAAAACAAAGAATAAGGAGTTGAACCAGTGCTTCTACAAACACAGGATTGAGCTCATTAATAGCAGAATCAAATACGAAACAAGGAATGCTACACTACCCATTGAATCAAATAAGTGTAAACAAGACTATCTTATACTGGGTCAAACAATGAACTAGGGAATATGGAACTAACCCCAGTAGCCCAAGCCTTATTCTATTCTATGTCTCCTCGCTGTCCACTCCTAGAAGTTGACTGAAAACTGCCCCCTCCAACTAGAGATTAGGCTTCTACTCTAAACTAGGATATGAGCTATAACACTAAGAAAGGAACTCTGCACAACAATCATAAAACACCGACCACAACAAGAAGAGAATAAGGAATAAGGATATTACTGATGAGAATGAAATAAGTACTAGATCTGTTGCGTCGTAAACATCTCTATTCTTTTTATTCTCCGTAAAGTGCATTGTGACCTATGTGCTATTGACATTGCTACCCATGTGCTATTGATACAAGCAATATCTAGTTATAGTGGTGTTCATTGCTACCTTACAGGGCGGATACACGGAGATGAGACTCATAGAGTCAACCCTATACGAATAATAATCATGAAACTAAGTGAACGGAAAAAGAAGGAAGACAAAGACAAAACGCCCGCAAACAGAGGTCTAACGCTACTGATCTAAAAGCGGCCTTTGAGCTCTGTTACTACTGATCCGGATATTTACTTTACTACCTATGATTGCTACTAACAAGCCTGTCCTGCCTTACAAGCCAGTCCTGCCTGACTTTCATTCGTGTACTTACAGTTAGGGCGCTTACTCTTTTCTTGATTCTAATTATTCGTTGACTTATTGATTCTTCAATGCCTTATTACATTAGAATATATGATTTATTCAATCCATAGTCTGGCTTGCTAGGGTTGCGAGGTCAGTCTGCCATTCATGTATCTAAATCGAACTACTTATATTAGAAAAACCCTACCACTATTAGACTGGAAACACTACTCACAAGACTTATCACCTACCAAAAAGAGCCTTCTACTATTTACCTCGAACCCCGCTTGCAAACCTACCGTTCTTTACTGACTTTCTTGCTTCTTAGTTACAAACTGATAATACTCCTTCCTGCCTCGCATACTACGAATTCGATTCCTATGCTTGGGTCTAAGCCTATTAGTTGACTTATTGATTCTTTCCTCTTATCTGTTTATTCGTGAAGTCACTTCGTGCGTATCAAACCCAGGGGAGGGCTACCAATAACTGTTCTCATAACTCGGGATCGGACTGTTCTACTAACAAGGCTGTCCTACGGGGGAGTCAGGATACTCTAAGGGTAGTAAGGATGATAGCCGGGATATTTAGAATGAGAGAAGGGCGTCTAAGGCTTATAGAAAGGAATACCCGATTTCAAGATAGGCGGGGGCAGGCTCACTCTCGAACTAAGGAAGTAAGGTAAGGAGGTTAGGTTAGGAGACATTCGCTCTAGTCTGTTTGTCAGTAGCTCTATTCTTCTCGGTATTGGTGACAGGATATCTGGATCAGTCTTAGAAAAGTGAATCAGTGAGAGAATTACCCCAAGGGAGAGGTTTTAGGTGAGTAGCGCTAGTTTGTAAGCAAGGTCACTTCTACTTTAAGTAGGGAGAGGCAACCTTAGAGGCAAGTAAGCCAGGATCAAATTGCTTATTTCCAGAATAGAAGTGAGGGTTGGTGCCCAGCAAAGTCAGCCTGATAGCTAGTGGAGAAAGGTTAAGGTCCGGTAAGGAAAGAATGGTATGAGGCAATAGGAGACTTCACCCGCGGAGAGTAAGAGACAAACTAGGCAGTGAGCGAAGGAGTTACAGTATCATATGTAGCGCAGGGTTCGAGGGCATCAGCTAAAGAATGAGTTTAGGGCATAAGTTCAGTTAGAGCTAGTTCTATTCTTTTTCTTATTTGTTTGTTTCTATATGTTATATGAATTGTTCTCCTCTTTTGATTCCTTCTATTCTAGATGCACTACATAGTACCACCCATGCTTAGTATCTTGACTTTCTCATTGAATTCTTTATTGACTACTTGAAATAAATAGGCATAGGTTGTTGAGAAAGAGACCTCGGGGGTTGGTTTACAAAAGAAAGGAAAAGGTATAGGTTTGGGCAAGAAGGTTGTGGTTTCAAGTCGTACTAGTTAACAGTGGAATTCCCGGCAATGAGTGTTATCCGTAGTGGACTTCCCCGCAATGAGTTTCAAGTAAGAGAAGCACTGGTTTCACTCTCTCTATATGGTGTTTCATTCCCTAAGTTATTCGTTCCATTCAGGTGGGTTCAAAACTCATGCCTATACAAGTACATAGGGGTTAATGCTGCCTTCGCCCACACACGAGTAATTCTCACTTTACATGCCTTTTATTCTTATGCTGACCACTGATATTCTTTATTGCTTATTCGATTATAGTATAAATAGATGGGTGTCCTTGGTTAACGCCTTAGACCCTTTGAGTATTAGTTTGACTCTGATATCGGTAGGGTTGTTCTAATAGTTTGAGTCGGCTTCTGATAGAGTAGCTCGGTTTTTTCCAGTAGTGGGTTCAGTCTACTAGGGTGCGCCGTGCTGCTAGTATACAGGTGTTGCCTTAGCAGTAGTAATCTCATTTGGAGGCTCCTTTCTTCAATGGCCTAGTTCCAAGTTAAGGTAGTTCGGGGCACTGTTCGATCTTTGCTCTTATAAGCTCCAAAACACAGGACTATGTCTACAGCCAAGCTACTACCTTCCGTTTCCGACTCCCAGGAATTGCACTCTATCCCGCCAACCAAGTACGTGCTCCTTGAAGAATAAGAATCTAGTTTAGTTCGAACCCTATCATAGTTTTCTACCTTACGGTGTGATTCTTTAGTTTGATACCAGAATAGCTCAATCCTCTTTGGCCGCTCCTGACGCCCTGAATACCAACGAACAACAAGATCAGGTTCAATTGATTCTCTCGCTGTAAGGGAAAGCTGTAACTCCTCATGCGTAAGTAAAAGAACTCTGTTAGCGCTTCCAACCTTAGCACAACTTGAATAGATTATTGGCATAAGAACGAACACTACCCCTTGAACTTGAACTAGAACTATAGGACAGAGGCACGCACCCTATATGAAATATGAGTAAGCTGCCCAACGCACAAGGGTTTCATATGCACCTCCACTAATATAGTATGTAACCGGACCGACCTCTGCCTATCACTTTTGAGTGAGTTCTTGCGCTGTTGTGCTATCGCTTCCAGACTATTTGTTTTTAGGTGCTAACGTGAAAGTGTTCTTTGAAAAGAATTAAGGCAAACAGAGCTCACTAACAATCAATCTCTGGCGCTTGAACAAGTAACTCCACAAGCCTGAGTTTTCGTTATTAAAGTCAGCTCCCCTACTTACTTAATGTGCAAACAAAGTCGTCTATTGCACAAACAAAGTCGTCTAATCAAAGATAGAAGAAGAGCGGCCCAGCCCACTACACGGTTAATGCTAAAGTTAGCTCCCCTACTTAGCGCAAAGATAACAAGTAGTGCAATTCCATAAGCCCAGAGTTCTCTTTCCCGGGTTTCGTCAACCGAGTCCACAAAGAGTGAAACA
The DNA here is from genome assembly GCF_036884655.1 of Musa acuminata AAA Group. Taxonomy (NCBI): domain Eukaryota; kingdom Viridiplantae; phylum Streptophyta; class Magnoliopsida; order Zingiberales; family Musaceae; genus Musa; species Musa acuminata. The sequence goes on from NC_088329.1 coordinate 18,494,312, forward strand.
AGCTGCCGGCTCATCTCTGCTAAATGGTATCTCCCCTGCAATTGATTCCTCTACTACTCGCTGACCAAGAAAGCACTTGTCACCAACACAGTAAACTGGAACAGAACCGCTTGCACTGCTTCCTATCGGCTCGGCTTCTAATCCTTCTACGGATCTTGACTATACTTCCTCACCTTGACTTTATGTTGTATCTGATCTAGCTCTGTATGATATGGATTGAAACCATCTGGTCGGAGAGCAAGGGAGCAGGCTGTTATTACAGTTCGACAAGCAACTAAGCAAGACAGGCAAGCAGCCTTTGAGTGCGGTCAATAGGATTGTTACTAACTACATTCCGGAGTCCACCGAGTCACTACTAGCAGGAAGTTTGAGTCACAGTGAAATTAGTTTGGTGCGACCGATGCCATTAGCAGTTCTAAAGTCACAAGTCTCGTAGTTGCAGTGATTGGCTTGACCGAGTTGAGAGTTGGGGCAATCAGAGATGAAGCTAGATCAGTTCTAAAGTAAGGTTAAGGCGTTGGTAAGATTCAATTAAGAATTATGGCAAAAAGAGAAGAGATAGAGGTATATCCTGACCAAGTAGTAAACAAAGAATTCCATAGAATGAGCAATGCCAGCTCTGTTGCTTGTTGGGACTGTAAACCCTTCATTAGTTGTGGAATCCCAAGTTGAATCTTAGAATTAGAAAGAAGCAGGGTGAGTTGGGTCTACGAGATCATAACAAGTGCTTTCTTCGCCCATAAAGATGTTAGGAAGAAATGACTTATAAGCTCTCTTAGTCGGATTCACTTAGTTGCAGGTGCTAGTGTTGGAACGGTAATTGGCTCGGCTTTCCCTTTTGTGAAGATAAGTTCAAGGCTTTCCCTTTGCACCCGTTGCTTGGCTGTTTCTAGTTTATTGAATTTGATTCTAAATCTGTTCAACCCACTAGATTCTTAAGTAAACACCATTCTTATTGGCACTACCGGGACTCGAGTGAGAACACCCATCTTTGCTGGCACTGCTTCTATATAGGATTCCCCTAGAACTTCGATTTCTTCACCGAGAACCTGAACTAACTCTAGCCTCCTTGCCGACCTATGCTATGTCTTCAAATGCAATTCTTCACTGAGTCCCACTTTTGGTGTTCATGGCGGCAGTCAAGTCTCTGCGGATCGCCTTAGCATTGAGTCTTCTGGTTTATTGAATTGAAACCCCTCCCCTACCTATACAAGTTCCCGAGTAGGGAGTAGGAACAATATCATCAGCCGGGTACGCTGCAAGGGTCTCTGTTTCATGCTACTAAGCAAGACTAAGCTACGGGAGTTCTTTTCCTAATTTCATGGCGTCAGTGAGTTACCTGTTGTGCGTTAGTCCGAGGAAGAAGTAGAGGCCTAATACCGGTAGTACTACTGTAAGTCAGAAGGAGAGGCCAGTGCAGTAGAAAAAGAATGAACTAAAGCAAGGGCCAGGGCAGGGGAAACAAGAGAATCCTCAGTTCTAAAGTCAAGTTCCGGGGGCAGGGGAAGAATCTTACAAGCTAACCTAAGCCAGAAGTGGTGCTACAAAAGCGGACAAGTCGACTCATATTCATATAATATAAGCAAATCTGTTTGTTAGTACGTTGCCATGAGTGGAAAGGGAATAAGTGGTAGTTTTGACTCCATTCTCATTCTAGGGTTTTTTATAGCAAAGTGGTAGTTTTGACTCTATTCTAATTCTATACTATAGGGTAGGACTGGGCAACACAAGGGAAGGGGAGTTTGGGCAATCAGATAGTCTATACTAAGCTTGGTGGGTAGGGTAGGCTGATTGAATTACTTGCTTGTTAGGATGGATATGATAGTAGCCAGCTGCTTGGCTTGTGGAATCCCTTTTGTCTTGATTTAGAGGAATATTAGCATTGATTAGGTGACGTGGATCAAGCAATCTTCAGGAAGTTGATGTTTTCTTTTGTTAGTCTTTTGGTTACTATTGAAAAGTAAGACGGATAGGGCTTGACTAGGAAGCAAGCAAAGCAAGTCCCTACATACCTGCTAGCTGTCTCGTTTAGGGAGTCCCCTTCTTTACTGAGTAGGATTCCCGGGTTCCTATGCTATTTGGAAGGCAGGGTGCTATTGTACCAGTAGTTTAGTGGCTTGAATCAAATCGTTTGTCTAGAGAGGGTGTAGCGATAACCAAAGCAGACTTTTACTCGCTGTATAGGCGACTTAGAGTGGTGTATCGAACTACAAGACAGGAAGGAGCACTTTGATTCACAAGAAGAAAGGACTTTAGGAAGGCTTGGAAAGGGAGCAAACATAGTGAGGAGAAGCTTTCAAAAAGGCCAATAGCCGATAGCGGATGTAACTAGCCTTAACTTCTGAATCGACTTTCAAGCTGATGGGAGTACGGCTTTCTTCAAGGAAGTGTCCCCTAGGATTGGATTAGTAAATAGCCCTTGGATTCGCCCTTGTACGTAAGCCTAGAAGCAAGGTGCCGTCAAGCCTTTTGAATCTTATCCATTGAAGAATAAATACTGAAAGACTGAAACCTGCCCCTTGTATTCTTATTAGATTAGTGAAATAGGGTTCCAAACTGCGCCCCCCTCTATAAAGAATTGGAAAAGTATAGACCCACGCCTAGGGATATATGAACGCCATTCTTCAGATGTCTTCGCTGTTCGATAGTTATTGTTGCCAGGATAAGCAGGCACGAACTTGAGCGCCCTAGTTTTTGAGTACAATAAGGGGGCTAGGAGGTAAGACTTGCACTTGTTAAAGAATACGCGCACCCCTTCAGAACAAGGCTCCTTGAAAGTCAAACTGAGATTCTAAGTTCCGGAGGGACCAACCATTTTCAGGAGAGGGTCTCACATAGCGGAAGGCCACGGCTTTGATGAGTGTTCAGCACAATACGGTATGCCACCAGCATAAATGAGGCGTACAAGAGCTACTGGCACGAGATAGATTTAATGCCAGCCTGGAAGTGATTCGCTAAGTAGGGTTTTCCAGCGGCCTATATTGTAGAATCGTCGATAACCTGGCTGCCACTAACCGTCCTCCAATTACTATTAATTCATATTGAACTAATTCATCCAATTACTATTAATTCATATTGAACACTAATTCATATTGAACCTTCAAGGAACGAATGAGTAGAGTACAAATCAGAGTTACCTCCGAGCTAGGGATGGAGAATATGTAATAAAGGCCGTAGCAAGGAGACTTTCAAAGACCTGTTTGTTAGAGTAAAGCCGGAACTTTCATTATGGATTCACTAGCACTAGTAGCGGCTTCAGTAGGATAAAACAGCAATCCCCAGCTTTCCCACGCAATGTATATTGTGAAATGGTGGCGCTATAACAAATCCAGAGTACCTTAACTTGCGGCACAAGGTAACCTTCACCAGTCATACCAATTTATGGGGATTCCGGATCTGCAGCTCCAATTAAAGCCATGAAACAAGTGGCTACTCCTACAGCGGGGGCTTCTCCCACCAAAGAATTCAACCTTGACTCCCATATATCAGAGAATCCATTAATTCCGGGCACCTGCAGTATAGCAGCTGGGATGGGAAAGACAAAGAACCAGCCAACAATGTATGCCTTAACTTCGTTCCTCTCATATTCCTTATAGAATGGGCTCCCCTTAGAATTTTCCTTATAGAATGGGCTCCCCTTAGAATTCACGAGATCTATAGTCTTGGATGAATCCTCTTTTTCGGGGTCGATCAACCCTAGAGGACTCGATGGCTTAACTGCCCTGTAAACCAGGGATTGACTTTTCTAGTGAAAAAGAGACCAACGTCTTGGGGCTAACGTGGGCGTGGGATCCGCTCAACTACTTGTTTAGGTAAATATAGAATGCCTTCCCCAGGTCATTTTCTTAGGAGAAACTATGCGCTTTTCAAAAAAAAGGTCGGAATAAATCGGGTTGGTTTTCAATATAATAGAATAGATAGAATATTTCAATATAATAGAATAGATAGAATATGTTACTATACCAGATAGAATATGTTACTATACCTGTAGATAGAATATGTTACTATACCGGCTTGATGCAAAAAAAGACAAAACGGAATTGGATTTCCACTCATAAGGAATGAAGGTTATCCACCTTTGACAGGGTTGTATTTTTGGTTCAAATGGGATGGTGTTCAAACTCCCCAAATGCTGTCTAGACAGCCCCTTTCTGACTCGGCGAAGGGTAACTCTCCTCCGGAGCATGCTTAACTGCAACTCATTCGTCCTGACCAAATTGTAGAATCTATCTCTCAGCGATTCTTTTATCAGCGAATCACCACGCCCCGATCGGCTAATTCTCGGTTGCTTTATCGAACAAAGCGGGATATCTCTATTTTCCACCATTACTGCAGGCGTCGACCAGCAAAGCGATACGGCACTTACATAAGAGCACGAAGAAAGAACGCTTACATAATAGTATATAAACAACCCATCCTTATGTAGAACCTATGAACATGAGTAAAGCGCCTGGATGCATAAGGGAAGTGCACGTTTGTGAGACCTTTGTCGGGATGCATTAGGGGAGTAAACCTACGAGCACAGAAGAGCGTGGTACCGCTGCCCCTCTATAAGTATAAGGTAATCTGCTTTTCTGAACCCAGCTCGCGCACCCAACATAGACTTTGATATAATAAACACAGCTTCATATCTTTAAACTGAGTCTGATCCATTTAAACTGAGTCTGCTCCTTCACTACATTTCTTTATCTCCTTCACTACCTTTCTATCCTTCACTACCTTTATCTCCTTCACTACCTTTCTATCCTTCACTACATTTCTCTATTTCTATAATAGTTGCCCCGGCGCGCATCGGTCAGGTCAACCTAGCTCCGGTCGGGACGGACGATCCCTTATTTCCAATTGAGTGGGTGGGAAAGGAAAAACCAAATGCTTGTCATGCTATTCATTCCTACGGGGAATCTTCCTTTGCATTCATTGATTCCTTGGATCAAGGACATGGGAGGTGTCCGCCAATTGAAAGTTCAAAGCCCCAGCATAATTCTTTGTTCCTTCCCATTTGCATCGTATTGTCCAAGCTCAGAGAGTTGTTCATTTTAGCCGATTCTACAAGATCTATGGTACGATTGATATCGAATATGGTTAACCCCCGTCCAGTCCAATAGTCAAGGGTTTTTCTGCCCCACATGTGAAAGCCTATTTATGTTCCAATCCGATCGCTTCCGGACATATATGTGTGGTGAACTGAGCCCCTATGGACTACAAGGTTCTGGCTGGTCGGGCAGATAATGAGTCGCCAATCCACATTGGATCGATTGCTACTCTTGGAGAATGGAAAAAGGGTGCTGCTTCGATTACAAGTATACAGGGATTCAATGACTTTTATGGGTGCCGAGAATAAGGAACTACTTCCAAAGCTTCTTATTCAGATCCGGAAACAGCTGATTGAGAGTCGCTCTGGTCGAGTACAGGCTTGGAAGTCACTTTGAAGTAATAAGTACTTCCGTCTAATATCTTCAAGCGAGATCTTAAGCGGAATAAAGTCAAGTTCCGGGGTGAAGAAAGTCTCTCGGGCGAAGGGAAGCAGCAAGCACAAGTTCTGATTTCGGGAGTTCGGTTTCCAGTGTTGTTGTTGGTAACTACGTTGCTTGGCGCTTGGTGGTAATGAAACTCAAAAGAGAGAATCGCCACCTAGTGGAAAAACGCCTATTCTACTGGGTTCTATTGTTTCGCTCTACCCTCCCTTGCTCTAAGTCTCTGTATCGTTCCTCGTATTCTTGCTTGTTTGTTTTAATGTCCTAATTGACTCCTTTCGTTCTCCAACAACTATTGATAAGAATTGCTTTACTATACCCATGAGTCTGCCTTTGCTTGGTCTCATCCTTAATGCCTTGACCATCCGTATGACTTTCCTCTTTGATTTGATGGCGAGTTGTGAGACTAGGATCTAGCACTTATATAGTAGGTATCGTACGGGGCTAGCGTAGCGCATCTATAGTAATAGACTAATGGTGGTCAGCATCCGAATTGAACTTATGAGTATAGGCATTACCCTTATTAGCAACTGAATAGGTGTACTAACGGTTATAGCTATAAGACGAATTTCCCAGTGTGATTCCAGGTATGATTCAATCGTCTCCAGGTGGAGTATCACTATGAGTAGTGCTATTCCGATTATCGTGTTCCATTACCTTTAGTAGGAGTTCGTTCCCCGAGTGCAATTCTCATACCAGTGTTCGTTCTTTCCTCTTCCATTCTCTAGTTTCCTTTCCTCTCTCCCCTCTGTCAACTCATCATGGATTCAAAAGCACTACTACTTTGATTACTACTTTAATAAGGGTAAACTGTATAAGATGAAACAGGACAACTACTAATACTTCTTGAAACTAACCTAACTCTGTGGCTCTCCCTGTTCATAGCCTTACCCTACTGCATCTAGGGCTTCAATTGCTTAGTGCTTATTCCGTTTATTTAGACAAATTCTTCAATTGCTTCCCTGGCCTACCGCTCCTTCTTGCCCAACCCCAGTTCTCTTTCTTCTTTGCCCGAACCTATTTCTCTTTCTTCTTTGCCCGAACCTATTTCTATTTCTGGACAACCCTATGGCGTGCTCTTTCAGAAAAGTATTAGTCTAAGCATTGAGTAGTTGACTCTGTGTTCCCCAACTCCGGTATAGTCACTTTACTAGGAAATCTACTACTGCCTAACAGACTATAAAAGGTGCTTCCAAGACTGAACTAGTTCCCAGCTAGAATAGGAACATTGGAAATAAGATACTACAGTGCACTAGAGGAAATAAGATACTACAGTGCACTAGAGAATTGAACCAAGAATTCAGGAGTTGACTCGTTATTAAAAGAATGTAATTACTACATTAAAGAAACACATAATTGAGGGCCAAGCAACGGGCCAAACAGACAAGTCACTCAAGCGCAACTGCACTATTCTCTCCAGCTCGTGTGGGACTGATCAGGCTGAACCCACTACTTATTATATTGATACTAGAAACAAGGAATTGAGCTATTCACTATAGAACTCAACTGGTGCTACCAATACCCGAACTCAAAAAGGGGAAGTGCACTCAGAAGTACAAGAATACACCTAACGAAAAAACGCTATAGCTAAAAAGTGATACTAAGCTCTCCCTTTCTTTGACTCCTGGTTTGGATTCTGAGATAGAGGTTTTGGAAAGTAAGTAGTACGGCTTGGAAGCGATTGAGCATAATAAGGCTTTTACACTACCTGCTGGCTTAGCTCCTATACTAATTAGAGTGAACTTCTTCTCATGGGTATGAGCATGCACTCTTATACTAATGGATTGAGTTCCGATACTGACTTGAGTCAAATGGATTGAGTTGTGATACTGATGAGTTAATGGATTGAGTTCCTATACTATCGAGTGGAATGGAATTCCCGGAATGAAAGAAGGGCTAACAAGACGAAAACTCTCAACAAAGGCTGAAACTCAAAAGAGAGAATTGTAATTAAACGGAGGAGATATAATTGCACTGGGTAGTCCGAGCCTTACTTGCTGGCTAGAGTCTCCCTTTCCCTTCTTCTCACTCGGGCACTCCTTGGTTGGATCCTACCCTTCCGATGTTGAAGTGGAACTTGCCCCTCTGGCACTCGTTACTCGCATTCTGGAGTTGTAGCTACAATGCCTATGCTGTTCCAGTGAGAATCCACCTATCCTTGCTTTCGCTCTGAAACTAATGTATCTCATCCTGTTACTCTGGGTACGATGTAGTGCATCCACGATAGGCTGTAACTCAATTATCATCATAATGGTAACAGGGAGGCCCCAAGACTTTAATGCTATACAGGAGATCGCACTAGCAAAAGCTAGACTGGAACGAGAGCATCTGAACAAAACTAGGAACTTCCACTTCTTTCTCATAAGAAAATGTCCGTAAACCAAGCCTTATTCGTTAGCTCCATCATTCTATGCCTCTTATTTCAGTATTACTTTCCTTTCTTTGATTCTGACTTGATCTTGTAAGTCTCCTTGCTCTGTTCCTATTCTTTGACACTTGCTTGCTCGATTCTGAATTTGCTAGTGGAGTTTCTTATCGGCAGTAGTAGGGTTCTCGCTAGTCACTAGTTTCTTTCCTACTTGCCAGTTGAGCTCTGTGTCCCTCCGCAGCTTAGCCATTCTTTTCTCCTGGGCAGTTGTTCTGCTTCACTCCGATAAGCCATTCTTTTACCACTTAGCCCGGTATCCCAACTAACTAATGCACAGGCCCGCTACGTATTTATTCTGAAATAAGAAGTTGGATTATGATTCCTTGCCCTATTACTCTTGTCTACTCGACTATTATTGGTATATCATAGAAAAAAGGCTATTTGATACCAGAATACAGAGGAAAAAGTGTCCAGGTCAAGTTGAAGTTGAATACCGAGTTTAGAAAGAAACTACAAGCTTGCCCCCAAAGCCTACCTCTAATCTAACTACGTTGCTAGCGAACCAGTACTTTCTTCTTTTATTCCAGGAACTTACTTCTGCTTGCAGGACAGAGCCATAGGTGTGGGGGATAACAAGAAGAGAACTGATGGAGGTATCGTTGCCCTAGGTAAGAGGTCGGGTAAGAGACAAACAACCACTAGAAAATACATTATTTCAAATAAGGCTGAGTGTCTTGGCTCATCGGACTATAGTGATTCCTAAGGTGTTAGGTAAACTCTATTCTTACCTTCCTGAACCAGGCATTCCAGGCAATGAAACAGGGAATGAAAAAAGAGATACTGAATTCAGGAGCAGCTAAGGGTACGAGTTCGGGTCGGATACGAGTGTTATATCAACTGGAATGGAAGAATGGGGAACAACTACTAAATCCTTGCCTAGTTACTATTGATACCCATACTAGCTACTAGACATCACAACACCTCTGGCTCATCTGAGGAATCAGGTAAATCAGGTGTTCCAGTTCTAAAGTAAGTAAGGGTGATTCCGAGTGTCTTGGCTGTAGCAAGAGGAGAGTTAGGCTAAAGGTATTCTGTCAGAGTAGAGGGATAGCTTATTGCCTAATTGCAGAAGATTGGTCATACCCTCAGTAACTTATTGCCTAATTGCAGAAGATTGGTCATACCCTCAGTAACTTATTGCCTAATTGCAGAAGATTGGTCATACCCTCAGTAATACCTTATTTCTGTATTTCTTTTCTTTCTGTCATAAGATCGGTTCCTCTGGGGAAAACCAGAGACAAGGAAGGGCGGGGCAGCCTTGGAAGCAGTGGTGTCAGTTTCCAAGCAAGGGGAGTCATACTGAATCTAAGGAGTCAAAGAATCACATAAGGCAATGTCAGTAAAAGGCCCTCTAGTCTCCTGAAATATAATATAATAAATAAGCTACTCCATTTTGTATAGAAATAGTGTATGGGCCAAGGGAACTCAAATCTATCTTTTGAATCATATTTTGGATCATCTGTGTTTCTCCAATTCCTAAAGATAGTAATCCGCCTCCCTTAAATTCTACTAAGTAAGGCAAGGACTAAGTAAGGCAAGGTTCAAACCACAATTCCTATTACTCTTGTTCAATTCTGGAATTCCTAGACTTAAGTGCTAGTGTTTCTTCTACTGATCTCGGAGACTTAACTGGCATTGCATCTTCAGTTGCTGGTTCAGAGGATCTGCCTTCCCTCACTACTTTCCTAGACTTCACTCGCACCCAACATCTTAAGTAGACCTAGACCTAGCCTAAAAGCCAGTAAGAGATTTCCCACACCAACACAAGACTGACTTTAGAACCACTTAAATTCTATCTTAATATAATAGGCCGGACTAACACCAACAAACACAGGACTTGTAGCCTTAACCTTACCCGGCTTGTCTGCTTTTCTGGCGGAGTTAAAGAGGAAAGAGTTAAGAAAAGAGTTCATGTAAAGGCTTTGAAGCGGGGGAATAGAAGTTTTCTCAATAGAGGACTAGTTAAAGTTTTCTCTGTGTTTTAGGTCTACCATTAAATAAGGGCAGAGAAGCAAAGCAGGGTGAGTTAATTCCGTATACTTGACCTCGAGCAGTCTCATCATACTCTGGCGCATCTCATCTCAATGATCTGTAGCAAGAGGTACAGGGGCAATCAATAGTCTAGGCGACATCCTGAGTGGAATCAACAAGCAACTACTAAACAAGCCACTCTGGATAGATAGCCAGCCGGTTGGATTCTTGAGTTTTATACCTTCTGGTGTGCCAGGGTTTCACATGAGCATAGGTTAGTTAAACGACTCTAAAGATGGGTGTTCAAGCAGGGTACTCTCAATCCATTCGGAAAGGCACTCTATAAATACAGGTCGGCAAGGTAGACAATAGTAAGTGGGTAAGAAAGAAAGGAATGGAAGGGCCAAGCAACGTATAGACAAGAGAAGAGGAGAAGTAGACTATTCCAGAGGTATACAATTGTTATTAAAGATTCCATCGGGCAAGCAACAGTACTTGAGCCAGAAACCCAGGGATAAGAGCAAGAGTTCAAAGTAGTGGAATACGGTTGACAGGAAAGTCGAGTTCGGGGGAAAGAATCAATATTTTCAAGCAGGGGTCGAGGCAGAATCCAGTAAAGGTTCGAGTGTGGAATCGAGATCATCAGCTTTCTTTAGAAGGATAAGAAGCCAGATCAGGTGAGTAATAAGAAGCCTCATCTACTCTTTAGCCTTATTGTCCTGATCTAGTTCAAAGTACTGAATACGAGAGTCTCTTTCCGTTCTTGTTGATTCGTAAAAAGAAGATTGGACTGAATGATCAACTGCTGAAGCGCTAAGACAATAAGTGGAATCCTAGTCGACTCGAGAATCAGTAGTAGAAAGACAGTAAGCTAGCGCACAAAAGAAGAAACTCCACTTGAAGAAGCACCCTGATGGCTCCTGACGCTAAAACCCAGGACTTTTCTCTTTCGAATCTTTCTCTTGATATAGGAGCTCGTTTAGCCTTCTCCTTATTCTTTACCTGAACAAGTATATTTTCCTTGCCCAGCCTCGGATCCAGATCCTTAAGCTTGTTAGTAGACCTCGCATCAAAGCCAGGAACTACACTTTCTGAACCCAAACCTTAACCACTAAGTCAATAAGATAGTATATGTTGGTGCCGATCAGTTATGTTAGGTGTAAGGGGAAATTAACCTAATGAAACCCTGGAATCACATATCGCGGCATCTTACTTCAAATAAAAGCAGATTTACCGCTGACCCACCAGAACCATTGATTGAGTACAGCCCCTTGACTCGGGAGATAAGGTGCGCTCTCACCGCCTTATTCCCTCAGACACTTACTTGCTTGGCTCCCGGGCATCTCTATCCAATGCATTATTTTCGATAGCTTGAAGAACCCTTTCCCTTGAATCGCATATAGGCACCGGACAAAGTATACTAAGTCAGGATCCCCTCTTTGCCTTTCATCGCATATGGGCACCTAAGTATACTCAAGATTCCCTGAACCCTTAACCATCGGAAGAGGCACGCACCCTATATTAGAAATACTAGACTATATATTCTCAATACGGAACCATTAATTCCAGACTTTTCACTATTAATATATTATCAATACGGAAGGAACTATTATTGGAAGAGCCTATATTATCAATACGGAAGGAACTATTATTGGAAGAGCCTATATTATCAATACTCAACTTCTGGACTTCCCGCTCTGTCTTTCAAGCAGAACAGTGTATTTGCAACCGAACTCCACCCTATATATCTTTTATAACCAACAAAGGAAGGCGGCGCTAGGGGACTCTCCAAAGCACGTAAATAAAGGCCAGCAGTCAAGGTCTAAGACGAAACAAACTCGATACAATATCGGTCCTCCAACACAACCAAAGACTCTGAGATGCCCTGATACAGGCTTTTTCACGACCAACAACCAAATTAGAGCTTTTCCTTTCCAATCCGGTTCATCCGATGCGAAGTGCTATTTCTCGGGACGTGGCTTACTCGGCTGGAGCATCTGACACAGGCGTCTGGTTAAGTCGTTTTAGACCTTTTTAGATGTATTCTCCTCCTTTTCAGAGGACAACCAGTTATTCCTGCTCCTCTTTATTCGGCGGGAGAACGCACTTTCTTTCTGTAGGACGAGCACTCGGTGGCTCCAACTTCGAATAAGAATAACCTTCTATTCTTCCCCGCAACAGAATAGAGTAGCTGAACGAGGGTCTTAGGCCTAAACTCTTTCATGAGCAGCAGCAGATGGCCTTTCTTTAGATAGAGAGAAATAGAGAATCCTTAGATTAGATAGTTAGATAGAAAGAAATGGATAATGTAGTAAGATTTTCTCAGGTACACTCCCGAAGCCGCTGACGCTGAGGAAAAGGAATGGCTGCCCACTCTTTCGATGAAGGGTGAATTATGAACCTTATGGTACTATAGGTATGGTACTTCCTTCTGGTACTATAGGTATGGGGCATGACATGTTGTTCTGTCATGAGGAGTCTTTCTTTCCCGTCTTATTGGTGAAATAAAACACTTTTGATCTTCTTGCCTTCAACAACAAACAAAACCTTATTTCTTTGTCCGTTTGTTAAGCTAAGCTCCTAACGCGTAAAAACAAGCAAACAAGGTAAAGGCTCGCTTACGTGCGTTTCATTTCATTATTGCGTTGCTTCTTCAGTAGTGGTGTGTTTTTACCTGTTTCTTTTCTATACACAATGCTTGTTGCTGAGATTCCTACTTAGCCCTGGATACCGCACTGCTTGCTTATTATCGGCTTATACTTAATGAATGACAAATTCCGACCAATCTCTAGTACTTACTAAAAGATTACGATTTGGAATGAACCATTATACTTGTTTGTTTTGTTACGGCAATAACACACTTTAGAATATCAGGGTCAAGAAAGGAAGGGTTAGATTGATTTCGAAGGGTAAAGGGTTAGATTGATTTCGCTTAAGGGTAAGGGTTAGATTGAGTTCCATCCCATTTGGCAAAAAGAAAGGTTCTATTGAATCCCAGCCATTTGCTTTGCCAGTCATCACTATGCCCTGGTGCTTCTTCCCACCGGTCAGCCAATTCTTCTTTCTTCGGATTCAGCCGCTCGAAAGATGAGCTTCTACAGTTCCAAGCTATAGGTAAAGAGAAGGGCTCAGGAAAGCAAGCAGCAATTTGATTCTTTCAATAATGAAAGAGGAAGATCAGACTGAATGCTCAACTGCGTCAGTCAAGTTTCAAGGAACCGACCCATAGCAAGCGGGAAGTAGAGGTCAAGGAAGAATAATCAGAATCATAAAGATCAGAAACAGAATACGAAGCAAGATCAGCAGCAAGCATTGTAGAGAATGGGGTAATTACAGAATCAGAGTAAGCATCCGCAGAGTCAACAGATAAAGCATTAGATCCCCAACAGTAGATTCTAAGTAAGGAAAGGAAGCTTATTTGAATGAAAAGTAAACATAGGATAGGTCTAACCTGCGCTAGGGACTGGAATTGCAGCAATAAAGGTATGTAAGTCAATCTCCAGCTCAAATAGAGGCCAACGAAGGAAGAGAGAGAGAATCTTATTAATGTTATTCATTCGAACAAGTAAACAGTGAGAGTGCTAAGTAAACCATCTCGCTGCTACCCTACCAATACTTGCAAGCAGTATAAAGCAGGGTGCCGACAGCCATTCTATTCTTCAATGAAAACTTTCTACTCGCAATTCTTCACTGGAGAGCGCAGAAGTCTTACCAAGAGTAGGAACAGGTTCCGTATCTGAAAGCCGAAGAAGTATTAGAAGCTAAGCAGGAAAAGATGCAATGAAAGTATCTCGGAAAGGAGCTCGAAACAGATATTCGTGCTTAAAGCTTAAAAATAGGAGTTAGAAGCGCTAACTGAGTTCTCTTTACTTGTTGAGCCAGACACAATGGAACTCTCCTTGATGAACTATGGTTGTTTACCTATTTATATCATGCCTAGCAGCGGGTAACAACAATGTCTCCGTTTCTTCCTCTCCAGTATAGTTCTGACTTTCCTGCGCGTACTATCTTATTTTCTTCCCTTAGCTGCTACGCCAATACAGGATTATTCCCTTTACCCCCGACTGGAAGTTCTGATTACTCGCTTGCTGCTGACAATGATACAATTACTCCCCTTGAAGATTACCCGCTTGCTGCTCCCTAACACGTCAAAACTCCTATCGTGCAACTCAAATCAACATTTCTGAACTGATGCATGCGCTTCATTGAAATATTTGATCTAGTGCGCATATCTAATGGGTAGGAATTGAACCTCACCTTTAATACTAGGCTTTTCCCCGTAGAGCTCTGCTCATGGCTTTTTCCCTTTCTTTGCGTGCCATGTCAAGTTCAATTGTTTTATTTGGAATGTAAAGAAGACAGAATGCGAATGCACCTTAGGAAAGGTGTGGCATGCTTCATTTATACTCATATTCTTTATGGCTTTAGTAGCACTCAATTGCTTCTGCTTGAAGGGCATAGGCAATACATTCAAGCACAAAGGCATAGGCAACACACATTGGACAGAGGCACAAGGGCTTAAGAGGGAATGGAAGAATTAAGGACAGACAGAGGCACAAGGGTTAACTCGAAATACGGAATTTCCTCCACTTTCTGAACCCAAACCAACACTTATTTTAGATACTCTCTCGACTTTTGTACACCTCGTTTCAAAGCAAGTACTAGATTATGCCTCGAACAAGACTCCACTTTAATAACCGAACTTGTTGAATTGCTTGCTGGTTCCCTTGCGCAACTAAGAACTAAACTGACCTTGCCTACCTAACTCTCTTATTTATTACTAGCTTATAGAAACCCTAGCCCTTATTTATTACTAGCTTATAGATACCCTAGCCCTTATTCCATTATTATTCCTACTCCAAAACTTCACTCCTTATTCAACTGGAATGGTTTCGCAAGCTATAGTCATAACTATCGTTATTATTAGTAATCACTTATATAACGAGATATATTAGAGACTCTTGCTTGTTTCGGTATGATTGTTTCTGTTTCATCTTTCACTCTATTTTCATTGCAGACTTAGATACAAGTCACAGTACTAGTAGCAACGAATAATGCAGTAAAAGTCCATTTCTCTCTCTTACCCGCCTACCTATATATTAATGGAATTGACACTCCCAACTCTATACTTTAATAACCCCTTGTTGCTGACTTTCGCTCGGCTGATTCTCTCGTTGACTTAGAGCCAATAAAAGAACTATCCCTTCCTCGCACAGCTGATTCTCTTGAAACTTTGTATTATTCTGCATCGGCTCATTCTAGAGTTGGATTTCCTTATGCAGCGGATTATCTTGGGGCGCTAATGGGAGCTTCCTTCAGAATAGATTATTCCACCCGAACTCGACTTCTTTCCTTGCTGCTGACAAGCTATACGATGAAACTATAACATAAATAGATTCCAGAGCAGAAGTGGATGGTTCTTTTGCCGACCTCGCCTTCTGCCCTATTCTTTAAGTATGCTGCTTCCCTTGCGCAACGGCTAACTCAACTGACCTTGTCGACCTCTTTTCCTTGGTTAAAGATTCTACCTTCCCGAAACTTACAATAAGGGCCTCTAGTGTTAACGCCTATCTATCCTCTCAAGTATGTCAAGTTATAATTGTCTAGGTTCGTAGCGAGGGTTGGTGCCACTTATATATCTGCCGTAACTACTTTGAGCTATAGCAGTAGCAGGCCAGTTCAAGTTATAGTAGAAGAATCTAGATCTGGTGCTGGTGAGGAAGAATCATCAAATTCCATTCTGAAAGCTGGATCTGTATCTGAAGCCTAAGAAACAAGTTAACTAGATGCAAGGGAAGAAAGATCTTCCAAGTCTCACTTCTGGATTCTGAACTCACGCATACATTATATTTAGGCATTTGAGCGACAGATTAGATTCACGAGACAGGT
The DNA here is from genome assembly GCF_036884655.1 of Musa acuminata AAA Group. Taxonomy (NCBI): domain Eukaryota; kingdom Viridiplantae; phylum Streptophyta; class Magnoliopsida; order Zingiberales; family Musaceae; genus Musa; species Musa acuminata. The sequence goes on from NC_088329.1 coordinate 18,510,074, forward strand.
CCCAAATCAAGGGAGTGAAAGATTCGCCAGGAGCACGTCGACGCCCTCAGTCAGAGTGGGAAATTCAGGTGATTTCATTAGTGTAGTTACTAACCTAAGTTCTGGTCTGGTCTGTATTTAGTTAACGCCAAAAGAAAGAGAACGAGCGGACGGAGCTTTAGGCTCAACCACTTCCAGAAAAAGGCTGATTTCTGGTCTACACTCTGCAGGAAAAGACTGATTTCTGTTCTCGCGCCGTAAATCCCTATTTCTCTTTAAGGCCTTGACAACCCTCTTTTCTAAGAAAATACCCACTTTTGCCCCGACCCGAAATAGAGACTTGTTCCTGACTCACTGCTTTGCTTAAACGGCTTCTCTGCTCTAATCTCCGATATAACAGCGTTAAGTCTCAAGTAAGCGGGAAAGGCTATAGGTGTCAAGTATCAAAAGAAAGTAGATCTCATCTCGCCCACTGTAGAGCCTGAACAAGAATGCCTATCTTCTTCTCTTCAGCACGGTATCATTTAGCTAAAGAAATAGAGACACCACCGTGGCTTAAAGAAAAGAAAGAAGATTGAGATTAGAGGCATACGAACAAGAGTACTCATTTCTTGCCTAGCTTATTCACTGTTTATTGCCTAAAGCTTATTCACTGCCCTTGCACCGTTGTTTGTACCCGGTTCCTATTGTTTACTTGATGGTTCCGTTGCTGGTTCCTATTGTTGACTTGATGGTTCCGTTAGCGAGTTACGAAAGGAAAGGCGAGCTCCATCCAGGCCAAGCGTATACTAACATAGCGCTAAAGGGCAGCTAGTCGTTAGTTAGTTATGAGCAAGTAAAGTAAGTGAGAGTCCGGTTAATGAATACTAATAATAAATAAGATAAGAGCGTTGGATTGTTATAGATAGATAAGAGCGTTGGATTGTTATAGATCTAGAACAAGCTTATATATCTTAGCGCTACAAGAGCAGCAACTTTCTCTTCCACCCTTTGCTTAGTCTTAGGCGCTGGCCCGAGCTACTGAACGCGCGTGTCACATGGAACCCTTTAGTCAAAGAGAGAAAGACGGCTCTATCTTATGGAGAAAAGTCCAGCAAATCTCCAAGCTCAGGAAAATGATCTGCTGCTCTTACTGGTCCCTCCCTCATCAAGTCAAATGTCAATAAGATACTCTAGAACACTGTGCTGTGCCGATTCAATGAGTTCTTAAAAGAAGCAATGCAATGCTTTTGACTGGATTCTATCTATATTAGGAACGCTATACTCATGATTCTATCTATATTAGGAACGCTATACTTCTAATGGAATCTATCTATATGAGGAACGCGGAATACAGGAGTTCAAGAAGTCCTAGTCTAGTGCGATACGGCTTTTTTCCCCTGCCCTTGTTTAGTAGTGCACGTATTCTATCAACTAAATATAACTCTCATATGATAGAAGAGAGTCAAATCCTTCCTCCCTCTACAGCTTATTGCCCGGTGCGCTTTTCATTCCCTTGCTTGTTGATGAATATGCACCTTATGATATAGAGATATGAAATGACTCTCCAGGACAACCTCTGGCGTCGTTGCTTGTTGAATGGAATCTAGCTAGCAATGGAATGGAGTGCACATATGATAGAATCTAGTAATAAGACAGCCATGCCACACTACTAACGCACCCGCTAAGTCAGTTTCAATAAATGGAAATTAATCTCATATAATAAATAAAGAAATAAGAATAGAGTGGAGTAGACCCATTATAGAATCATAGTAAGAACACTCGAAACTGGAATTCCAATCAAAGTGACTTCATTCTAGAATCTAGTAACTTCACTGCTGCCCCTGAAAACTAAGGTAAGGGTTGACTCCGCAAGGTTCGTCCACGTAGAGGGCCTAAGATCAGGCCGAAAGGCTGAGTCGCTGGACAACAGGTGAATCTTCCAGCACTACTTGGTCCCGAGGAACAGAAGAGGCTAGGTTTGCCGAAGGATAGTTATCGGTGGACGCAAACTTCATAAAAGTCACTCCACTACTAACTCTTCAGGAAGTAACATAACTTCTATAGCTAACTCTTCAGGAAGTAACATAACACCTTTGACTACAGGCTCTGCTCTACCAAACCTAACTGCTTGTTGAAAATACGGGTTGAGGAACAAGCTACCACATTGCGCTTACGCGAGCCGATGCCTTGTTTGTTGAATCTCTCTTGCACATGATATAATTAAGTAGTCACCTTAGACTAAGGCAAATGAAGTAGTAACCTAACACTAAGCTCCTTTACGCCAAAGCCCACTAAGCTCCTTTACGCCAAAGCCCACTAATGCTGTTAAGTAAGCGGGAAGTGAGTCAGTGTCAAAGTAGATAGAAGCTCTCTGCCCAGCCCACGTAACAGAGCGGTTCAGCGGCAAGTCAGGTCATCTGCAATTCCATTCGAAAACTCCTATGCTTATAAGCGATGCAAAAGAGTGGAGTTCTGAAATGCCTATATGCGCCTCGAAACTGTAGAATCCATTCCTTCTTATGGCGCTAAGTTCCCCGAATCGAATCTATTTTGGATCGTAGGTGCTTTCAAAGTCAACTTGTTCTGTCACTTTTGTAGTATTAGGGAGCTGTTCGAGCGAGTAGAAGTAAAGGTAGAAAGAGATGATTGTGTTATCGGTTCAACAAGTAGAGTTCGAGGCAAAAAGGAAGCTTATTCCTATTGAAAAGAAGCTGGACCAAGGAAGCCAGCAACAAAGAGGTTCTGTTCCACTTTGCGCTTCTGCTGACACAGAGGAAAGTAGAGTTCCGGTGGAATAATCCTGTATTGGTGTAGCACAGGGAGGGGAAGAGGTGAGGAAAAGTCACTACTTTGCCACTACTAACGACCAAGCAAGTTACTACTAGACAAGCAACATAGCTCAACGAATAATACGCTAAGTTCTAAGAAGGAGCAAGACTCTCGTGATAGCTTCACACTGGTGGCCCTACAGAGCTCGAAGTCAAGGCCCCTACTATATTGCAAGTATCAAGTTGAGTAGCCAGTTGAGTAGCCTGTCAGGAATGCAATAGCTGTAGAAGGTTTTGAAGCCAGTAGTTAAGGTAGAAAGAAACAAGCTTATACTGCACTGCATATACATGACGTTGCGCTAACGGAGAGTTCGCAAAGAAAGTATTCTTGTAACGCGTTGGATGCTGGACCAGAAGAGATAAAGAAGCAAAGAGGTGTGCACCAGACAATAAGTGAGGATTAGGAAAGGTGCGCTTACGGAGCTCATCTAGCTATTACTGCGGATGCAGACTATAAAGAAGATCTACCTATTACTGTGTGCGGAAAGGAATATGCGCTTCAGAAGATAGGACAATCTGTGACGTTACCAACCTGAGATGTTAGCGACTTGGACTACAATGAAAGTACACCGCTTATTGATTGAGTTGGGCCAGTTGCAACTAATATGTACGCTTGAGAGGAGCTAAATTCCATTTAAGGAAAAAGAGATTTAGAGAAAAGAGAAGCAAGGAACTTCACACCTATTCTTATCGGGGTCGGGGGGCGCCTTAGGGTAAATGTTGTTCGTTCGGGGCTTTCATAATAGAATTTGAATGAAGGACAACTCAATTGCTCTCCACCTAACTCTGCATTGCAAGAAGCTAACTCTGCATTGCCGTAAGCTAACTCAGAAACTCAACTAAGCTAAGTGAGCAGAACTAGAACTCGTATTATTAAGTACTTTGTTTCAGCGTAAGCAGAACATGGAATTGACGACCTGGACCACTCTACTCGGTACTCGGTTAATGCTTGAGAAGTCAGTAGAGCCACGCAGACAAGACGACAAGACGGCTAGCAGAGCAGACAAGTCATAATGATAGTGGAATCCCAAACTAGTAGTAGTCCAGGTAACTACTTTATTTGTAGCCGGAGGAGCATAGGGTACGATGTACCACATTCCCCTATCAGAGGTCAGATCAGGATCGAGTATTCATCTCGCGCATCTTTATTTGATGCCAGTAGAAGATAGAATACTAAGCCACTGCACCTCATTTAGTAGGGGGCAAGCCGGGATCAATTACATTTTGTTTATCGAGTGAAGTAAACTAGAAACTGGAAACTGGGGATTCCACTGGAACTAGAAGCTGTTAAGGAAACAATTACTTAAGGGCACTTTCGCCTTAACCTTGAGACTTTCCTCGCACTGCAGATGATCTTGAAACAGAGTCTTGGCCCGCTCTTGCTCCTATAGCTCTTTATGTAGTAGTGGAATTCCAATTTCAATTCTAAGCTATATATAAATGAATTCTTTATCTTATCTTTTTTGATCTTATCTTATTAGTAGAATCAGTTGGTGCTGGCGATGGTGCTTCTTTTATTGGCTTTCCCTTTGTAGGCGATTCAGTATCATCAGCCGAAGATGGAGCAGATGCAAAAGAAGGAGAAGAGGTAGTTCGAGCTCCCTAAGAAGAAAGAACTTGTTCAGTGTCTTTACTGCGCTTCCATACTATGTGATGTGATCCAGATGAGTCACTCACCACTCCCAAAGAAAGGACTTAGTAGTTGCTTTTGGCCTCTATTCTTTAATTGAACCTTTGTAGTAGTTGATTGTATGCTTGTTTGCTCTTAACCTTATCTTTTAGCAGAAATGGATAGGTAACTTTAAGCCTAATCGGAAGAATGGAATTGAGTGCTCCGATCCCTTATAATAGATTGAAGCAACAAACCCCCCCAGTCACTCACGTTTTCCCGTGTTTTTTAGATGCAAATGGCTCTCTTCTCTACCTTCTCTGGCAACCCCTCTCCCTCTCGGAAACTTAGGCAATAAGCTATAAGTAAGTTAGTATACTTCTAAGGCTACTCATAATATCCTTTCTTCCGAAACCTATGTTAATTATACTTCAGCAACAAGGCAACTCAGTTATCTGTATTAATTATATGACAAATCTTCTGAGACTCCCTATCTAAGGTTGCTGATCCACCTGTGGCTTCAACTCAATTCTTAAAGGAAGTAACGAAGTGCCCTCTAAAAGCCTAAAATAATGTCATTTCCAGCGGGTTTGCTCTCCTCCTAGGTCATTCTAATAGAACAAAAGAAGTTCTGTTAGAGTTCATTGACGCCTAGCATCTTTATACTCTTGCTCTGCTCTTGACTTTACAGCCTCTATCCTTTACCTTCAAGCTGTGGTGCATTCCATTCTCTTGGTAACAGAAAGGGGGTCGGGTCGGAACTCGCTAACGGAAGGAGATGAGCATTCCTGATTCCAGTCTGTCAAATATCCTCGGAAACTGAACTCGTACCCGGATACTGATTGACTTAGCGCGGACCCTCCCCTGTTTGTTGCGAATTCCAATAAAGGAGCCTTCTTTCTCGCTCACTGACGACGCCTCTTATTCTTAGTATGATGAAAACGGATTCACTTACTTACCGCATTTCAGGAGTTGGGCCATAAGAAAGAGTATGAAGAAACGGAATGAGGAGCTAGGTAAATGGCAAATCCATCCATCATTCCATTCTGGTATCGTTACGGCTCTGATAATGCATTTCCGTCTGGAAATTAGGACTTGTTCTTAACGCTCACTTAGTCACTCGCAACGAGTAAGTAATAGGAGTGGGTTTGGTTTGGTTACTTCATTCCATAATAGGTGGCACAACATCTCTATTCCATTTCTCCACTTAAGTAGACCGCGCTAAACAAAAGTACTTGACTCAATTGCAAGAAAGGGCACGAGTTAATTCAAAGCTAGTAGAATATTGATTCTTATCTTCATCCCCAGCATTCCAGTCTATTAGATCTGGGCATAGCTAGGTCTGTCTTCTGTTCAGGTTTTAGTGAACAACTCGGTGGTATTGGATCACCAGCTTTAGTTAATCAAATAAGACAGCAAGCCGATACTTTCTTCGCTCTTTTCTGCGTTTGTAGCTTAGTGCCAGCCAATCAGATAACTCACTCTCATAAAGAGGTAAGGTACTTTGTTCACCATTTTCATAGAAGACAAAAGCTACAGTAAGACCCCAAAACCAGAGGCTCGTATTAGGGAATCGGCGTGCATAAAGGGCATTTCTTCATAACATAAGTATTGAGTCCTATCTGTCCTGTCTGCGTTTTCCGTTTCGGAATTTGGAGCTTTCAATAAAAGCATTCGGGTAGAATACTAAGCCAAGGCAAGCAGAGAAGTCAAGTAAGGAAAATCCCACTCATAGACATATCCAAAGTCTCCCCTAATTTCAGAGAGCAAAGTCAGCATCCATGTCTTTCAGAGAGCAAAGTAAGCATCCATGTCTCCTTGATTTGATGTGCCGTCGGATTGTTATCTCCCAATTCCCCACCCAGGTTGTTCAAGCACAAGAGTTCCGTTCAAGTGATAGGGTAAGAGGACGAGGAGATACATTTCTCCCCAATTCAAAGCGTTAAGTGGAAGCGTTGAGTAAAGCAAAGTGCCCGCTTTGTCAATATGTTGAGCTCTTGTACAAAACAGTAGGGGTATGGCTGGTGCAAGGCCAGTCGAATCCTAAGTCGAGGCATCAGTCGAGTAAGAAGAAGTTGTTGGCTTTGCTGTCGAGTCAGTAGAATGCTTAGTCGGTTAATTCGGTGAACAGAACTCTATCGGCAGGAGTGAATTTCCACCGGTTACCTGCTCAGAGTGTTCGGGGGACCCGCCAACATTCCCCTTTTTTTCTCCCGTTGTAGTGGACCAAGAAGAGAGTAAGGCGCAAATTCGAAGTTGGTCAGCGTCTAAGTAAGGTTTATAAGAAGCTAGCCCGAGTGGAAAGATCCTGAATAGAGCTAGTGCTCTGTCCGTTCAAGCTATAACGACTCTAACAACTACTTCCTCAGTTGTCTTTGCTGTCGTGAAGTTATGAATGGAATATATAGAAGAAGAATGCTAGGATAGGAGAAGAGAGCGGTTAAGCCGAATCTAGCTTAGCGTTCACAGGTATTGTATAGATGACACTGTAACAGGATAGTAACTTCTTCGCTTGCGGACTTTTTCTCTGGTGCAAAGAATATTCTCATCTATATAAGAGCACAACGTATAGATTGAAGTAAGAGGGCAGCATGAAACTAACTAACGCTAGGCACGAAGAGGAAGAAAACAGGACCTTGTCGGACTTGTCTAGTAGTTACTTGTTCCTTCGCCTTCGCCCGGAAAGGAAATAGAATATCTTCCCGCTACCATATAGTCAGAATTAGCACAACGGAACAAAACACAGGCAAATCCAATAGTAGAAGTCACGGTGTTAGGTAGCTTCAAGAGCACAAGTCCAGGTGCTCGATACGCATGATTTGAATTCATTGATTGTGGAATTGACAACTTTCACTCTTTGTTGACTCTAAGCTTGATAGATGAAATGATTGTTTGACTTAAAACTCAATTGTTACTGAAGACTAAACTGTTACAGAAGACTAAACTGTTCCCAACAAGACTAAGTGCGTTAAGAGTTACTGTTCTATTATCAGCAGCAAGCAGTTTAAGTGTCGGTGCGACTTATTATTTCGATTCCGTTCTTCAAGGTGGAGTTCGGTTCTTCAAGTGCAAATGGAGGAGGCGCTTTCGGGTTGGATGCTCAAGTGGTCTCTTTTGGTGCTTGTGTTGTACTGAAGAGGAGTTCCAGTTCTGTTCTTGTGTGTTAGCCCTAGCTTGTTGAGGAAGCAGTGGATTGACTATATTCTATTAGTTGCATGCTAGATTCCATTCTCCAAGTAGTTGTCAAATGTCGCAATATCTGTTTGCTAGCAATGCTATTAGTTGACTATTATCCATATGTGTAACACTTCCCATTCCATAAGTATCAGAATAGATAGCAAGGGCCATAAGGCTTTCACACCTGATTGAGTCGAGTCTACTAACCTATGTTCAACTCGTATTCTGGCTAAGGTTAAAGAACTTGAACTCTATGACAAGGAGTGGCGAGCAGGACAATCTGTTGGCGTACACTCCATTATGACTTTCAATTCATCATCTATCTCTTATACTCTTATTACTGGATTCCATACAAGACACCCTTATTATTTGCTTCTACTCATAGCAACGGCCTTTACCCTCTGGAAACTTCACCTTGTAGTGGCGCATTCGGCTTGGCTTACTCATACGATAAAACAAGAACAGAATTAGTAACGAAGGATAGGAGATAGTTATTGAGTTGCAAAGTGAGCGTCTTCAATACGAGTTCCAGTTCGCTATGTAGGCTACGTTGAAATATGTGATTAGTAACAATCAGAAACAGTTTCCAGAGCTGGGGATCTAATGAAGTATCTTGAGTTGGAACAGAAGATCGGATTGCCCCAAAAACGCTTCATCTTTCTTTCGGTCAACAAATACAGATCCGTCTTGCGCAGGCAGAGTAGAAAATCCATATTACTGATGTGCCATATAAGAGAGGAAAAGAACAGAGCACTGCAAACTCCACTTAGTCTTGTTGAGCGTCTAAGCTTTTGACTAACTGATCTGATGCGCGGAATTTCCATATTACTTATTTATGTTCTATACCAGAGGAATTGAAACCCCTGTAAACTCCCGTTAACACAAAGAATTCACTCAAGTCATTGAATAGAGCCTTTTCCTTCCGTCCTGCTCCAACTTACCGTTAGCCTAGTGCTACTCATATGAATTTGAATATTAACCTCCTACTAGTATATAACCTTATGATTGTAAAGAATCTCTCTTCTTTCTAATCTGACCTGACCGGAACCTAGCTTTCCAGGCAATAATAGTCAACTAAAGGATTCCACTCTAACTGTTCATTTCCCTGATGCACTAGTAAAAGAAGAAATGGATTATTGAGCACCAGTTGACTTGCACCGAGTAAACCAGGAAAACCATTTATGGAACTTGCACCTTGTATAAAACTGTTAGTCTATCTTCTGGCCTTTGTATACTTACTATGTTGCTTGTTTAATTAGATTGAAATGGAACTATGGCATTCACTTAGTCTTGTTCATGTGTGGCTGTATTTAGAATGGGTTTTCTCTCTCGTGGTCAGCAACTCCCGTTAACACAACAAAGAATGTCAGAAACAGAGGAATCTCTCGGCTTCTTTCTATAAACAACGAGAAAAGTCGAACTGGGCTAACTGCTTCTTTTCAAGCAACTGGATACTCCTCCTTACCTATATCCTTTCCCTAAACTAATACTTGGTTCCTTCCTTCTAAACTAATACTTGGTTTGTATTCTTTTCTCTCTTATCCTACTCTGGATATAGCGAAAGCATCGGATATGGTTCCCACTCTTTCCCCCGATACGTATAAAGCATCAGATCTTGTTCCTGCTCTATCTTCTGCTTGAGACTGTTTTTCTCTATCTCTGGTATCGCCAACAAAAAGAGAGACCCTAGTATGCCCTTTTGCATCGCGGGTAAACTACTCCAATGGAAAATAGATCATTGAATACCGCTTACAGCTGTTCAAGTGCATTGACGCCGAATCACTTCCACCCTTGCCTTGACTTGTGAATCCATCCGCCTTATTCAGTCTTTAACCGATACGAGTTCTATAAGAGAAGCCCTTGCTTTGGGTGCTCAAGTAATCCGTGTTGTCGACTCTTGAATCAGAACAGTTGATTTGCGCTTTAACCACTACGTGGGCAGTATGGATGAGCATTCCATTCTCTATTTCTAGAGGATCAAAGTAGGCTACAATGCATTCACATAATTCCGAAACAAGAACTTCGACAACACAAGAACGGAAATAGACTCATATTCAGTAGACTGCGTAAACCCCTCTGGATTTATGGTCTTTCACTCTTTCACTTGCGCCAACAAACACATTAACTTCATTTGAATTCTTCTATTGATAAAGCTTCTTTTGAAAAGTAAGGAAAGGAAGCAGCAAGCGATGAAGCGGGAAGCTGGATTCGCTGAATTTTCCATTAGGTCTGTATTGATTGCTCTAGCCTCGGGAACACATCAAACAAGAAAGAAGGATTCCCCTAAGCGTCGGTTAAGGCCTGGCACTGCCTGCTGTAGTTTGACTCTTCTACTTACGGGCTCAAGTGTTAACCAATAGGAGTCGTTTTAGTTTCAACGTTTACAAGCACTCTATCTAGCCGGCATCCAATTCGGTCATCTTCATCTTTATGGTTACTTCAAGATATCCAATTTCTTTATGCTTGGGGCAATCGACAAGTCTATAATAATCAAAGCCAGAATTGAAATAAAGCAGCCGCGAGAGATAAATGCAATTACCACCTCACTTTTAAGCCTGATAGCGGACAGTGTTCAAATATCCAAGCACTACCCAAGGTTGCCCAGCTACTCCCATTTCCATATCCCTCAGTCCCCAGTCCCTCTTAACCTTTCAGTAGGAGAATTCGACCCATACACCACGGTGTGTGTGGTGAGTAAGCCCAATCAATTCCTCTGTTTTTCGTTCACTTTGAATTCATTAGCTTTTTTCCCATAGTTAATTCCAACTTAAACATCCTTTGATCCCAGCTAATCAAAAGACGGCCCCTAGAGAGTTACTAGAATTATCAAGGGAATCCAAACCGGGAAAAAGCCTGTTCCTAATGCCGAGTTATCAGCACGGACTCTCGTCTCCAATAGGCCCAGAAAACCAATGCTGTGCTTCGACCCAGTTCCCTTCACTGAGTCTTTTTCTCTTATAGTTATTCCTTTATACGTATGAAATTATACCATACCATGTTATTGGAATTGATTTTAAGCGAAGAACTCTTACCTAAACTTGACTGTCGCGCTTTGAGTCATCCAAATCCCCAGCATGAATCTTGAACTCTAGTTATCTCAGCTACGGTAGAACAATAATTATGGAAGTAAGCAAGCAGTAATGGAGTCCTATAGAATCTAGTTATCTCGGCTACGGTAGAACAATAATTATGGAAGTAAACAAGCAGTAATGGAGTCCTATAGAATCTAGTCCCTTCTCTTTCAGGAATAGGGGCGGTTTCATCTTCCTCCTCAAAAAGAAAGGTGCTGAAAGCGAATTAGAGACTTTATAGCAATGGGTTCCTCCTAAGCGAAGAAGGCTGTAAGCAAGGTAGGAAAGAGACTTCTTAGAGAAATCCTAACTGTTAGAAATAGCAAGAGTCATCCCTCTCTGAAACCTCATGTTTTAGGAAAGTATTTATTGATTTATTGATTTTGAGCTTAGTTACTATTTGGCTTCGTAGCCGTCCATTTCAATCTACCAACTGACTTTAGAAAACCCCTTATTTCCTCAAAGAACCTAAGCTGGTAATAGATAGGAAAGAAGGATTCTATTATCGTCGACGGACACATAAAGTTGGCCTCCTTGCGGCTTTCAAAGCTACACTGACTTCCTTCTCGAAAAGCTGGATTGGATGCAGTGTTAAGCGCTTTCCCATCTTTCCATTCTTTTATGAAAAACCTTATGTATGAAAAAGCAGAATTCCTCCCAACACTCTTGGAACATTCCCGTCTTGCTTGACTCGAGTTCTAGTTTTCTTATATGCTCCTAATTCGAACACTTTCTTAACTTCCGCTCGCTTCCGACTTGCTTGCTACTATCGTCATATAAGACAGACGTGTTTTGTTGACATTGGTAGCTATGCTTAGGTAGCTATGCTTAGCGTCGATATATATATATATTCTAACTTCATCTCATTGATTTTGGAAAGAAACGTGAAACCACGGGAAAACAAGCAAAGGAAACAACACAAACGGCAAACTCATTCCATATATAAGGAAAAAAGTCCCAATATCCCATAATCCAAGGACAGTTACATTTCTTTCTTGCCTTCTTTCGTCACATGTCTCTCTGGTACTAATCATTCTTTCCTTTCTGTCTGGTACTTACTAATCATTCTTTCCATTCCGCGCCATTCCGCGGGAAAATAGCGAATGTTCGGATTGCTTTCTTAGTGTGGCATCCGCTGTCCACTGGTGATATTTCATATATAATAGAATCCAGAGCTTATAAGAAAATCCAATCGAGTCGCTTGCGGGCATTGGCAAATCCAATCGAGTCGCTAGCGGGCATTGATCCTTGCTAGTCCTTCTTTGGCTACGTGAGAATGGGAAGGAGTCAATCATCGAGTGACTGGCTAACTCTCCTCTTTACGTGTTTTAGTTTCCTTGTTTTTCGATAAAAGGTCCCATTCTTCAATTCATGATTGTGTCGACCAGGCCAGATCATGAGAGATACGCAGCGCAGATATAAACACCATTAACCCTTTTTTCTTCTACTCTTCTTTTTCTTTGGAGTGTGATTTTCTACGTGGGATTGTAGTTTCTTGTTTGCTTAGATTTAGAGCTCCGGCTGATGAAATTCGAATCTCTTATTCTTGGTCTTGGAATAGGACTACATTTTGGATTACAAAGGGTCGGGTGGGAAGTAGGTCTGTCTCTTTTTGTCGCTCGTTTTAGTTTGCTCTGCTTAATCCAGAAGGCGCACCCACTCTAGGTAACATGATGTTTCTTTACTGTGATTTGACTTCGAGCCCGCCCCGCCTCATCACCCGTACCATGCCATTATACCTATCGTCGTAGAATCAGTGTTCCTAGGAAAGATTCTGGTTCTCGGGTATCCAATTAATTCATCCCTCCAGGTAGGTTGACTATGGTCAGTGCAGTTTCACTAATCTTTTCATTAGATAAGGAACAGTTGCCACCAAGAATGTGTCCTCTGGCGTTGGGGACCCCATCCTCGGCTTGGGCAGGGGAGTCAATATAAACCTCCGTTAGTTTTTCATCTTTCTTGGGTTATATGATTTTGGTTCCCATAGAGAACGCCACCTCGTTTGAACAACGCTTACGCAGGAGCACAGAGGTCGTTCTTTCCAACTTTGACGTACTAAATGGGATGCTCCGCTTTTGGATGGGGCTACCAGCGAAGTCGATGCAACTGGTATAAGAAGGAAGACAGTGTGGGCTGCGAAACTCAATGAGTTCCTCGTTGCGCGGCAGGGCAGCTAGTTCGCCATTCCACGAGTTCAGCTCGGTAAACCCTCAAATCCAAGCAGGGTGGACTCGCTCCGATTGTCTTAGTGATTGTGTACCATACTGTAAATCCCACAAACAAATAGAGACTTTCATGGCATCTGTGCGCATCAAGGAAGTAAGAAATTCTCTCGTATTCATATAACTGGGACCCTTCCAATGATAGAATCCCTCGTTTATGCACGGTTACGTAATGTAACGGCTATCGTCTACTATACTTTGTGCTATTCTATCAACGTTAGTAGTCTCAAAAAGAAACAAACCATCCCTATATTTATTTGTGACAATTGTACCCGCTATTATAAGAACTAAGCATGGTATACGATTTCGAATAAGACTCGTGTAAGATATGCACCCAGACTCCGTAGGCTTGCTCCGAAGCTTGTTTCGGCTCTCCCCGCTATCTCGTTTAGAAATACCCTTACTCTCTAGAATGATCACCTATAATATCGTCAAGGAGATTCTCAGCCGGGTTAGCCCTTAATTGAGCCCCCCACACCAACCAGTGAGTGCGAAAATGCTCCAGGAGCGGCAATACCCCAGAGGCTGACCTAGGGTTTTATAAACAAGCCCGTCGCTGCTTAGCGTGATGCTCTCAGAGCTCATAAACGCGTGCAGGCCTCCTCGATCCTGATACATCCACTAGGCTTATGCGGCCGAGTTCCTAATCCGCGTATGCTGAGCAAATTGCCCAAATCTCATTCGATGATCGTGACCTTTTGTTAAATACGAAAAAACACAACGTTGTACTAAGATATGAATCAAACATATATATATCAACTGCATTCTGGTCGATCCTGGTAAGCACTCTCACAAAAGTAGGGCACACTGTACAACTTCAAATGTTCTGATTCAAGGGTTCCATCAAAACAGTCCGGCGTCGTCGAAGCTCTAAAGTACTCGCAGTGACGGTAGCTTCCTCTGATGGCCTAGTCCCATTTTTCTTCCCCCTGGACAGTTAGTTTGAATCACTTTTCGGTCCTGTGTGTTTAGGTTCTGGAAGCTTCTTTCCTCCCTCATTTGATTCAGGGCAGGGGTTTCTTTTTCTTTTGGGAAGAATAGGGGGTTTCCTCATCATAATCAGAGTCTGTGACTGCATCAATTCTCCCACATAACTCAATGAGAATCGGACGGTCATCATCATTACGAGGGACGCCATCCTTCTGACATAAACTCGTCTAGCATTACAGGTGTGCTTCTTAACGTACTCATCCCTTAGCTCTTTTATGAGCTCTTCGAGAGTAATGAAAGGCATAGGCTGTTGAGAAACCCTTATACTTGGGAGCTTTCTTTTGTTTTAGTATAAGTATTGGGAAGAGGCACCAACTTAATGGTCCATTTAGACACCTGGGAAGGATGTATCTTCTTCTTTTCGCTCGCCTTGCGCTTGGTACACACGGTCCACCCTTCTTCATTGTCTTCCTCATCGGAATAAGAGAGTCAGATTCATAGAGATCAAAGAGCGAAGGGAGTGGATACTTTGGATCTTCCTCCAGAGTCACTGTTTCTGTCATCGGGATTCAAGCAGATTTGAGGCGTGAGCACATGTACGACAGAAGAAGGCGCAGGAGTAGTTCAATCCGTTTCAGGATTCATTTATCCCCCATCGAAGCGGACTTCTAAAATCAATAATAAGTCAATAATAAGATACGATTATTGAGAAATCTCTATGAGTGGAGGAGTGGAACCTCTTGTCTCTACGATATAGAGTGAATTAAGGAGGGGACTCATTCTGGGGCATAGAGTCACCGGGGTAGGGATAGGACTCGACTACAGCTTGGTCCCTTATTCGATCCGGCCAATGAAATAAACGAATTGTTGTTCATCGAACAAGCACCATTGGTCGAGCACTTGGACAGAGGGGCCTACCAACTGCAGGCTCTGGTGGGAGAACGGTATACATTGCCTGCTGCCCCATCCCAATAAGACGTGTTTATAAACAACCCGTGCACGCGTGGGCTCTCCTTTTAGGTAGCTTCCCGGATCCACAAAAGTAACCAAGTTTTCGTTGGTCGTATGATTGATGATTGCTCGCTTTCCTACCTTCACGGCTAGTTTCCGAAGGAACCTGTGTGTCTTTACCAACTCGCCCGGTGAGCGCTCACGACTAAGCTCTACTCGGATGCTGTCTCGAAAGGTGCAGGAGGTGATGAACACAGGACTTGTTTCTAAGAGGAAAGGAACGAAAACAGGTGGACGAACAAAGGAATTGTCATTCTACTTTCATTCTTTCTCTATCGATCCGGATCCTTACTCTATATTGCCTATGAGCCCTACCCTCACTTGCTCTAGCTTCTTCTCTCTACCAAACTCACTTGTTCTGTTCTTTTGCCGAACCTTACTCAGGCTCCGGGCTGGCCCAACAACCCTACCCTATAGAAGAGAATAACAGACTGCTCACTACACTCCCGAAATCAGTACTTTCACTTGAAGCTTGTCAACCAGCAATGGAATATCTCTCATTCTGATTACAACCTTCTTCACAATAGACCTTTGACTTATCTGCATCTACTGCTCCTTGAGACTTGATCTGCATTTTATTTGTCTACTGCTCCTTGAGACTTGACCTGCGCAGGAGAAGCAATTGATTCTTTTATGTCCCGGATGAGACTCTGACTTGCGCTTTTATCGCATTAACTTGACTTCAGACAGTTAAGTGTAGTTCTTGTTGAATCTGTTTCATCGAGTACATGGGCCTGGTATGGATTCCAGTAAATACACTGCATCCTTCCTTTTTTCCGACCTAAACTATACTTGTGGAATCGCTTACTTATTACTTTTGCACAAGAACGTTGCTAGTAGGGTAAAAAGAACGTAGCTAACTCAAGGGTAAGGAACATAACTAGCGTAAGGAATGTAACTAGCGTAAGGAACTCGACCTCTCCTTTCTTACAGTTCATCATTGAATCCATCTCTTGCGCATTGAGCACTTGGTATAGAACTACTAAGTCAAGACACACCATACCGGAATCATTGAATTGAAGACAAGACCGCCATAAGTAAGTTGCAATTCCATTATGAACTGAGAGTCGATGTTTATTGGCTCTAAGTAAGGAGAGGAGTCAGCATCAGCAGACCGAGCACTGGGTTAGTAACCTTCTTCTGATTTATGGCTTAGAGCCCTAGGTTAGGTGAGTTGGTTTATAGGCCCGGGTATGACAGATAGTGGTAACCAATCATGTGCTACTATACTCAATTCGAACTTGACCAGGACTACTACTACTGGACTGTCACCCTCAACAAGACTTGGAGCTAGGCTAGAGCACCAACACCCGGTGGCAAAAGTGACTGACGCGAAACTACTGTTCCACTCAATATAGAGGCTCTATCCGACTCCCCTTCCAATGTCGGCATCCCTTCTATTTCCTGCCTACCTCTCTTATGGCTACAATGAATTGAACCCTGTCCCCTTCCCTTTAGCCTTGTGAACAAATACTGATCCTTCGAGCTCTCAACTCTAAACTGACTTGTGGCCACTACACTATTGAATTAAGCTTGAGCCGAGAGTAGCTTTAGGAATGGAAGCTGGGCACCCCTGCCCTGAAGTGAAGCCCCAATAAGCTAAGCGCACTTTCTCCTGCACCCGCTTCAAAATCCAATCATTGAATTGAGCTAACTTCAACTTAAACAATAACTCTACTTTCTGGTATTGCCGATTCTTATTCTCTTGGATACTCTACTTTCCCGTATTCTTCTCATGCTTACGCTAATGCTACTAACGCGGATACTGAATTAGGCTACCATGGAGCTTACCTTGATACGGCTTATGGAACACCATCCTTCTCTCGCCTCGTGGTAAACAAAGAATGCTTCAATTTTCCCTATTGCCTTAACTCGAACTGGGCGAACGGGAACTAAACCTTTCAACAAAGAATGCTTCAACTTTCCCTAATGCCACTGATGCACAACCTTTGTCTGCCCTGAACTCAAAGAAAGTGAGAATTGAATCCATCTCTTGCGCCTGTTCCTTTATACCTAACTGCTTCCCTTTTATCGACCTCAACTTCAAGTTATGAATGGAATTGCACCTATTGAGCACTTGAGCACCAGGTAAAGAAAGAAGTCAAACCCTAGTCCAACTCAATAAGCGTTAGCACAAGGGCTTGTTGCAGATGGTGCACAACTTACATTTGAAAGTAAGCAAACTGCCCCCTTGCGTCAAGACTCATATAAGCGTCCCGAAAGCTCACTAACTTGTTTTGTTGCTTGTTCAGTAGGAGGCAGTATTGGATATGTGCTACAAATGAGTCTCCCAGTAAAGGAGCTATCTTTAAGTATCAGTGGAGGAGATGTGCCATCTGGAAGTATAGTAAATGATGGTTCAACAGTGCATTTTCACTCCTAATGCGCAAGTGCAAGTTACGAGTTCCAGTAAAAGATGGAGTCGAATAAAGATCCGGTAAGGAAGTGGGAGTAGCCCCGCCCTTAGTTAGGTATAGTGGAATCAGTTTGTTGACGAGCGGTATAAGGGTTCAGCATTTCTTGACTTTGACTCTAACGTGCTTTACTTATATATCGTGTATAAAGAAGCTCTTTTCTCGAGCCTATGGAGCGGCGATACGCTAAGTCAAGCAAGAGGGAGCAGGTGTTCAAGCTAGATCATAAGAAGGTTCATGTGCATCCGCTTATGAATGGACATAAAGAGATGATACTTGACCTTGCCCCCCCACAAAGAGATTCTATAAGACACCTTTTTTGGGGCGAAGAGCAACTCCTAACCTATCTCCTACCTTGGTGACATCAATCTATAATACCTAACTCAATCCTTTGACCTTGCCTTTGAATCCATTGTAGGATCTGCTTATAGCTAATCCTGTTCTTGCTTAAGGTTGAACTCTGACCCCCTTAACTTACTTATATCCACAGGCAAGCTAGCATCCACTGATACCTCGCACCCAACCCGAAGGAAGGAGCGCCTGCTTTTAATCACACCTCTATGGAATCTATCTCTTTAAAATGGATCATATTATCGGAATGGAATTGCCCCGACTAACGCTTCATCTTGATTTCTAGCACTTGGTATAGAGTTGTTGAGTAAAGACATAAATAGCTTCCCTTTCAGATCGGCTCGGCCTGGCTTCCTTCCCTTTTGAATTGAACTAACACAAAGAAAGATTAATTGGATTGCAGGGGGACCCCTCATACTTTTTTGCAAGAAGGAGCACTAGGCACGCCGGTTGGTTAGCTACCTATTCTATGAGACCCCTGCCCTCTTGCGAACTTGAATTCATAGTTTCTCGGTGACTTCTGCCTTTCCAGCTTTCTAGTAGAATTCCATTCTTCTAACTCACTGACGCGCTTTTAGCTCGTTACCGCCACGAAGAAAGGACACTGTAGCTTGCACTTATTAACGCTGCTTGTTGGAACTCATCGACTTGGACCAATCATCTATTGAAACTTCAACACTTGTGCACCAACATAAGAACACCTCTTTCTCTCTATGACAATGAGGCGAGACGAGACAATCAGTTGACGTGCATTCAATTCCAACTTTCAATGTGGAATCTTTCTCTTACTCTTATTATCTCTATATCTATATGAAACGAGATCTACTTATCTTTCTTTTGCTTTCTTCTACTGATAGCTTGTTCTCTAATTTCGGACACTGATATATAGCATCAGAATCTCCTCTCCTGCCTTCTCTTCTCTACTGTAAAGGAATCAAAAGCAAAGCAGGAATACTGTGAGGTTTCAATAAGCAAGGGAAGAAATCTGTCTTTTATTATTGATTGTGTTCGGGTAACAACTACTAATTAAGCGGGTTAGTAAAGTAAGCGCCTATAATATAATGTGAGTGATTAAAGGAAGCAGTAAACAAGTGAGTCAGAAAGCAAAAGCAAAGCAATGCTGTGGGTTTAGGGACTAGTGACTTTTGGCCCGTAAGCTCCCCTACGCCTACTAGAATGAATTCTTTCTCATTCTCTCCCCAATGAGTAAGTATGGATAACGGTGTCTCTGCCTCAGAGTAAGGAGTCAAGAGACCAAGCAAGGTTAACTAGCAAACAAGTGAACGCACCTACCCTGAGAGTTCGTCCTTGTAAAATGGAGGAAGCAGATTCCTATTGATCAGAAGCGTCCTTTGCACAACAAACGTAAGCACAACGGCAACTGAACTATAAGAAGCTACAGAAAGAACATGAATAAGCGACGGAACAAGCTTAGTATAAAGAAGCTACGGAACATGAACAAGCAATAGAACAAGCTTAGTCGAAAGAAGAAGTAACGGCGAAAGAAAAGGAGTCATTCTGAAAAACTGTAAAGGGGGCCTCTACCTTTTCAAGTCTAGTTAAAGGTTTGTTAAAGGTTCGGCTGCCTATGTCCCTTACTAAGCTGTGCTCTGTTGCCTATGTCTCTGTCCTTTATTCCATTCCTATTTCTCTGTCCTTTATTTAGGGTACCTTACTCCCTCCGCTTCTGTCCTTCCAGCAAGTCTAGCGTTGGGATGCCTAGCTGAGTTCAACAAGTTTAGTGCCGATATTCTAGTATTCTTTGACTTTCTTTCAAGGGGTGCGCCTATTCATTCGTTCTTAAAGCCAGCAGTAATAGGTGTAGCAGAGCCATATGATGCTACTTACTAAGGAAAGCTCTAATTATGATGCTACTAAGGAAAGCAGTGCGGTTGTAGATTATTTGAATTCTATGCACGGTGCTTCTTGCCTATGTCCTCCAGCAAGTGCAACGTCTGCAGTAACATTACTATTCAAATATACAACACTCTTACATACATAGTGAAGAATATAAGAAAATCCAATATTCTGAGAATTTGATATAAGAGCTAAGAGCGGACATATGACTACTATTTTGCTTTGCTTCAAAACGAACTTATTGCTTTCCATAACCTTTTTATATAAGTGTTGTTTCATATTCCTGGGTAATTCTCTTACTTAGCTTAGTATTAGGAGCAGTTCCATTTGACTTAGTGTTTTGTTTCGGGGAACAATACATCTTCTGTATCTTCTGTTTCAACAGCCAATTCTCTTACCTTAGCACCCGACTCTAGAAAGCCAAGAACGAAACTTCCATTTCTAACATAAACAGAAATGACTGATCCCTCGATCAACCTCTTTTCGATGCCTCTTCTCTTAGCGCCCGACCCATACTTGTTGAACTTCATTATTACCCTTGCTTCTGGTTATCTACCACTTAACTTGCTTGTTCGGTGAGGTTCGGTTTGGTAACTCCACTTCTTGTCCCACTGGAGCTCAAACAAAGTTGTAGTATTCCGTTCCATAAGCGGGATCAGTTTAATAAGAAGGAAACAGTATCTCGGTGTTGTTGACTCTCTATCAGGCGTTCAAGCCTTAAACTCATAAGAAGGTACAGCACGGGTAGTTAGAGAAGAAGCTCCTCGTCTCGAAGCAGAATCCGCAAATTCAATGAAACCAGCAACAGGACCAGGAGCATAAGAAGGAATTGATTCTTCTTGTCTAGTATACGCTTGTTGGACTTGGTTATACTACTTGTTCTTGTCGGCTTGTCTGCTTGCCTACTTCCACTCAAGCTTGCTTGCTCGTACCTGATCTAGCTCCAGCTGATTTAGAAGAGCAGCCCTTTAGCCTCGAATACTGGACTTGGTAGCAACTGTAATTACCATATTGGATGAGTTCGCAAACACAGGACTTGGTTATGTTTCAAAGCCAGAGTACTATATGAGGCTTCTTACCTATCCTCTCCTACTGTCCAACTAATTCATTGACGCCTATAATCTTTACCCTATTGCTCTGTCACTCCGGACTCTGGAACTGTCAACTCTACTTTCTGAAGTGGTTTCATATATAAGTAGAGTCAACGTTCTCCTATGGGTTACTCCACTGTGTCTGTACTTAGTCGGTATATGATAAAGATCACCTGGTTTTCGTCTTTGTTTATCAATTCCGAAAGTTTTCTGTTCCGTAAACTCACTCCTGACTGCTTCCTAGGGAGCTAGGTATTACAGAGCAACCGAAGCTACTGTACCAGGTCACTACTTAGGAATGGAATTGACCATGAAAAAGGGCAAAGTCACCACAAAAAGGTAGCTGAATCGCAAGGTGCTGAAAGCCTTAGTTTACTTTCACCGAAGTATAGCTGGCTTTCCTGGAACACAGTACTCTTTCTTAACCACTTTCATTCTATCTTGACTTCAACCCATTCTATGGCATCAGAAACTAGTAGTTGCTTAGCCCGTTAGCTGTGTCTTTCATGTGATTTAAAGCCTACTTCAAGCGAGTCGGCAGGCAGTTTTTCATCAAATACTTCTCGCTCTGGTTAACGACAGTAGATTCCATTCCATCTATCTTTTCTGCTCTTGCTAGGCGCGATAGGTTTGTGTTGAATTCATTTGGCTAACCTAGGACCTATGAATCTCCTACCCTCAACTCTATCCTGTTTCGGCGCTTTCTCTGTGATTGTCCCGCTGAGGATCCTCATTCTTATTAGTGAAATATTCCATACCTTATTGCTTCTTTGACTTGCGACCTTCTTTCTTCCCTTGCTTGCTTGTAAAACCACTGCTTTGCAAACGAATATGAATTTGTCATTACTCCTAGGTCTATGTTTCTCTCTTGACAGAATACTCTCCCTTATTATTGTAATAGTTGTTAATGCTTTACTATGTTTGCTAGCAGGGCGCACTACTGGAAAGATGCTTACGTTAGCTGGGATTCGCTTACAGAAGTCAGTACTCCTGTCTGTCCTCGGTTCTTCTTTGATCTCACTATCCATAAACTCATTTTTCTAATTCATTCAATAAGTACAGAGCTAATAGTAAGGTTCAATAATACTAATAAGAGCGAGGCAATCGTAGGATTGTTATAGATATAGAACAAGCTTATTTCTATACTTTAGCCTTGGCAAAAGAAGAGGAGCGACTTTCCACCCTTTGCTTTGTCTTGGGGCCCGAGCTACTGTTCGTGAAAACAA
Organism: Musa acuminata AAA Group; assembly: GCF_036884655.1. Classification (NCBI taxonomy): domain Eukaryota; kingdom Viridiplantae; phylum Streptophyta; class Magnoliopsida; order Zingiberales; family Musaceae; genus Musa; species Musa acuminata. Next base: position 18,531,822 of record NC_088329.1, read on the forward strand.
AGTGTCGCTTCTTATTACTTATAGAGGTAGGCGGTATATATCTATCTATAAGAAAAAGCAGCCTAAAAAGCATTGGCGCCTTGGGCATCAAAAGAAAGAGCAGAGACAGATACATATACTGGCAGACAGACTCCAAAACTAGCACGGATAACACTTCAAGACAGGAAAAAGGCACTTAGATAGCGGGGAGGGTCTTCAGTGTGGAGGGCGAGAGAGGCAGTTTGCTTGGAAGGGGTTTCAGTTTGGACTACTATGCTAGTAAACTCAACTATATAACAGACATTTTAGTAATAAAGTATATAGGAATGCTAGGCTGGGGTGCCAGAGTGCAAGAGGGGAGTTTCATCAGTTATCCTACTTTATGTGTAAGGGTAGAGATAGGTTTGGTGCTTTACCAGAGGCAGTGGAGAATTGCCAGTTCCAGTTCATAAGTGATTCAGTGTCCAAGTCAGGGGTTAGCGGTTAAACATCATCATTAGCCTAGCAAGGCGGAGGGGGTCAACAACAGTAAGCATTCCTTGATAGTAGGTCAAATAGCAAAGTGAGATATATCCTCATATTTGGCATGGCGCTAGAACCTTGTTCCGAGGGTACTCTTGCAGAATATCTTGAATCTGAACCAGTTCCTCTATGCTCTCCATCTTACTTTGTCCGTAACTACTAAAAAAGTGATTGTGGAATCCCGACAAGTCCGTTGTTCGCTAGCGCTAAAGGGCCACGAGTGTCCATCATCTGTTCTTTTTCTTGTGTCATACCTAGTTTCATCTGAAGTTGACAAGTAGTGGTCCAGTTGAACCAACGAACATAGCTGCCCTGCCGCTCCAGTATAAAGGACTTGTTTCTAACTTGTTTATATGAGGAAATGACTACTTTAATGCCCTAGTACTATTGACTTTGCACCAGATTCCATTGCTGCCTTTTCTCACCTTTCTAAGACGTCTTATTCCTTGCCTAGCTCCTTGACTCCGGCCATAGAGTTGTATGGATTCCACTTATCCTTAACACATTGACTCGGAAGTTGGTCACTAAGTTGAAAGAATGTCTCTAAATAAACTCACTGTATTTCCGCTCGCGCATACTAATCATCATTCTATGCTTTCGTCCCTCCCTGCCTTAAGGTTGCTCGGGCTTCCTGCTGGCTTAGATTTAAGGGGAAACTACCTAATGCTATAAGATAAGAAAGATCCGTTAGTCAAGGAATCCAGAGAGTGAAGAGAGTAAGGCCACTACTGGCTGAGATGAAGTCAATTAAGTGTTGTCCGCTGGGGTTATTTCTTAGATATAGGGTGAACCTTGCTATTTTAAGCAATGTGCGTGGATATCGCAGTCCTCAACATTTCCGGGCAAGATTGTTAATCAATTCCATAATGAGTCAGATGCTTTCCTAAACATTTTGATCTTTCTCAGTCTTTAAGAAGACGCTCGGGATAAAGATCCTTATTACCGACCAACCAATGGCTATCCTCGGTTCTATCTATTTAGGGGTACCCTGTGTGACCCGGCCGACTCATAGCGACATATCTGTTTTTCTCCTATTTATGTGGACAATTCCTTCTTTGAAATAAGGCTTTCCTCTATCCAAGAATGGAGCGGAACTACTTACCTGGAGTTCTTCCCGCTGAGGACGAAAAATCCATAAGCTTATATAATAACTACCAAAAAGAAAGAAGCTTATATAACTACCAGATATGGGACCCATCGCCTCTACACCTAAAATATTACTGAGGGTAGATGTAATCGAGCTCGACTGAAAGGATAGGGTACGCCGTCATTTCGCTTTCTTTTTTCAAGTGGATTGCCCACCCTTTCTGTCTTATTTGGAAGTGGTTATTTAGAAACTCTCCTATTGTCGGTCTGGCCTTTCTCTCTTTTTTCTTTGCCAACGAGGATTCCCTAGTGTTTATGGGTCCCCCGCACGACCTAAACCAAAAAGGATCATACGATGAAGTGAAAGGGCCAAGCAACGACTAGACAAGACGGCAAGCAGACAGCTTTTCAGTAAGTAGAGCAAGGTTCGGTCCCTGGTGTGAAAGAATCAATAGGCAGGGAAGACATTGAGATTTGTAGGGCCAGGCTTAATAGATAGTATAGTAGGGAAAGAACTAAAGTCAGAATAGTAAGATTCATAGGCAGTAAGGAAAGGCTTAAAAGCAGTAGGGAAAGTCCTGTTATCCGTGGTTGGAATGAAAGAATAAAGTCACAGACAAAAAGTAAGGTCAGCGTCAGCTGCTGGCAGCTTGGCTTGTTTCAAGAAGTTAATAGGAGCCGAAGCCGAGTTCTAGCGGTAGGAGCTAAACTGTTATAGTGAACTTTTAGCCTATATTTGCCTATAAAAAACTGGAGTATTCGTTATCAGAGTTGTTGGCTTTCACACCAGATCGAGAGTCCCTTGTAGGAAGAACACAGGTGAACTCTTTAATAAGACATCCTCTGTAAGTAGTCTTCAAATGGATTACCTTATCCGGGGAAACAGAAGAATGGGCTCGGTAAAGAATGGAGCAGCCACCTTATATACTAGTTTACAGGACTTGGTAATTAACCTTAGGACTTGCTTTAGAGGAGATGGGTCTCGATTGGACCACTACTTGTTGGAGCTGGACCTGGACTCGGTAATAACTTATGAAACTCTATTCTTATTCAAAAGTGGGAAGTGACTTCTATTCCTATTCTTATTTCTAATACTTACTCTAATGCGCTAGATCGGGCAACTATATTTCTTATATCAAATCAGGCACCTGAGTTAGGTTAGTTGGTCAAGAGAAAAGATGCTGTTCTAGACTCAACTCGCCCCCCTTTTTAACAAGTAAGGGTGCACCAACAAGTAAGTTATCCGTCTTTCTAACTAGCAATGGCTTTCGCACTGCTTCCACTGAGTTATAACCAGACAAGCTACTACCGATACTGCACTGTCCACAACTCCCTTTCTTTCCGCTTACTGTTGATAACGTTGATTCTGCTTCTATATTGGATGAAACTCAAACTTCGATTGCGGACTTAGACACAAGCACTCGAACCTCCCCCACCCGCCTAGAAGCCTATATTGTAGGAATAAGTAGCTCACTGACCTCTGACTTTAGCGCGTTCCTGCGCATTAAAAAGAATATTCCTCAATGAGAAAACGGAACTACTTACTCTCGCCATTAACTTAAGGGCAGCTTACTTGTTCACCGATACCATAACCCTATGCCTCTGCCTTACCTGAACTTGAATGCTAAGCTTTCCCTTGTAGTGGTCCAGTCCAAGTACCAACCCACCTAGACTTTACCAGGACTAGTTTCTTGCACAACGGGTGGATCAGTCAGATCCTAGCCTCGCTCTGTGGGAAGTTTACGTAGGCCGTCGAGATTCTTCCCTCTTCTTAAGACGAGAAAGAGGCCTTCCTAGGCACTGTATACTTAATACTTCGAGTTCTGTTTTTGTGTACTAAGAGAAGAGATTTATTACTTGTTTGTTGCTAGAGGAGATTTTGGACTTGTTGCTACCGCCGACGAAGACGACGAAAGCAGAATATGAAGCTATATTCACTCTTTCATACCATTGTTCCTGTTCCTGTTATGTAGGTTTATACCCTCTGGTTTCATTTATGTAGTTATCTGCTTGTCTTCTTTCTTCCCAACACCGCAAGCAAGTACTATCGAACCCCGCCGCAAGTAAAGAATCCGAGGATGGAGCCCTAAAGGGGAGGCAAGAACCAGAGTGCTGAGCTAGGTCTGTGAGAATGAGTTCATAAGCTATTTTGCCTAAGGGGAATTCCACTCATAAGTCATAATTCACTGACCTCTTTGATCTTAACCAGTGTAGTATGCCAGCTGAGTGAAAAGAGCCAGAGGAGTGGTAAAGTGGAATCTGTATTAGTAGTGGTATGGTCCAGTGGGGTTGGTGCTCTAGCTCTAAGTCATAGGGATGGTTTTGGTAACCAAGTCCTGTCTTCGTAGATGTTTCCAGCTGCCAGACTTTCTGAAGGGAGTTTTTTTTTCGTTTGAATCAATGGATGGTGAAATGTAGCTAATGAGCTCCGGGCCGGGAGCCTGTACACAGGAAGGCGATAACTCGAACTACAGAATGCAAATAGATAGTTTCCGTTTTCACTACTACGCTAATAAACTAAACTAGACTAGATAAGTACATTGAAGGCATAGGATTTAGTCCTAGGCTCGGAGTCTACGTAATCAAGAATCAAAGCAAGGGAAAGGAAGCCTACCAATCGAACTAAAGAATACAATCAACTAAAGAATACAATTAAGTAGTTAAAGCCTAAAAGCAAGGAGAGTTAGACTAAACCTAAGAAGCGAGCAAGTAAGTATCTGATGTATTAGTTAAAGAAAGAGAAGTACCCGTTTGATTCTCATAAGATAAGTAGACTCATAAGTAAGTGGAGTAGTTTTGTTCTAACTGACAGTAGAGGCGGAGTCGAACTCCAGTCTAGTAGTAAGGAGAGTCAATCTAAAAAGCTGTAAGGGCAGGCTCATAGGAAGCAGTAGTAGACTCATAGGCTTACGAGGTAGTTAAAGAAAGAATGACGGTTGTGTTGAAGCTACGGAGCAAAGATCCGGATCAGCGGCTAAAGAACGAGTTTACAGTTCCATTCCTGCTAGCATTAGTTTCATATAGTTAAGAGTTTCTTAGTTGCCTGGTGGATCCGCATCAGTAAAGTCAGTATGAGAAGCGCTTGTTATAGCTTTAGAAGCTGTAGCTCTAGGCTGTTTTCCAGTAGTTCTATTCTTGTTATTTGGACTTATAGCTTAGCTTAGTTCCCCAACCAGACCAGTATCCAGATGACATCTTTCATTATGACTCCGCTCTTATAGCCCTGTTAACAGTGATTTCCGCTTTGATGAAGTAAGTAGTGCCAGGCTCGGCGTAAGAATCGAAGTAAGCATGGTAAGGCCGATAAGCGGTAAAGTAAGCCTATCCATGCAATAGTGAAAGAAGAAAAGCAAGGGGCCAAGCGGGCATACTTGTTTTGAAACGAGGTCTACTTCATATGTTGGGTGCGAGTATCCTGATCCTTGTGAATGAGTTTTCTCTTTCTTTGCGAACGAAAGATTCCATTAATGATTCAGACAGGACAGGCCTAGACTAAGTGGCTGAAGGGAGAGTTGTTGAATGATTTGTTGACTTCAGAAGTGACTTGAGAGGAGAGGTCGGCCAAGTGGTGCTGTTAAAGAGGCAGTAAAGTCTCTAGTTCCAGTTATCAAGTATGGTTATGAGAGGTCGGGTCGGGAAGCTGTTTAGGAGGTAGGCCAGAGAACCAGTTAGAGCAGAGCCAGTAGTTGTAGAGAGGGTAGTTTGACTTCCGTGACTCGGCTAGGGTAGTAGTTTGATTCAGTTACTAGGCGCAGGTAGTTAACTTACTTTGTGGGGAAGTTTCATTCGAGTGGAATTCTGGAAAGTCATAAAGATAGGCCCTTATTGGTTGTTTCGGGTGCTTGCCAATCGGTATAGGTTCAATAAGTTATAAACGAGTCCTTTCCTTGGGAGTCCTTTATTAAGGGTTAGTGACTTCTTTCTATAATACAGAGAGAGCTAATTATTCTTTGACTACTGTAGGTCTCTTCCTTTCGGGATTCTATTTCCATTAACATCTACTATCCCAATAAGAAGAAAAGAGAGTACTGGCTAGGTAGAATCAACAGAAGATTTGTGGTTGCTTGCCCTTACTTATTAAGTCGGAAGAAACAGACTCATTAGCCAGAGGGTTATCGGTTAGTATTGACTGGCAAGCTCGGTCCTCTTAGCAAGACTCAGTGTTAACGTGAGCAGCTTGATTGAATTCTTCTGAACTTGTGAAGGGCTTGATTTCATTCTTCTTCACTTGAAGGGATAGTTCGGGTCGGGTGTGTGGGTGCGGTTGAGAGGATTCCTCCCTTACTTGGACTTGGCACATAATAAAGAAGAATTAGTATACTGAATAGAATCAGTAATAGGGCCATAATAAATAATTGCCAGCGGATTCTATGAATAAGTATATGCATAGTGAGAAGGCCATAATACATAGGCTAGTGAGGAAGCAATGCCAAAGTAAGCAGCAATAGAAAGGAAGCACTCAGCAATAGAGAGGAAGTAAGCAGCAATACGTTCTTCAGGACCAAAAGCGGGAGAAGAAGCATCAGAGGGTTGTCTTAGAACGGTTCGAGACCATGCTTTGAGTCGAGTTTATAGGATGGAGCTAGAGCTAGGGATGATAGAAACAAGTAAATAGCTTTGCTTTCCTGGTACAGTATCTTGAGGTTCCGAGTGTGATCCATTAGTTAGGAAAACCGCCAAGTTACTACTAAACAAGCAACTGTGTCAAAAGAGTCTTTAAGGTCAGAGAGAGGGGCAGTGAATAAGTCTGTAGCGGAATTGCCAGTGACTCGGGTAGGCAGGTTGACTTATTCATTTAGTTGAGATGCTCTAGTCCATAGGAGAGAGAAAAGATCTTCGTTCACCAAATCACCAAAACCAGAGGTGGAGGAGCAATCCAATCCCTAGTTCTTAAAGAAGCAAGTCAGCGCGGAAGGCAGAATACCCCTTTTGCTAAGTAGAAGACCGGTAGTAGCAGAGTGGAAGACCTGCTCGTTAAGTCTCGTGTTGTTGGCAAAGGAAGGGGAATCCTCAAGAATTATTGTTCCCCGCCTAGGTATATCAGTGGAAATGCAATTCTTGACTATACTTCTACTAGATGCAGAGTAGAAGCCCGTTAGTAGTAGCGAGGGTTGTTGCTCTAGCTCACTCCGGGCAAAGAACCAAAGACCAGGAACAGGAAGGTCAAAACCGGAATACTTAATTAAATGAAACTACTACTGCAGGCCAAGAAAGTGAGTTGTTGCTTGGCGGTTGGTTACCTTATTCTGGTTAGCTACTTTATCTCTTTCCTACTGGTGGTAAAACTCTGCATCAAGTAAATGTAAGAAAGCACTGGACTGGAAGGATGGGTCCTGGTATACACAAGAAATGCATTTATTGAAAAGGGAAGATCAGATTACAGGTATTTTCCCATAAAACTACTGACCAAGCAACTACTAATGACCGCCAAGCTACTACTAGACAAGGAGACAAGCAACGAGACCCCTCCTGTTAACTTTGATTCTCACTTTCCCTACTGTGTAGGAGTGGAATTCTAACTATTGAGCACCCGGCTTCAGATCTTATTCCTACTCCATATCTTGCTTCTGCTTGAGCCTATTCTTCTTAGTACGATGACACTTTATACTTTACTGAACCTTTGAATCAATTGCGTGAAAAGCCTATATGTTTTATTCTGACATGTATTAGTACAGAGCTAGATCGTACCCGCTTATCTTATACCCTGACTGAATTATTACTTGCTGAATGAACTCCCTTCCTTCTTACTTGCTGAATGAACTCCCTTCCTTCTTACTTGCCTTGCTTAATTCGGCTCCTATACCTATTGCTCCTATCACGGAATTCTTACTGACTTGTCTAGTAGTAACAGAATTCAACCCGAAACGGGGAATTGCCTTGCCTCTATCATCGCCAACACCAGTATTTGAACTTGAAACTTCCCTTCTCGCGTCATTTCTTACATTGTATTCATTTGTCTTTCATCCTGACATAAAGGGAACCGTCAACAGGCAAGCGAAGTAATCTCGACGATGTAGCACTCCAACATCTTTAGTGGGAATTTATGGAAAGGAAGAAAGGGCGCTCCCACATACTACTAAAAGCTCCAGCCAGCTCGGGCAATAATCCTCTACACTAAAAAAGAAAGGGACTACTCTAGAATTACCGATCCAAAATCAGAAGCAACCTATCACTTCGCGGTCGCACACTCTCCTCCCTAACCCCAGCATTAGATCACTACGAACTCAATCCCTTTCATTTCATTAGATCATGTAGAACTCAATCCATTTCATTTCATTAGATCACTACGAACTAATTGAATTTGCAGTCTGATTATAAGGCCCGAAGTATGCATCCATTGAATTTGCAGTCTGATTATAAGGCCCGAAGTATGCTATTTTATGGGGCTTGTACCATCCTAGGACGAGCTACTAGATCTATTGATCCCCATTACCTCCTCTGTGATATATCGAGCGTACTCTTCCATCTTTTATAGGTGGAGCACGCGTTGGTCTATTTAGATTCCGTCGTGCTTCCAACCGCTAATCAGGGGCTCCCGACAAGATTCCCTTCTTTGAATATGAACTTGACCCCTTTTCTTCTAGTAGGAGGAAAGCCCTTTCATTATGTGCTGAGTCAGACCAGGCAACCTTCGTAACAAACAACCTGGGATTGTCCAGATCAATAACTTCTCAATCGGGGATCTCTACGAACCTGGGATTGTCCAGATCAATAACTTCTCAATCGGATCTCTACGAACTAGAAATAAAGAGTTTCTCCTCTCCTATAGGATGGCAATTACGAAAATGGTTACTACTCCACTTTCGAAGCGAGAAGCGAGTGTTCCAACTTAACCATTGTTGACTAGCCCTGCTATTCCTAGTAGTCGTTATTCTTGTTCATTGGAATCCGCGTTCTTACGAGCTTTGTCATTACCTTGAGTTGATCTACCAAGGCTAAGTTATTTCTGTCATTCCTTTACCGAGCTACGGATCCAGGAGCTTCACCTTGGCTCTACTATTTGCTATAACACGGAACAAGCAAAAAGGTAAGCCGAAGATACTTAACTTCGAGACCCTCTGCCTGACGCCCTTCAGCTTCTGCTTAATCCGTCCGTCCCTGCAAGGTGAGCAACTCTAGAACCACTCTCTTCTTTCTACCCCCCTCTTTCTTCGACATATGCGAGCTCTATTAACATGGACCGTCTCCCATTCGTTCTCGCAGCTTCGCTCCTTCTTGTTGTGCCCTACAAAGCATGGAAGTCACACATGTACTAGCCCTATAGGAGACTTCCCTACACTCTCAACTCTCACTTTTGAATAGTGGAATGGAAGACTGATCAATTGAATGAAGACAGACTGGAATTGTATCTATAGGAGAATCCTTACTTACAACTCTAAACTCTGATACCCTTGACTCCTATCAAGGCAGGGAAACACATTTAGTACCAATACAAAGTGCTTCCGGTACCATACCAAGGGGTGGAGCACTAACTTCAATGTGGCTAACCTTACCTAGATAGAAAGATCCCGATATGTGGGTAAGAAAGGCTTCATGGATCGAGTCATTCCATGGAGATTCTGGTAGGGTGACTATTCAATCACTGCGCCTTCCCACTAATAAGAAACTCTTTCTTTTGACCTTCTCTTATACTAACTGATTTCTCTTGGATACATTCAAATTCATAGTAAAGAAGGGCAGTCTCATCTAACTCTGGCTCATCTCTTCTCTTCTTCTACGAGGAGGAGTGGAATTCTGAAACAAGTACATCGGCGTCAGTAAGCTCTTAACCGCACTAAACTAGTAACAGAGACAAAAGCAGATAGTTTACTTTTTAGTAGCGAGATTTCTCTACAAGTTTGAAGTCAACTCTATTCTCTACCCGGGTATAAAGCAAGATAGACCAGCCCGCCTACCTATCCGGACTTACCTAGCTCCAGCTCATGACCTATCCTTTCAGACCTGCCTTTAATGCTTGGGGTTGGACTCAAAGAAACCCACCCGGTAACCAATGCTATAAGAATCTTCAGCTACTGGCTTTGAGGCGAGGCGAGGTAAAGTAAAGGCTTTCTCGCACCCACCAAGTAACTACGTAAGTGTAGCGGTAGTCCTAATATCTACGACAACAAAGAAAGACATATGAAAATTAGGACTTGTTAATGACACCGGTGAACAAAGCACTAAAAAAAGCACTTGTTTATAACAGCAACTAATTAATACATTATGTATAGTTATTTGCGAGTCTTGCGCCTTCCTAACACTCCTACTAACCTAGCACTCCTACTAATAAGAAAGAATTCCACTCCAGCGTCAGAGTTGCTCGTTACAGAGATCCGAATTCAGGTATCAAAGAAAGAGTTACCGATTGCATCAACCCTTTCTCTTTACCCTATGACCAATATTCTGCAATTAGGCAATAAGCTATAAGTAAGGTAACTCTTCTCTCAAGTAGGAAAGTATTAATGAAACAAAGAAGTAAGAACTCAACTACCATACCAAGTAGTAAACAAAGAATCAAACCGGGGATAGGATCCTTAAAGTAGTAGTGGAGTGGTTAGTTTACAGAAACAAGAACAGGAGCAGTACTCCCTGGCCTGGCCTCTCGAGAGTGAGTTGGTCCCTATTACTAGGAAAACACGGAATTCATTATGGATAACCGACAAAGAAACAAGATTGGAATAAGCACTAAACCCACTGGACCTGGACTCTAATCTAAACTCATTATATGACCAGCAGGAAGTTAACTGTGTTATCAACTCTAAATCAGGTCTTCCAGCCTTAACCGAGGGTGAAGTTCAATTCTTTAAGCTGCTTTCTAATCTACGTCCTGAGTGAACCGGCTTTCATGGCGTTAGTCCGAGACTCAAGAATCAGAGGTTCGCTAGCTGCCCGCAGTGGTGTTGCTCGAAAGATGACCTGGAAAGCAGGGTTCGGGTGAGTTTCAAGAGTGAGATAAGCCTCATTAAGTTAGCAGAGAGGAGCACTAGGGAAGGTGCTGAAAGCCTCTACTAATACACTAACAGGGAAGGTGCTGAAAGCCTAGCACTCCTGCAATTGCTCACATATTAACTCTCTCCACTTTTGTACAAGAACCTCTATCACCGAACCAATACTCGAACCCTATCTCGTCACTTGAGGAACCGCACTCAACAAATGGAACTTGCCGAGCAGACTTAGAGCTAGCTAACCTTCCCTCGCAACGAACCTAGACGCCAATCAACTACTAGAGCAATAGCAGGGAACAAGCTTTCTATAATACCTAGAGCCAGAGCAGTTGGTCACTTCTTTCTATCATACCTAGAGCGAGAGCTGGGGAACAAGCTTTCTATAATACCTAGGCTAGGAGGGGAAATCTCTTCTCTTGTTCAATGAAGAATCAGAGGTAAAATACATAATGAAAAGGAGAGAACGAAGCCCAGAAGAAATATACGTTGTAGTCTAGACTTACAGCAATTCGTACACAGGTACCTGAGTTAGGAGTTCAACTTGGCTAGTAGTAGCTCGTCTCTTTCCCACCGATTCCCCCATGATCAGATATTGTCTCCCACTGTAGTAGTAGCTTGGCTGTTTCTGTATTCTTGGTTTCTGTATTCCTTGTTTACTCAGATGTTGTGCTAAAGTATGGAACTGGCCTGGTCGCTACTACCTACCCATTCTATTACTAGTCCTTAGAATAAAGAAAGAGACTAGTGCTTCTCCGGCTTAACCTAAGAATAAAGAATGACCCTTCTTATAAGTAGTCAAAGAAATCCACTAGTACTACCAGAGTTTAGGTAGGCCCGGGAAGCTGTTTAGGAGGTAGGCAAGTAGGAGTTACAGAAATCAACTCAGTCGTAGTTAAACTAAGAATGCAACTCTCAAGTGGGCAAGTAGGAAAGGAATCAGAATTGAACTCATAAGTCACAGTCTGAACTCAGTTACCACAGCCCCGTATCCAGTATTAGATCAGAATTCTACTAGTGAGTCACAGAATTGAACTAAGAAGTGAAAGAATGGAACTGGTGGGTATAAGCTTCAAGCGCGGGGGCAGCTAGTGGGTATCAGGCTTGTTAACTAAGTTATATAATTGCACCCCTTATTATAATCCGGTGAGCTAGTAGGAGCCTAGGAATGGAGACGGGGAGGTAAGAATGAAACCAAGTCATAAAAGAACGAAACAGCTAGGGTAAGAAACCCGGGGGACACCTCTGACTCTGCTACTAAGATCAGAATTGAACTAACAACTAGGAATAAGTCATTTCAGAATTCAACTCAGGAGTCACAGAGTGGAACTCAGTAGTAACAGTATCGTCGGCAGGTGGAGAATTGCAGAATGGAGCTCTGAAGTCACAGAATGAAGCAAGTTGGAATGAAACCACGTTAGGTCTACTCAATAATCAGCAGTGGCTAAAGGGAGAGTTGTTGGCATTCCTCATCAACATCAATTATATTACAGGTGTGTGCTCGATAGATATAATAAGTTATATTACATGTGTGCGCTCGATAGACTCGATAGAAAAAAGAAGTTCAATCAGCTTCTGCACTGCACTCGACTGAATCCATTCCATGCGTTGGCAGAGCTCGGGAAGTCAATAATTTGAGCCAGTTGACATAGGTATGCCTCATTCAGTTAAAGCGGAAGTGGGGGCGAGGCATAGAAGCAGTTTGAAGTCCAGTCTCAATCAGAAAGTATTGTTTCGGGTGTTGATGCTGTATCTCCTAGTATACGAGTTGGGGCAGGGTTCAGAATGGAATCTTCTATTTATTATAAAGAAAGAAATCAAGAAAGTAGCGTGAAAGTTTCCTCGGTGCCAGTTCCGGTTTCCAGTTAAGTAAATTCAGAATACCTAGTGGAATCCCTTGTCGAGTCTGAAGTTGACAAGTAAAGGGATCTACTAACAGGGCCAATCAACTACTACAGTAGCCTAGTAACTGACTTCGGGGGCCAAGCAATGACTATACCTCTGACCTCTGACAACGAGAACTATCTTCTGGCTCATCTAACTCATTCTTTTATATAAGTGATTCCACTCGGGATGAAACAACTAAAGTAAGCCTTGAACTTCCACTTTGCTACTCTGGTATGAAACCTAATCTTCCACTCAGGCATTCCTACTAATAAGCATAAGGGACCGAAACTATGATGTCACTAGTAATACAAAGAATAAGGGATCTACTAACTGGTCTAGGGCTCCTGCCGCTACACATTTTGAGCTAAAACGGTAGCGAGCGGTTCCGCCCTGGTTTGATTCTTGATAGCAGTTGTCTTCGCCCTGTCTGTCACTACTGAGTTGAAGCCTCGGATTCACTGCTGCACTCTTTGACTCACTAGCTTCGTTCTTGCTGGCACTGCTTTAAGCCTACCTGGTATCAGTCTTTGCCCTACTAGCTCAACTCTTAGGTCCATTCTGGAATTCCTACTTGAGATACAAACTCAGAAGCCGGCCGGAGTAGCTTAGCTCTTTTCACTTAGCAGCCCAGCAGCAATACATGAAGAACTGAGCCCGGAGTATCTCTTTTCACTTAGCAGCCCAGCAGCCCCCGGGAAGTGGTTTGGTTCTGTAACTCCTACTTATTGGGGTGTCTCTGAGTCTTATACTAGAGATGCTTACTACTAGCTGCGGAGGCCAAGCAATAGTCTAGGCGCCATCCCTTGTGTCATCAGTCATCCTATATATAGAGATTCTAAATTATCTACGCCAAGACACTCACTGCTTCCATTCCTTTACTCACTGGTTGAAGTCTTGGAGTTAATAGCTATAGACTTTAATCAAGGGTCGGTCGTATGGCTGCCTTGGGAGATCATGAGACTTAGCATAGCATATCGTATGGCTGCCTTGGGAGATCATGAGACTTAGCATAATAGTACATAGGCGTTGAAGTTAGAAATATCAGAAGAAAGGCCAGGTCTGTAGCGAAAGAATCCAAGTTTCCAGATATAGGCTAGTGTTGTGGGCTGAATAATAATAGCTGTTAGTGCTCTCCGACTCAAGTAGTAGTGGCTGTCTTGTTATTGGTGTTTGGATTCCCTGCAGTACCAGTGCAATCCCAAGTTTCCAGTTTGATTCTAATAGTAAGTGTGGTTTAGGAGCGAGCGGGTGGGTAGCCAATCCTTCTCAGCAGTGGTTTTCTTCAATCACTTGAAATACTTGACTACTGGAAATAAAGGAGAGGTTGCCTTAGGGCAAAGAAAGGTAGTTTGAAACCCAGAATAGTAGGTCTCACAATCAAATTAAAGGAGAAAAGTCAAGAAGAGCAGACTAAGGAGCCGTATAAAAAAGAGAAAATTCCCCCTAGGGAGAGAATGAAAAGCACTTGTGTTAGTTTTCAAGTCAGTAGTGGCAGGCCAATAGGGAAATAAGGATTTTAGGTCCGTAATGACAAGCTGATATGGAGGAGTACGCGAGTTAGGTTTAGTTTAGTCTCCGAGGTAGCTAGTAGCAGTGGGCGAACCTACAGACTTTTAGGCAGGAAAAGTAGACTCACTCTCCTAAGGGGTGTGGGCGAAGGCGCGGATCAGTCCCCTAACAAGTCAGATTTGATGGAAGGAAAGGCGGACTACCCTTTGGTGCAAGCTAAGAGAGAGGAATGTCAGGAACGCTACTTAGAATTGGAGTTATAGGAGTCGCTTTGCGATCGAGAGACAAGGGAATTCGAATAGGAATGTAGTCGAGGCAGCCTCAAAGCAAGGTATATTAGATTTGGAAGCAAGTAAGGACAGACTCACTATCAATAATATAAGAGTAACAAAGTTAAGGTCCTGATCACTAGATAAAGAATCAAAAGCACAGGTAAGATAATGAAAAAGCAGAGCATAGCAATCAAAGACAGGGGACATAGACTAGTCAGAAGTAAAGTCAGAACAATAGCAAGTGAAGGCAGGCATAGGGGCATGATAGTCAGCTTCGAGGTCAGTAGCGAAAGTCTAGCTATCAGTGATTTCCGCCTTATCAGTAGTAGATGCATTTCCGTTTGCCCGTATCCAATACTCCCTAATTGCATTCTATATTGAAATATGTATTCTTGTGCTACTGAAGCGCGGTAAGTAAATCCATGTAAGAAGCTTTTGGTTGCGAGAAGAAGCTTTGTTGCCGATGAAGTCTGGAATACTAGTTTCCTGCTAGCTAAATGAGTGCAATCGAATGCATGAGTAGGAGTCCGTTTTTAAGCGCAGAGGAAGCAATGTTATGAGGAAGCAGAAGACGCTGTATAGGTTGGTGCTCTAGCTCGCTTATAGTCTCTTTCCGTTCTTGTTGAATCTTAGAGATCAGGGTCTTATGAAGCAATTCCAGTTTAGGTCGGAGAGAAATAATCAGTAGGATAAGGATAAGGATCCGACTTAGGTGAAGGATCTTAAGCCGGAGAAGAAGCTTTGCGAGTCAAGTATAGGTTAGAGCAGATTTCAAGGTTGAGTCTCAAGTCTTTCTCAAGCACTAAGCATATTCCTTCAGTAGAGTCAGAGTATCTTTCAGTGCTAGGGGAATCCCCTGTTTTCTCTTATCTAGCGGTGCGAGTGTGGGTGCTCTAGCTCTAAGTCTTGTTCGCGGTCCGTAACACCTCCGGTTGGTAACAAATCCTTTCACCCTTGGTAACTTGGTATTATATAGAATTGGATTAAGTAATTTGAGCTAGATGATTAACATCCATTGCGAGAACAAGCAAGAAATATGAGAAGTTGGTCAGCTTCATTCAAGTCCAGTTTCTTCACTTATACTTCTAGGCGAGGTCGGCAAAGGAACAGGCAGTCGCAAGAAAAGACATATATAAGTGGGGGTCTGTTGCAATTCCATTATGAACTTCAAGTCGAGTGTCTAAATCTGCGAGAGAGGATCTTGGCGCTTGTAAGGTAAGATGAACTTCTTGTTTACTTCTTGTGTCTAAGTCATAGAGAGCAGCTAGTCATTATAGCGATAGCGGTAGTTTCGTCTAGGATGCTAGTGTTGTCTTAGAGAGAATAAGAATCATCAAGTCAATCAACAGCCCGCTGAAAGTATTGTTTCGGGTGCTTGACTTTTCTCCTATGGGGAAGAATAGGTGTTTAGTGACTTTTCTCTATTAGACCTAGCGAAATCCCCTTCTTCTTCTTAGGCCCCGCCCGCGAAATTATTACTTATTGTATTCCTGTTTCATTCTAACTTGACCACTTTCCTCATTCTAACTTTCCTTAGCGAGTCAATTCACACTTATGAGTGGAATTCTTAGCCAGCTTCTTTTCCAGATCCGGATTCTGCATTCCTAACAGCTTGAGCAACTAAAGTGGGGCTAGGGCCTGTTTGAAGCTATCCTAATTCTTATAGCCTGGGGAATGGAATCTTTCTCGTATTACCTCTTTATATACTTCACCCGCTTCGCTTGCTGCTGCCTTACTTGAAACTACTGATTCGGCTTCTGCTTTCAATCTAGCTTCTGAAGATTCTTGAGTAAATGACAGCACCTCCTCTATCACCTCTTCTATAACCTCTTCTATATGAATGATACGAATACGACAAAACCAGAACGGAAATAGACTCCACAGCACCAAAGCATCCTTTACTTCAAATACTTGTTTCAGAAACGAGTTCTGCGCGTACCTCAATGGCTTCAGAAGCCTTGTTTCTCCTCCATAAGCTCACACGTTAGCCCTAGCGGGGAAGTACTCTCATCTCACACAGGTCTATGTGTTATTAAGAAGACATACATTCGTTGGGCAGCTCCCGAGTATCAATGAACTATTTATTTGCTATAAGATGAGTTGAACCCATGTTCCACTAAGCAACGCAACAAAGGCTATGGTCTCTGAGAGTGGTCCAAGTCGTTAACTGCTTGTTCCGAGTCTACCAGTAAAAGAATGGAGTGCTTCAGATTGCCCAAGTAGTTATGCAGATTGTAGTCATGAAGTTCAGATTATTACCCGAAGAAGTAAGCGTTAGCGTAACGGCGAGGAAAACATGAATTGATCTATTACTGGCGATTACGAGGAAAACAAACATGAATTGATCTATTACTGGCGATTACTTATATATAAGATAGGAACCCCAAAACTCACTCACTTTCATCATGAAGCTAGGAACCCCGAACCTAACACTACGAAGATAGGCACCCCGAAATTCATTAACTTGAATAACCGACAAGATAAACTGAATGAATTGCCTTAATCGCTGAGTATAGTGGGCATTCGCATAGATGGATTCTTCCCGAACTCGACTTAGAGCTACAGCACCTCCGTAGTTGATAAAATAGAGAAATAATCTCCATTAAGGCAGCAACAGTACGGGCCAAGCAACTGGACAAGCAACGTTGTTTGAACAAGAATCTTTCCTTCCCGCAACGGATCCTGTTCCGTATCCCTTTCCTTATTCTCTAACTGCTTTCTCACCTAATAAAGCGACTTCTGATGATACTGCTTTCTCAATTATTATTCCTATCCACCAGAGTGGTATTCCTTTGATTCTCATTCTAACTCGAATACTGCTTCCCACCTGCTCCAGACTGTCCACTTGCATACTTAGACACACAATCACTCCCCTTTCAGACCCAGCTCTAACTCTCTTTTCTGAACCGATGGCAGCTGACTTCTAACTTCTATTTGCAGCTTACTTTGTCACTGATCTTCAGTTGGATACTTCAATTTAGACTTTGACACTGAATATGCTTCCAAAGCTTCTTCCGCTTATTATACTTCGGCTCCTGCTCTATCTGATGGTTCTGATCTAGCTGATAATACTTATCTTTCGTTGTTATCAACCCGAACTCGACTCCTATATATACGCCAACAAAGGTAAAGCCAAGAACTACACTTGAACTAGAAACTTCAACTACTCCCTTTCTGCTTACACCAACATCGGGATACTACACTGCGGATTCTAAAACAACTTATTATCTAGGAGAATACTTTAGAACTTTCACTATACTTGATACTGGACCTGGAACCGGAGGCTTAATGGAATTTCCGTGGTCAGCTGATTCTTTCTCATATAAGATAGAAAATGGATAACTAATATAGGGAACAGTTCACTAACAGCAGAGAATGGGTAACCTTCTGTGTAGCCCATATGGAATAAGTTGATTTGTTAGCGCGTATCAAACAAACCTCTTACCTCAGATTGTGCCATATCTATATATATATTCAACGAGACTCTATTCTTTTTCTTTCTCGGAACTCTCCTCTCCTCGAGGTGAAGAACCAATTGCCACGGACTTGTTCATTAACCTTAGGACGCGGTAGCAAAAATGAATGGGCCAGGCCAGTCTTGTTCTTTCTTGTTTGTGTCAGGTGCGAGTGATGTCGTTTAGTGGAGTTCCAGTGGTCGAACGAAAGTATCATTCTTTTGTGCATTCTTTCATTCTGTTACTTACTTGTTGAATTCTGTATTTCGAAAGAACTAGTTTAATTCTGGAGTTTTCAATGCAATGTAGTTCTGCCAGTAAGTAATATTGCCCCATTCCTAGACTCTTACTTACCAGTGGAATTCTGTATTTCCTTGTAGAAGAGTGAAATTCCAACTTTAGAGAAACAGCACTAGGTTTGCAGAGGTCAATTCTGGCTTTTTTGTTGAAGTCCTTTCAAACAGTAAGTAAGGCTTAGATCAAATAGGAAATAGGGGTATGACTTACCGCTACTCCTTAAAACAGTTGTATTTTAGGTACTTAGGTGTCTTCTCTGTTCTGTAGCAAGCAAGAGTCTAAACGGTCTTATTCTTGCCCAACCCCAGTACGGGTAGTTAAGTAGGAGACAAACAACTAAGGAAGGAAAGCTAGAAAACATAGGATAAGAATGAAGCAAGTCAGAGCCAAGCAACTCTCAATCAGGTGTCACAAGAGAAGCAAGGGCAGAATCTACTACTAATGAACTCCCTTCCCGCAACAGAACAAGTAGACTACTTTCTCACTGGAACTAGCCCGATTGTATCTGAAGCCTTACTACCTTACCCTTAGGGCTCTGGACTACCTGGCTGGCACTCGACCTCTAGTGTTAACGCCTCTATCTCCTCTTTAAACAAATACTTCTTGAAACTAACCTAACTCCCAAACATAGAAAGTAGGCCTACTAACCAAGCTCCTACTAACGACCAAGCAACGAGGCAAGTAACACCGGTAGACCAAGCAACGAGGCAAGTCAATCCGGTCCGGCTACTATTGGCTATCAGGCAAGCCTACAAAGGTTCTCGATTGACTCATAGCGTCACACAAGCACCCGACCCTAACTCGTATACAAGGGGAAATATACAAGGGGAAAGCCCGACCCGAACTACACTTATTCTCTTTCCGACCTTCGCCTCAAAGCAAGTACTCTCTGGCTCCGATACCGTAGTCATCCGATACCGTAGTCAACTAATAACGGAATGAGGCTCATCTAACTAGGGCTACTATAAACATCCTCTGACTCATCTACCTATGGTAACTCCACCTCGACTCCTCTTGCGGATTATAATAAGGGTGCAATTCTGTAACTCCCGCTTTAGAGTTCAATTCAGTAATTCCGACTTGCTTAATGAGGCTCTCTTCTCTTCTGCAACTATACCTGTCCTCTGCAACACTTGATCTGCTACTCTGGTATGAAACCGAATCTTCCACTCCGGCATTCCTACTAATAATCATAAGGGACCGGCGAACACATCTACGAAGACAGGACTTGGTACTATTGCTACTACTAAGAAATGGGATACTAACTATCCTCCGGCTCTTGCAACTAGAAACTGTGACTCCTGAGTTCCATTCTGAAACTCTACCTTATTAGTTAACTCCTACTTTAGAGTGCAATTCTCACTTTCCAACTTATGTATTAGTAGGATTATCGGGCCAAGCTTAGTATAAACAAGCAAGCAACTACGGAGCCAGCAGGGTGATCGGACTTTCTACTTCAACAATAACAGTACGACTACTACCGGGATGAAACTCAAACCATTAACTACTGGGCTGCTACTACCTGGTACAAGTCCTTTCTTCGACCCTAAAGATGTTAGGCTGAAATGAATTTCTAGGTTCCTTGCTGGTTGTAAATACACTGATTCCCTTGCCTCACTTTATCACTCGAATTGGACTACCGGGACTACCTAGACTACTACTTGAGATGCAACTTTACTACTACTTTACGAGTTGGGGCAAGAAGATAACTTTCATAGCTTAGCTGGCCGACCTCTTCTCACCATACTTTCTTCACTGGAACTAGGGAAGAGCGGCCCCTTTTTGAACTCGCTACCGCTATTAGCTCAGAGGCTCCTACCGCTTGGAACTCGCTGCCGCGACACATTAGTAGTGTCTTGGCGATCGGCTTGGCGAACACAGGAATTGTTATAACTTCGTTATAACTACTATTGTTGCTGCCGCTTTTTCGCTCGCTGCCGCGTAACATTAGTAGTTACTTGGCCGTCTTACGCCGTTGCTTGTCTATCCGTTCCTTGGCTGTGATTTGTGATTTGATTGTTTTGGTGATTTATTGGATTTATCTTCCAAGTCAGTAAACAAAACCACCCCTATCCCTTTACTACCCACAAAGTCAGTAAACTAGTCCGACCCCTAGTCACTTCTTTAAACAAGCCCAGCTGTCCACTAATAACATAATGGGAGTCGAAAAGTAGATCCATAATGGGAGTCGAAAAGTAGATCAGCAACTCTTATATAACGCTCAAAACTTGACTTAACTCTGTGGACCTTCCCCGCACAGAAAAAGATTCTACTAAAGCGAGCTACCCCACCGTTCAATAAGACTCAGCCAGCTCCGGATCTAGCCTCTGATCTTTCCTCTGGGGTTGTCACGGATTGGCCGGCTGGGCCCGATAAGTCAAGTAGTCCAAAGAGCTCTTTCTTTGTATAGGTTTCACATCAGATTAGTCATTCCTTCTGGATTACCTAAAAAGGAGGCCTACTTCATGAAATTCAGTTAAGTAAAGTCAGGTCAGTCAAATAACTAATCATAAATAGATTTGCAAAACAGCAAGTAATGTATAATTACAGAAATAGGAAGGTAGGTTCTTCTATGTCTCTGGAGCCTATTTTCTTGGATTTGATCTTGCCGTGGATCCCCCCGGAGCGGAAAGACATGATCTACCCATAAAATAAGAGTTTTGATCCAGCCACAGACCAGACCAGGCTATCGAAAGCTCATGTGACTCACTATAGGTTGGGGTTTCAAATACCTAGCATGTTCATAATCACTCTAGGCCCCTGACTTATGTCTCGAGTGCTCCGCTTCGCCCCAGAAGTTAACTAACCATAAGAGCGGTCCCTATGTTAACCTTGGGAGTTTTGAATGCGCAGTCACAAGAAGACAGGCAGAATTCAGAATATAGTGGCAAGGGCAATGGTACCAAGCACAGATGTTAGTTTAGGATAGATAAGCGAGTTGGTCTCGATGAGAGCCCAGGCTCGTGTGTGATAAGCCCAACCGGGAAAGGGAAGTAGATAAACTCAATAGTAGATCAGGGAAGTAGATCAATTCAATAGTCGATCGTAGTGAAATCCATATGTCCGGCTTTAGGGCTGTTATCGGTATAGAGAGGGCCAGGCCACTTAAGAAGGAAGGAATCCAAGCAAGCCCGGGCCACTTAAGAAGGAAGGAATCCAAGCAAGCAATAAATAGTCTAGTTTCCTCCTTCTTCCTTACCTAGCTTTCCGATCCTTTACTGAAGTACTTATAGCTTAGCTTCATTCTTCCACCTACTAGCTCCACTCTTAAACTACTTAGGTAAATTCTTATCTACTACCCTACCCTGGATGCACTGGCAAACACATGACTTGGTCAAGAACCAGAGACCACTACCCTTACTTTCAGGCTTGCTCGCCCTAGTTTGATTCTTGATGGAACTAGATATTTACCGCAATTCACCCAATAGTATAGGATTAGTTAGCTTACCGTAAATCCCCCATTCCATAGTATTTGTATTTACCGCAACGAAGACATCTATTGTAATAACTTCGTAATAACTGTTTATTGGCTGCCGCGCAACATTAGTAGTTGCTTGGCCCCCTTTGTATAGTAATAGATGGCTAACTTACCGCAATTCCCCCCAATAGTAATTGACCCCTTTCCTTCTTTATTGAATAAGAGTATGACTTACCGCAGCGCCGCACTTGTTTAAGCCTGATAGTTAGATGCCTGAGTCTGAGGAGCACGGGTTGAAGCCTTAAACTCACTAGTTTACTTACCGCAACGAACACATCTAGAGTCACACTTACCGCAGCGCCGCACTCGTTCCATTCTAGTTGTTACTGGCTCGACTCTTTGGCTTGGCAGCTCCAGTCTCAGTGGCAGCGGCATCAGGCTTACTACCTTTACTTGCAGCCCGGTTGTTGCTGGTTTGGTTCTGTAACTGACCAGTTGGATTCTTTGACTACCTCGTTGAAGCCTTGGATGCACCCGTGAAAGTCTCGGTGGGTACCGTTGGATTCTTGCTTTTGGTCTTTCACTCCTTAGTATCAGTCTTGTTAGCAGCGAGTGAAGCCTGTAACTACCTACCATAAGTCTTGCTAGCAGTGGCTAGATACCTTACCTTAGCTGCCCAGGTGAAGGATGTTCCTCACCAGCATCAGCCTGATATCCCTTAGCTTCATTCCGAGCCTACCTGGTCTCATTCTGTTTGTCAGTGTTTTGATTCTTGGAGTTAGTACTTTGATTCTGTGACTCGCGGGTCGGATAGCCTATCACTACCTGGGTGAAGTCTTGGATTCATTGGTTTCAGAATTCATATCATCTCTTGCCTCTCCTCTTACTCATCTCTGCTAACTTCATTCGGTATACCTCTCCTCTGGCTACACTTATTGTCTTCCCCGACCCGACCTATCTACTACTACTAAGAAGAATAAGGCATCTACTAATAAGGCATCTACTAATCAGATACTATAACTAAGGGACTGGTCTTCAACTCTCCCTCGCACAGGACTACCCTAACAAGCAAGTCTGTTTACCACCCTAACAAGAAAGTCCGTTTACCACCCTGAAACAAGAAACTCTGATTGGGGACCGGCGCACAAGGTCTGTGTTTGGCTTTCCTTCTGATGCTTCATATCAATCTTCCCGCAACAGAACAAGTATATAACTTCGCCTACCTACAGAGAACCTACTTTCTTTCTTTATTTCTTTTGAGAATCCTTATCATATCAGGTGTGAAAATACTCATACTTATACTATAGGTCGACAGCAGCTCCGGTAACAATTAATATATAAGAAATATACCTTTGACTCTTGATGGCGCACACAGGACAAAGAAGGATCTTCCGAACACTAAACTCAGAATGAAACCAGTCCCAACTGAACCTTTCCACTAGTCACTCGCGGAATGAAGCCACTACTTTTTCTACTTTAACCAAGAATCAGAACAGGACTACCATACCAGGGGCAGGCAACTACTGTATATAGGCTTCAACAACTGATTTAGAGTCACCAACAAGCACCGGCAACTACTAGAGAGGCTTCAACAAGGGTGGTGGTTTACTGACTAGTTGGATTCCTTTATTGACTAGTTCAATTATGACTTGCTGAATTCGGCTACTATACCTGCATTCTTATCCGCTAACTCTGGCTCATCTCTTCTCTTCTCCTCTCTTGCAACTATACATCTGTCAACTCACCACTCCTCTTTAAACAAATACAGAATTCCACAAGCCCAGCTGCTGGCTAGTAAACCTCTGATTCAATAATAACCCACTTCTTAGTTATATACAAGACTCCCGTATCTTATGGCTTATACTTGTGCTAATGCTTATGGGTGTTTCGGGGAACAAGCATATACTGTCGACTTATCTATTTACTACTTGCTTAACACATAGGTGAGACTACTCCACTCAATGTATAAAGAATCGAGGTAAAGTCCTTATTTCTCCCGACCAAGCCGATCGCCAAGCAACGAGACCCCTCCAGTTAACTTTCATTCTCACTTTCCGTATTGAGAGAAAGCGCACCCGGCTTGTCACAGCTTCTATTCTTCCTCTGTTACTACCACTACTGAGTTGCCGGCTAACAGATATTATTACTTAAGAGAACAGAACTACTTGAAACTACAAGCTTTCCTACTGACTCACCTCTCCTCTGGTAAAGCACCGAACCAGCCTCTCTGGCAACAAAGACAGATGCCACTTCCAATTACCTATTAAGTTAAGCCTCAGTAAATGCCCCCCCTAAGTAATTACCTAGCTATCCTATTTACCGCAATTCCCCCCGTTATTGCTATTTATTATATTTACCGCAAATCGCCCCTTCCCTAAATCTTAGTAGTATTTACCGCAAATCCCTCATTTATCTATTTCATGCTATTTACCGCACCGCCGCATCTAGGAAGAGTTTCATGAACTTACCGCTTGAACTCGCTGCCGTTTAGCTCACTTCCTCCTACCGCGCCACATTAGTAGTGGCTTGGTCATTAGAAGTTGCTTGGCCCCCATACCCGGCATCAGGCTCGGATGCACTGGTTCAACTCTCCGTCTACCCGGTTGCATTCTGATAGTTAGGTGTTTGGTTCTGATAGTTAGTGCTTTCAGGCTGGTTGTGACTAATTTCCACATGTGACTAATTTCACTGTGACTAATTTATGAATTCCACATGTGACTAATTTCTACTTATTTCGGATGTGACTAATTTCACTGTGACTAATAAAAGTATATATAGGAGTTGTGACTAAAATGGGATGTGACTAATTCTGAGACTCACTGGTTTCATCCTGATACTGACTAGCTCAATTCTCGTACATACCGGTTGCATTCAACAAGCAACTACTCATGTTGCGCGTTAGGAGCCCCCTGGCATCAGTCTGGTTGTTGCCGGCTTAAGCCTTGGATTGGTCAGCTCAATTCTGTGACTCACCGGTTGCATTCTTATTCTGAGTTTCACTAGCTCTCCATTCTATCCCTTAGCAGCTCCGCTCTTTGGCTACCCGGTCTTAGTCCTGTTGGCAGTAGCACTGGTTTCAGTCTGATAATACCCAGCAGCAGCCTCTAATTCCATGGCATCAGTCACCAAGGAACTACTAATGTTCCGCGGTAGCGAGCGGTTCTACCCTTACTGTCAGGCTGAGTAGGAGTCGTTTGAGTCTGTCGGGGGCATGTATCAGGCTTGGATTCATGGGTTGGTGTCTTGATTGACTGGTTTAATTCTGAGTCTATCAATTCCGTTTTCTTAATAAAGATAGAGAAAATTCACCGCCAAGACACTGCTAATGTGTCGCGGCAGCCGGAATGACGAGTTATAACGAGTTATGACCAAGTCCTGTTTACGCCCTTCCTGACTAGTATAGAAAAAGTAGTCAAAAATGATGAGTTGTTTTCTAGATTATTTTGGATTTGTGATTTCTTGTTTTCCAAGGTAAGAAAAAGAATCCAATCCGAGCCGCCAAGTCACAACTAATGTTACGCGGCAGCTGGAGCAAGCACCGAACCCGTCTCTGTGAACTCTTTCTCCTCTCCCTCCGGCAACTAGCTAATCTCACTCTGGCTCTTGAAACAAAGACATATGAAACTAGGCACCAATCGGAACCCGAACCTACTTCTACTCTGGCTCTTCAAACTATCACTCAGATCTTTCTTCCCTTAGTACTGGCACTGGGGATTCTCTTTCTTCCCATTCCCACTCCGATCATAAGATCTAGTACATAAGAATAATGGATCTACTAATAAGATACTCGCTGGTACTGCTTGAAGACTTAGATACACTGGCTGCATTCTTGGACTTACTAGAGAGAAAGAGAACCCGGCTTGGCACTGCTTCCATTCCTTTACTATATGATTTCTTTCTTCTGGAACATCTCTTTCTTCCTGATCTTGTTTCAGCCTTAGATGCACTGGTGGAATCCTATTTCCTTAATTCCTATTTCCTTAATAAAGATAGAGAAAATGAACCGCCAAGACATGTATGATGTGTAACTACAGGTTAGCTAGTCAATTGAAGGAAGTAAACCACCCGACCAGACCTTTGTAATAGCATTCCAAAAAGAACCATACTAGCAAGTCAGTAAACAAAACAACCCTATCCATACGCGCCTACCCGAGTAACAGGCAATTATCCACTTGCTACAGGCTCAGCTCTCGCTCTCCCGGACACTTGCTGCTGGCTCTGCTGGGCTTGTGGAATCAGTTCTGTATCGAAGTTGCGGTAAGTAAACTATTTAGTTTCATTCCTATCTTTGCCTTTCTTTTTAGTAGTAACTTGGCTCAACTCTATTCTTTAACTCTATTTCTTTTTGCACTCTATTCTTTTGTATAGGACCGGTAAGTAGGAAAGTAAGACTTCAACTCATAAGACAGAGGCCAAGCACTAACCCTAGGAATTGAGCTAGTAAGTAGGCGAGGAAGCTAAGCAATAAGTATTGAAGTCAAGAATCCAACTAATTAGTCAAAGAAAGCAGTCACATCAGTAACACTTACCGGAAATTGTACATCTATAGATTTACCGTAAATCCCCCAATAGTAATTACCTAGCTACTCACTTACCGCAGCGCCGCATCTAGAACTAGTGGTAGTCTATACTTACCGCAAATCCCCCATTCCATAGTATTTGTATTTACCGCAATTCCCCCTTTCCCTAGGCTAAGGAGCTAACTTACCGCAATTCCCCCCTTACCGCAAATCCCCCCTGGTACTAATTCTTAATCAGACTTACCGCAAATCCCCCCTTACCGCAATTAGCCCCTTCGATGAGTTAGTCTATACTTACCGCAAATAGCCCCTTCCCTAAATCTTAGTAGTATTTACCGCAAATCTTTTCTTTTCTTTTCTTTAATATTTCTTTTCTTTTCTTTTCTACCTAGCTTCAAGCTTTAAGCTTATGTCGAAATAAATTCATTAATAAATTAATAAATTCATTTCTCCTCCTAACGCTAAGAAAGAAAGAAATAAAAACCTACAAAAGAAAGAAAGAAAGAAGGCAGAGATGCGGCGCTGCGGTAACTAACCTATAAATACTGGATGCGGCGGTGCGGTAACTAAGATATACACTTACTTTTTTCATTCCAATACGAGGGATTGATAGACTGATTAGTACTAGTTTAATTCTTTGACTACTGAGCTACAGGCTGAGGCACTACATTACTGTTCAATTCTGTGACTACTGAGCGAGAGGCTGGGCCGTACCGGCTGCATTCTTTGCCTACCCCGCTACAGGCTCCAGAGCTAGAGGTCAAGGCTTGAACTACTGAGCGCCATTCTCACTCCCTTCCCCCGCTAGTCCATTCTGTAATTGGTGAGTTCAAGGCTGTAGGTATACCTCGGCTTTCTGGTAATAGGGAATAGGATTGGGAAGTGGACTTCTGGTTGAAGTCTTGGAGTTCAATCCAATGGCAGGGAATCGATAGGAAAGGGAAGACTTGTAGTTACTGGTTGAAGTCTTAAGTAGGAGTAGCGGCATAGCGATAAGTGTGATAAGAATACCGGCAGTCACTTACTCGTTCCATTCTGTGACTCACCGGTTGAAGACCTTAGCGGCCGATACAAAGAATCAGTAGCACCAGTATCAGGCTTGCATCGATCAGCTCCTGTCTCGGGGGTACTGGTTAGAGACCCTAGTTACATAGCATCAGCCTGAGCAGCTACATACTCATACTTAGCAGGGCACCGTATCAGTCTGAGAAGCGCTGGTTTGACTCTAACTCCCTATAGCTTCAGCCTAAGTATACCCAGCTGCAGGCTCAGTGGTATTGGTTGAAGCCTTAGTCGACTTAGTTGCATTCTCAGTTGATAGCACTGGTTCTGGTTGTTAGGCATCAGTCACCAAGGAACGGATAGGCAAGCAACGGACCAAGCCGTTGCGCGGCAGCAACAGTAGCATGTTAGAACTTCGTTATAACAGTTCCTTTGTTCGTGTTCCGCGGTAGCGAGCGGTTCTTCCCTTGCTTTAAGTCTTGGATTGGTCAGCTCCCTTACTGTGACTAATTTCTACTAATTTCATAGGCAGATGTGACTAAAGTGACCAATTACAGAAAGAAACCAGAGAAAGAAGTATGGGAGATGAGCCTCAGGTAGCTGAGCCGAATGAAGTTAATCGTTGCCGAATTGAGTTAGCAGAGAGGAGTTTCATCCAGGTGTGACTAAAATAAGGAGATTCCTGCTGTGACTAATTAAAGTATATATAGCAGTTGTGACTAAAATCAGTATATAAGGTAGTTGTGACTAAAATGAGTGTGACTAATTGGATGTGACTAATTTAAGTGTGACTAATTGATGTGACTAATTTAAGTATATATAGGAGTTGTGACTAATTTATGAGTGTGACTAATTTCCACATGTGACTAATTTCCACATGTGACTAATTTCACTGTGACTAATTTATGAATTCCACATGTGACTAATTTCTACTTATTTCGGATGTGACTAATTTCATAGACATCGGATGTGACTAATTTCTGAATGTGACAAAAATGGGATGTGACTAATTCGAGTGTGACTAATTCTTCCCGACCCTACCTCTCCTAAGGCTTATCTAGAAGACTCACTGTTTTCGGGAGCTCCTCAGTTACTATATACTAAGTTCCGGCTCATCTAACTCAAGCCCAGAAATACTCCATTCCATCTCTTTTCACTCTGGCTCATCCACCTCTGACCTCTTGCTCCACTTGATTTCTTGATTTCTTTCAAAGCAAATACTGATTCCACAGCTTCCCTCAACAAGAACACCAAAAGAAGGACTAGCTTCCTCAGCACTAACGGACTTATATAAGAGAACAGGAGCTCCTGCCGCTACACATTAGTAGTGTATTGGCCGTTCGTCCACTATCACTCTCACAAACAGGACTACCAGGTTGACAGCCCCAACTAGTAAGTATAAAGGCGAGCACAGGACTCGGGCATATGAGTTTGATTCTGAAGCTACATACCTAGCAGACACCGCATCAGGCTTGTTAGGCACACTTTCCGCCTTGTAGTTGTTGGTATCAGGCTTGGATTCCTTAGCTGCATTCTGCAACTACCCAGTTGGATTCTGCTTACTTATGGGTCGAATTCGGATCTCCTCCTCTAGATGCACTGGTTGGAGTCTTACTAGCAGTGGTTGAAGACCTTAGCTATCTTGTTAGAGACCTTAACTACCCAGAGCCAGTCCCATACAAGACCCTACCTTATCAGTCTGCCCAGCACCGATTGAAGCCTGTAACACCTAAGAGCCGGTCTGTACCCACCCTTGCTTTAAGCCTTGGACTGCCGAGTGGAATTCTGATCTGACCCTTGCTAGCTCCCATTCTGATTGGTATTGATTGAAGCCTGTGATGCGCTGGTTCGATTCTAAGATTGACTATTTCCATTCTGAGTCTACCCGGTTGAAGTCTGTAACTACCTACCATAAGTCTTGCTAGCAGTGGTTTTAGACCTTAGCTGCCCGGTTGCATTCTTAGTGGATATAGTATCAGTCTGGTCGGTACCGATATCAGGCTTGCTCGCCCTTGGTTGAGTCTATCACTTCTTTGGTTCAGTCTTAGGAGCACCAGTATCAGCCTCGGATTCACTGCTTTGATTCCTGTTGGCACGGGGTTAAGGCTTAGAGGCAGTGGTTGAAGAATGGGTGACATTGGTTGAAGCCTGTAACTCACTTGTTTAGGTCTGGTTGGCACTGATTGGAGCCTGTAACTCGGGTCGGATAGACTGTAACACCTAAGCAGCAGTCCCATACTACCCGGTATCAGTCTGAGATGCACTAATATCAGTCTCAGTAGCACCAGTAGCAGTCTCCGTATACATAGCTCCACTCTGTAACTACCCAGTTGAAGCCTTAGATGCACCAGTTTGATTCTGTAACTACCGGGTTGAAGCCTTAGATGCACTGGTTTAAGGCTTAGAGATACACTGGTTCGGTTCTGTTCTGGTAGTTACTATATGAAGACTGGTCGGCAACTGAGTGAAGGCTTGTTGGCACTGGGGTAAGGCTTAGAGGCAGTGGTTGGAGTCTTGCTCACGCTGGTTGGAGTCTCAGTAGCAATGGTGTCAGTCTGCCCAGCTACATACTCATACTTAGCAGGGCACCATTGGATTCTTAAACTACCCAGCAGCAGGCTTAGCAGCACCAGTACTAGACCTTAACTACCTAGCTACAGCCCGCCACTACCCGGTCTCATTCTAATACTCGCTCGTTCCATTCTTGTCCTTACTCGTTCCATTCCTTCCAGCAGTAGCTCTGTTCTTGCATGCCCGGGCTCTATTCTTCCCAGTAGCCGCTCCACTCTTTCTATTACAATAGATGCTTTCGGGAGTTGAGCTAAACGGCAGTGAAGTTCCAGCGGTAGCGAGCTAAAAGAGCGGCAGGTGTTCTTTAAGAGATAGATTGTATCATTGCTTAACACAAGCACCCGACCTAGACCTTTACGCCAAAGTACTACCAGGATGAAGACTAAGACTCGAGCAGGACCTTCTAGTAATTTGCTTCCACTCTCACTCGACCAACAAACAGTCAGGATCTCTCTCTTAAACATCAACTTACCTCCACTCTGGACTACCTTGCCCACCTCCTATAACTATGGCAACTTCCAACTATTCTCTCCTTCCCGCTTCTAAGCCAATACCTGAACTCCCGGCCGATGATCTTGTTCTTATAGTAATTAATAGAGGCCAAGTCCAGAGTTCACCTGTGTTTGGACACCCAACCTATCCTTTCAGTTAATCAATGGAATCCCTATCTAATGAGTCAAACCTAATTGGAAGCAGTGCCAAAGTAAGCAGATGGAGTTGGATCTGTTATCCTTGTTATTAATAAGATATGCATTTAAAGGCGGATGAACCCCATACAAATTACTTTAGATAGATCTGAAGCTATATCCGGTGAGGAAGCAGTTCTAAAGTAAAGTTCTACAGAACAAGCATAAGAAGCACTTATCTCTCCACGACTTAGAGCTAGAGCAACAACACAAGAATCAAACCTATTTGCTAGAGCGGGACATTCAGGCCTTTTCGAGTCCTTTCCTTGCTAAGCTTCTGATCTCGGAGACTCTCAAGCATCGGTAGCTAAGTTATTCAGATTACCCGCGTTTCTATACTAAACTGGAACTATTGGCGAACTAAACATCACTTGCCGTCTTGTCGTCTTGTCTGCTTGACCTCTGTATTTTACCTTTTCTTCTTCCTCCCCTAACTCCTATTCGAACTACCCTTACTCTCGGTCTGTTATTCCTCGATCTCATTCTCGCTACCTCGACTTTCACTCTTTAAGAAACTGGGATTTCCACTCGTGCTAACAAGACCAATACTAAGGATTTGCACTCTAGGACTAATGCTTCCGAGGCCGATACCACTGCTTAGTAGAACTGAGCTACTACTGACAAACAGGTTTACTATCTTGACTTTTCTCCTTGTACAGGTGCGGACAAGACTTATCCCACTAACTAGCAATTCCAGTTCATAGTCAAATAGAGGTATGGTTGCCCAAGGGTAGTTTCCGTTCTCTAGTTCTAATTGAAGTAGTAGGATTTAGGGCCGATACTAATAGTAGTTAGCGATAAGGCGGGAAAGAGGAAATAAAGAACTCGACCCAGCAGTAACAGAATGGAGGAGAGCTGGTTAAAAGACAGGTTTTTGTGTATAACTTTCTAAGAATAAAGGTAGAAATAAGGAATCGAGCTGTAAGGTCAGGATACCCGGGCTAAGTACTGAGCTGTCAAGTAATAATTGTAATAGTGTGGATTTTTGCTAATACGAGTAGTAGTAGTGCGAGTAGTCCAACGTTGCCCGGCTCTTCTATGCATGTGCAAGGTTACTTATTAGATGTTAATCAAAGACTTCATGCTTATACGACAAGAATGAGTTCGCCTAACCTCCGCTTTGCTTTACTACACCTAAAGCTGCACTAGCTTGGTTTCAAACTGAAACTGGTACTTCTCGTTCTTTAGCAACACTACTGGTATTACCTTACATGCCCACTAGTCTGCTTCTCTTGCACTTCAGTCTGTAGTTACTGATCCCAAAGCTGCCCTTACTCACTTCAATTCCCTAACTACTGATCTATAACCTTGTTCTACTGTACCTCGGCCTTACTTTCTGCCATAGAGGTCTTTACCCCTTTGCTTTGAGTCCCCTATTGCTATATCTTATTCTCCAATGACTAACTAGATAGGCCTGCCGCTACTGGCTTCAAAGCTACCTTCCCTTTCTATTAGCCTGTCCTTACAGTAAGGCTTACGCCCTTATTTATCTCAACTCGAATCAAATCTCACTTAGCTTTCCTCAAGGCTTGATTGCCCAACTAGAAAAACGGATGCTCCTTTCCTTTAGGTGCGACTATTACGATTATGATAAGAGTCTGCTATTAAGTCTGACTTTGCCTGTTCTCAAACTAACACAATAGTACCTGAAATTCGAATACTTGTTCCTAGCACTCCTACGCGGTCTGCCTCTCCTGCCAAAAAGTCTGATTGACACTTATTTCGCCCTGCACCTTCAATCTTGAGCTCCTGGTCTAATTCTTGAGTTTCCCGGGTTCGCTCCTTATTGATTATTCTTTTATTATATAGTAAACTTCCTTCGCCAAGCAACTACCCTTCCACTTAATACGACAATAAGACTGACCCCGCTAACTTGTAATTGAACCACTGATCTCACATCTGTATTTGCTATCACATCTGTATTTGCCCCCGGCACTACTGTTTTGAATTGGACCCTTGCTCGCCTGTTAAAGAAACCAACTACTGCGGATGAGACTGCTACAATTACCTATTGGTCTATACCCTGGCTTACTGAAATTCCTAAACTATTGACTTGCAACCTAGCTTCTTAGCTGAGTGCGCTAACATTCCTTTATCTTAGCCCCAACCAAAAGGGAGTCTGGTATAAGTATGAGTTTTCAACGGGAGAGCTCCAAACAAGGATCGGTAGACTTCACCTAGCAAGCGAGGATCTTGTTAAAGTCCCTATTCCGAGTCCAATTCTGATTAGGTTCTGTGCTCTTGTTTCAGCATTGTCAGCATAGGTGTATTCTCTATCCTCTATTAGTGTTGTTAGTGGTGGAGCCTTGTTAGCAGCAGTTCCATTCTATCCAATGGGTAGCTTTTCTATATGTTGTGCTGTACTATTCTACCTTTGATTCTGATTTGCAACAGAAAAACGATACCTTTCATCTAACCTTATAGGCGTAACACATAGGTGAGACTGCCAATACCAACTAACCTTCCCGAACTCCCCCTCCCAACTGACCTTACCGAACGATACCCAGAATTATGATTTGTAATTGAGAACCTCTACCTCGAACCTCGCTCCTAGGCTTACTTGCGAACTGCCTTAATTCTGTGACTAATGGCTTTGAATCCGACTACAAATAATGAGGGTTGAACCTGTACTCATGAGAATAGAACCTGTCCTTACTTGGTTGAATCTAGCAGTTACTTGTCTCACTGAGTTATATGTTTGTTTCCGTCTAGTTCTAGTTGCATTACGAGAAGCACCAGCTATAGTCTTATTTACATTAGTTGAAGAACCCTCCAGATTAACTACCTGCCGAGTTATTCTATATAGTTGGGGTGACTATTAATCTCGGGATGCGCCCCGAGACCGTGGATCCATATTGAACATTACCTTCTTGAATAACGGAGTGGAGCCTATTACCCAGAAAGAGAATTCTGATTTTAGCACACTTATATTATGGATGCGCATGTATTCTATTAGGTAGTTGATGTCTCTATCGGTGTATAGTAGTTCCATCAGAGGGGCGTAGTGTTTCATTCAGATATTTAGTATATTGGTATTAGTACAGATATTTAGTATATTGGTATTAGTAGCCTTTGCTTAGTTTAGTTCAGTATTGCTGCAGGACTGCTTAGTTGAGTCCCGGTTAGCAGTTCCGTTCTTATAAGCATGGATTTCATTCTCGATTTACCAATAAAGAGATTAGTGAACCTGCACTATAACATAGCTTCTGTAGTTTTATGTCAAATAGATCATATCATGGAATACTACTAATAGAGCTTAGGATGAATTTCTCGCCTATCAAACAGGAGAGGTTTCGAACAAGAAAGCATAGGGATCAGAACAAGTAGAGGCAACCTAGAATACAGTCAAGTAATACTGATATGCAGTGTAAAGCACTAGGTTTAGTTTGAACCAAGAGATACATAATGGAGCAAGGAAGGACATACTAATGGATAAGGTAGTCAGGATGCCAGGAACGATACAGAGAATTACTACATAGGGACCGACCCCGATTTGCCCTGAGTGGACAAGCGAATACATAAAAGGTCTGCTGAGGCATATAATAAGGCTTTGACTCCTGGGTTCGGTTCTCTCTTTTTAGTTGAAGCGTGCAGAGCACAGTTCTATTCTTGTTAGTAGCGATATCGGCCCTTCCACTAGTAGATGTATTCCTTGTCGTCGGGTGCCTCAGCTCTTTATTCTTAGTCCCATTCCATTGGAGTAGTAGCTAAGGCCCCTGTTCCGAGTTGTGAGTTTGATTCCCTATTCCACGTTTCGTTCTTTCCAGTAGTGAGAGCAACACTGCCGCGCTTTAACTCTGACTTTCCAACTAGCATGTTCTGTCGATGTCCACGCCTTACTTGTTGGTTTTCTCCTTGTAGTTGTGCTTTCAATGCCTATGTTTGAATACGCCTCTACTTGCTTTCATTACATCTTTGATTATTACATTAAGTATTCCGTGTTCTTATGGTAGAATTGGTTCTATCATATGAGAATAAGTCTGACTTTATTTGCCTTAAGTCGGAAGCAACTCCCTCGTATTCCAAGTAGATCCTTTGGTTGCTAAAAGGCTAAGAGCCATAAGGGAAAGAGTCAAGCGAAGTAGTAAAAGACCCTCCAGGAGTAATGGAACTAAACCTCAGTAGTATTTGATACTGACACATCGAGTAGGGAACCGGGAATATATACCTTTTTTGAGTGGTCAATTCCATTCCTCAGTAGTGACTTGGCAGGTGTCGAATAGTCAAAGTAAGGCTTGGAGACATAGTAAAGCAAGGTGCTGAAAGCCTAGTTACAGGCTAAATAGCACCAGCTCAACTCTGATCAGCACAACAGTAGTTATGAGTTGAAAGCAACCCTATAAGCAGTATTTATGGGTTGAAACCAAGCAAAGACAGGATCATAGATAGTATTTCCAGAATGAGGGTATAGGCTGAGAGCCCGGAAGGAAGGTAATACTCAAACAGTAAAGCAATAACGTATATCTAAATAGTTAGAATAAGTTCTGTGTTTGGCAACAACAACTCTCATAAGAAACAAGAAACAACAAATAATATGTTATTTAGAGTTATAACAAGGGAGAAGGACTAGCGGCAGCAGGTGTTGTTAGATATATAGTTTTTAAGTCAGTAATGACAGACTCAATAGTGTTGCCCCCGGATAGAATGAAACCCAGTAGTTTTAGTTTGAGGCAAGAGAAGCGGATTCCAAACCCTGATAGGTGGACTCAACCTAATAGGTAAGGATCATAGGCACATAGCCAGTGGAGCAAGGCCTGGTTCCGAGCTTTGGTCTTGTTGGCACTATTTGAATTCCCTATTTCTAGTTAAAGCCGTAGAATGCTAGAAGTAAGTCTGTGTTGCGTGTTTGCTTCTTTTCTTATTGGATTGGTAGTAGCTTACAATTCCTAGTTATGCGTTTCATTCCTTCTATTATGGATTTGCTTCTTCTGGAACTTTACTGAACCTTGCTGAAGAATAATAAGCACATTCTCTAGGTGTTGGGCAATCATAATAAGGCAATTCCATTCTGTACTTTCGGGGCTTTGGAGTGTCCTATCCTATCCTTGGTTACCGGATTCTATATGTGTGGCTGCTAAGCTTTGCCGTTGCTTGGCCCAGGAAATAAGTCCAATCCATCGAATGAACCAACGAGTTAATCGGTACATAATGTAATAGATTAATCGGCGAAGAAAAGGCTAGCGCTCCTCGATAACCCTGCTGGTCCCGTTCCCAATAGGACTGACGAAAACTCATCTCGATCTCTCTCGTCTGATCCTTAAGCCTATCTTTATGCAAGCTCACCTATTACTTTATAAACGTTGTTCCCATCAATGGGTCAATCTCATGCCCCCAAACTTGGACTAGTGGTGGCCCGAAGAAAGCGAGTCAAGAACGATCTTATTCCTTGCTCAGTCAGTAGTCGATCCAAACCAAAGGAAGAGAGTAGTTCGATTTACGTAGCCGGTTATAGACACGGAAGGAAGTCCCCAACGCGCTCATCGCATCTCTAAACCTGATGGAAAGCCTATAAGCCGGGAGGAATAAGACGGAATCCGAGACAAGAGATACATTGATGGCCTCGGGCTCGGCTCGTAATGATAGTGTAAAAGGCAGACAAGAGGCATTCCGTTCGATACGAGTGAAGAATCCTTGTTTAGCAGATGGAGCTGACAAAGAGTCTCGTGAGTCCCTATGGGGTGTCCCACCTTAGAAAAGTGCTAACTCGGTTAAGGGAGCACAAGCAATATGTCAAGATGGAAAAGTGTGAGTGACTTTGCCCGACAGTAATTCTCTACTTTGTGGCATTTTATTAGCAAAGGCCAGGTTCGAATGGATGGGAGGAAAGTTCAGGCCATTGTGGATTGGACTCCACCCACCAAAGTGTCTGAGTTAAGCTCTTTTCTTGGCTCATTACAGGGGCCTCTCACGGATTGACTCAAGAAAGATCACAAGTAGCAGTGTACAGTGGCATGCCAAGAAGCATTTTACAAGCAGAAGGCTAGCAATCCTACGCTGACTTATAGTTTCCTTTCGAAGTTTCACACGGATGCCTCAGACAAAGCTATTGGAGGACTGTTTTTTGTCTTTCCTTGTTAAAGTAGGAAGTTAGATGATCGTCACATGATAAGGAAATGAAATGTGGTGCATTGCCCTCATACCTGGCTAGTATCTGAGTTGGGAATTGTGGTTACTTGCTAACACCTTCTTAAAGATGCAGAAAAAGCTGTCTTTGCAGGAATTATTGCTATAAGATGACTTTGTGTGGAAAAGCCTGGGCGGCACAACCACGTTAAGCAGAAAGGAAAGTGAAAGATGGCATGCCAAGTGAAAGAGGGGTTTCTTCGGCTAGACTATTACCTACTATATCAAAGGGAGGCAGACTAAATGTCCCTATCAGCGGGGAGACGGGAATTGCTTAGAGAAAGGCATGACCGGCGGGCCTGGAAGGCAGGGAAAGGATGTTGGCTCGCTGAACCTACTACTGGCCAAACTAGGAAGATTCTGTTTAGGCCTACGCGATTGCCTGCTTTGTCAACAATACTGGAATGTAAGAAGGAGGCGGGCGCTGGTAGTTCGAGAGCTCAACGGGAGGTATGATCTAAATAGAATTTCATGAGGGTTCAAGCTCAAGGGCAACATCTCTGAAGAGTTCGTGAACCTATGTAACCTTTCCCTCTGCTCGAAGATTGAAGGGACAAACATATGTGCCACAAGTAAGAAAAATGAATAGAGGCAAAAAAGAATGGGGTAATCTTGAGGGCGATGTTTTGAATGGACGAGCTCAAAGGGTTGGAATCAGACAGGCTGTCCTGTCCTTACTTGTTTTGGAGCTTTCTTGCTGCTGAGCTAGTGCTCTCTCTCAGAAGGAAGGGAGAAATGCTCGACTCACCCTTTGTGGGATCACTGACTGGCTGTCACGGCTTACGATTCTTACAAGCTCCTTAGATAGGGGTGAAATTCGAATATCGATCGAAACACCGGCCAGCGGGGTCCCTTTCAAGTGAACGGCGCTAGAAAGGATGCTTCGCAGATGTCTTTTTGTCAGTCAACTCTTACTTATCCCATTAATACTTTTCAATCCTTTGCTCTTTTTCCTTCTCTTTTACTGTTCTCTACCTCTACTTTATTTGACAGGCGCGGACCACTCTATCAATAACAAGAATGAAGTCGAAATTCAGTGAAAAATGGTTGGAGCTTGGAAGCAACCTATTCTATAGAGAACTGCTATTGGCTGCTTCGCCTATCTATTCGATTATGGCCGGCTTGGATACATCAGAGTAAGATCCTCATTCATCTATATCCGGGTACAATCATAGCGGAATTCATTCGTTGAACCTTGGGGATAACCATTAGCATTGAGGTAAATCACCACACCACCTCTATCATACATACGACATTACATGACGCGAGAGTGCATGGTCAACATACACCTAAAGCGCCTACGTTCCGCTTGCTGTCAATACAACCAAAACCGAACTTGCACGAAATTATGAAACCGAAAGAAAGGACTGGTAGTATCGAGGGGACGGCATCCTCCTATCCTATAAGACGAGTAAGCTATAAGACGAGTAAGATAAGAAGAAAAAGTGCTATAAGATCGAGAGGGAAAGTACTACCTACTAGGAGAGTGAAGCAACGAAGGCTGCGTTCTAATGAATAAGTTGGTAGAGGGAAGTTTTATGAACTACTGGCAAGGTCTCATTTGTAAGCACATAACTGTAGATATTGATCCTTGATGTCGGTCTTTAGAGTAAGTAAAAGGTTACCAAGAGGTAGGGGCTAGGAGCACAAAGGCTACCAAAACGATCTTTTTCCCAAGATTAGAAGGAACTCGGGACATTACATTCGTTCGGACAACTCCTTATGTTGCCAAAGAGCCTACCACTTATGCAAAGGAAATAGAATATTACTCCATCCTGAGAAGTCGACTGACAGAAGGGTAACCATCTTTAAGCTACTACTCTAGATGGTAAAAGCACTTTTTTCATGGACCTATTGGAGGGCTGATAGGAGAAGAGCCCTTTCACTCTTATGCTCGTTATCCCAGGCAAAATGAGATATATGCTTAGCGCGCAATAGTGGGTGCTCACCGAGACCCTATTGTATGTATGGACCGATACTATAGACTTATTACAAAGTGGTAGAACCCAGCTTTATACTATCTGGCAAAGTGGTAGAACCCAGCTTTATACTATCTGGCAAAGTGGTAGAACCCAGCTTTATACTATCTGGGCGGAGTAAATAGACTGTTACCAAGATGAAGTAAGCATGAGATTCAGTTGATTTTGTTCCACTTACTAAGGCAAGAAAGAAAGGGAAGGGAAGACCGGAGATCATGCATAGGTGGTAATCATCGTTGTCATTGGATTGAGAAAGCAACGTCTTTCAATGCCTTGACAAACCCTAGATGAGATAAAGGTTACGTCCCAAATAAGGAACTTCCATTGGGGAAATAAGATTACGAAGTAACCGGTCCAACGATTTCTTATAGTTAACTTGTAAAGATGCTCGGGTGGCGATAACTGAACTGAGTTGATAGCCAAACAAACCAGACCAAGCAACGCGCAAGCAACGGTACAAGTGCTCACAAGGCTCGAACTAGAGAACTCGATACTCGATATATGGATTTCCACACTGCCTAACAAGGCTTAACCTGTTCCAGATAGACGAGAACTTGGAACTAACAAACCAACTACTGCTATAAGAATGAAACTATCAAGTAGAAATTACTGTTTCAGTGTATAAGAATCAAATAGGAACATAAGAATTGGACGATGAATTCAGACGAACCCCACTACTCACTAGGAAATAGACTAATATATCTAAGACTTTAGCCGCTGCTTCTCAGGTAATACACCTAAACAAGAAATAGGGAATGCCAACTTGGAACTAGGGTTGAAACCAGCACTAGTGAGATTTATACTAGCAATAACTGAATGGAACTAAAGGCAAACAGGCTTTACCTACCGGCACTTATTCTGACTTTCATTCCGTAGTTCAGCTATGATTCTTTAGACTCCTCAATACAAGTATGACCTTTGCTCTGTAGCTCCTGTCTTCTATTCCTATGTTAGAGTATGCCTTTCCTATCTATTAGCCTTGCTTCTGACCTAGTATTATGTATTTCACCTTGGATTCTTTTACTGTTGTAGTCAAGCTTGCCTTACTCCTACGAGAACACTCAAACTACTATGAGAACACTGCTACTACTTATGAGAATGAAAACACCTCACTTTTATATTTCTACTGGAAACTTGGAATTCCACTAGCACCGATAAGACCTTCACTCATAACAAGGTGCTAAGAGCCTCAATCCTTAGCAATACTATAAGACTTATACTATGACTATGGGACTTATACTATCAGTTAGACTTGAACCACTGCTATAAAGAATGGAACTTCGCCCAATGAATTGAACTCCGCAGTCAAATAATAAGTAGTCACATCATACATCAGGGGTAGCTAAGTAAGGAGGGTTTTCTTGCCTTCTCTATAGGACACCCACTAATAATAATAACAGTAAATATAATCAGAATAATAATAGAACTTATAAGTGGGAAATCAAACCAAACTGAGACTCATGCCCTTAACTCTGAGGCTCCCGACCTTGCCCTTTCTCTCTTCTCTCTTTGCTGTCCTTACTTGATTGAAGTCTAGCTACCTTGGCTTTGATTCCAACTCTACCTCATCTTAGTCTCCCCTTACTTGCTTTGACTCTATAGTAAGAGCTCGGGCCTACCTCTCTATGCTTCGAACCTTGCCACTACTGACTTGAAAGCTTGCTTTACCCCGGCTCTTATCCTAGGAATGAATGTAATCAAGCTGCTCACTTACCCTGTAAACTATCCACTCCGTTCCCTAACTCGCAAGTAAACCAACCAGTCATCTTTCTTGTTGCGCCGAGTCAACTTATTCATTCATTTCTTACGGATACGCATCTTCAAATAGGGATTGAGCTGCTCCCGTACTATAATGAGGTTTGCATTGAGTCTTGTTCCCTTGTTTGTTGAGTCAGGTTACTTATCTTTCGCTGAACCCTAAGCCTCTGCCTCTACCTTTAGTTAGTATAGTCAAGTCATTTTATGGGGTTCGTGTGTAGATGGAATTTCCGCCTAAGCCCTAATAATAGCATTCGTTCGCAAAGATATGATATGATCTGATCTTCTTTCTTTATACGAGAAAACTAGACTTTCATCTTTTTCTTATCCCATGCTCTCGTTTATGATACTGCTCGTTTATGCTTTAGTGTCCTTTTATACTCGATACTTGTTTATTCTGTTTCGCACTGCTTCTATATAGGATTACTAGGGTAGGGTAAAGCACCAAGAACTGATCTCTAAGATGAAACAAGAACAGCTAACGCTGAAGAAGGAATATCAGCACACACAGAGCAAGCTGAAGCAGTTGATCATTCGAAAAGGGATGAGGCTTCTTGATGCGATAACACAAGCACTCCACTTTAAGAACTATTTGTAGCTGACTCTACTGGGCGAGATCCACTATACAAGCCTCTTACTTTCTATTTAACCGATCCGCGGGCTAAGAATCATCAATAGTCAATATAGGTACTCAAAATATAGATATGGAAGTAGAAGCAATAGGAAATAGCAAGTAGTTAGAGCGTAAGCACCAACACAAGTAAACCTTTCCTAGACTTAAGTAAGAGAGTGAGTTTCACAGGTAGCTATTCCCTTCTTGCCTAGTTGCTAAGGAGACTATTACAAATCTTCCGATAAGCCTTTCACTCCGACTTAATATAAGGGCTTCCAATGTAGGATAACCTCTGTGCTAAGGGAGATATGGGATTGGCGCTCTCATGTTCCATTAGCCTAACATCTTGATGGCGAACACCCTGGTAGTTCATTACTTGTAGTTAATAACTTTCTTTTCCTTGAGAATACGGTAGCTGAACCAGAAAAGTAAGCATCAGCAGCTCAGCTCCCGCCGAAGAAGTTCCAGACGTCGTGCACTAACAGTAAGGGAGTTTCTTAGACAGAAAGTAGAGTTCCATATAAAAGTCGAGTTCCAGATTCCAGTAGAGTTGCAGAAGGATCTGAATCAAATCTAAAGTCAGCAGCAAGCAAGTCTTCAAGTGTGGAGTAAGGAGTGAGTTTGGAATTATTTGTTGACACCCCCATCCAGAAGAAAGGAATTATTTGTTGACTTCGGATCAACAGCTTCATCAAGGTTCAGTGTGTACGTGGGTGGAGAATTGCCTGTTCTAGTTAAAGTATCAAGAGTGGAGTTCGGAGCGGGAAAGTATACTCGATCAGATACGGGAGCAGGAGTCGAATCCAGATTAGAAGTAGGGAGCGGAAGCGGGTAAAGAATTAGGAAAGCCTGCAACTCAGAGGGAGCAAATGAGAATTCTAATGCTAAGGAGTGAGCACCACTGATAGAATCAAGTAAATACATTGCTTTCTTATAATATTTATTGCGCCAAAGCATTCTGTCTTCTTTTATCAAAAAATAGGAATTGGACTAAGTGCCATATCCATTAGATTAGGAATTGAGGAGCTAACTCTCACTGTAAACTAAAAGATTGATTTATGCAACGCATGCTATATATCCGAGCCTAGGAATTGAGCATATCCCTTACGTGCAACAGTAACTCTTTTAGCACTTATTCTTGTTGTGTTGGGTGGGGCTTGGGAATACTTACTCACTTGTCTTCCTTCAGTCAACCAGTAATTTGAACTCCTAATGTGCTTAACTGCACAACATGGAATTTCTCTATGAATTGGACTTATGTGCATGTTATTATATATCATAGTCATTGAGCAGGTAAACAAATACAACATATTCTATATCTTGCGCAGCGCCGAGTCAAAGAGGAATATGACCCGTCTCTTTCTATACCCCGGCTGGCTAACGCACTTTTAGAAACTCCTGGGCTGGCTAACGCACTTTTAGAAACTCCTGCCGCCATGAACAGTAGATGAGCAAGAGAAGAGCCTGAGGTAGAGTAGAAAGATAACCCCCTTTTTGAATTGGCTAGTCTAGTTCACGGGCTCCAAAAAAACAGGACTTGGGTGAGTTATTCGCAATTCTAGCAGTGGTTCAAGTCGGTTCAGAGGCTATTTATTTACCCAGTGCCACAGATTCCTTGATTTCCGTCAAATTAGCTTCATGTCTGTCCGTGATTGGTCAAATAGGAATATTTTCAATCAGGGGGGGCACTCAACGGCTATTTTTCTTACTTGCATCTTTGCTATTTTTCTTGCTTCTTAGAAAGAGTTGATGTCATGTCGTCTTTGTCCTTAATACTATTCCCGTTGCACAGCTCTCTTCCCAGGTCCGTTTTGGAACTAGGGAAACTACTCGAAGGTACTTTTCATCTAAATACAAAGAAAGATGAACTCTTGGAGACAATTGCAATCCTCGGTGGCACTTTCTTTCTTCTCTTTTCTTCCAGATAATAACTTTCCAGTCTTCACTTAACTCAACAAGCTGAGGATAGGACCTAAGTGCTAACGCGAGCTGAACAAGTAATATATTAGACTCAAATGCATTATAACAGCCACAACACAGGAACTGGAAATCAATGAACAGAGAACCTCTCTCGAAGGAGCAAGCCAATCACCGACCCAACTTAATCATGCTTGAAGTGAATAAACTCAAACTTGACTTCCCTGCTCCTTTGCTTTAATAAATGAATCTAGCGTTCTTGCTTGAAGAAATGCATCAAGTATTCCTGCTCCAGCTCCTTATTCTGGTTCAGCTACCTATATCTGTGGTGACTCTCTTTCTATAAGAGGTGTAGTTTACTTATCTTCTTTAGTGAGTGGTGCTACTTCTATACAATACCCCTAAACTCTAAAGAGTGAGTGGTGCTACTTCTATACAATACCCCTAAACTCTAAAGAAAGAATAGAATATAGCGCCCGCCTTCAGGACTTTATTGAATCTAGCGCCTTCCTTACCTTATTGAATCTATCGAGCTCCATATAGACAAAAGTGGAATCTATCGAGCTCTATATAGACAAAAGTAATAACACACACGGACTGCTTACTCTATTCTGCCCTACGAACGCTAATATAATTACTGGATTCTTGCCCTATATTATTGCCGCTATCTTATTGCTCTTGCATGTTTTCTCTAAAGAATGGAATTGAGAGCACCACCTAGGAACAGTGCA
The DNA here is from genome assembly GCF_036884655.1 of Musa acuminata AAA Group. Classification (NCBI taxonomy): domain Eukaryota; kingdom Viridiplantae; phylum Streptophyta; class Magnoliopsida; order Zingiberales; family Musaceae; genus Musa; species Musa acuminata. Next base: position 18,575,068 of record NC_088329.1, read on the forward strand.
AAGATTCTACGGAATAAGCTTCTAATAAAGGCCTTTCGGGCGCTTACGCTTACTCTTTATGTCAGTTAGCTTACTTTAGCGGGTGTCTCAACTCTTTTTGGAAAGTCTCACTCGTTATTGTCTATCCTCAAGTGTCACTCCTTATTGGCTATCTTCAAGTCTCACTCGTTACTGCTCCATTCTTTTCTTCAAGTCTCACTCCTTACTAGCTATCTTCTAAAGAGAGGTTAACTTCTTCATTCTCTATTTCATTGAGTAACAAAACACCCAAAAACATAAGGCGCGCTAAGCATATTCCTTCCGTGGAGGGAGTCTCTTTCTTTGCTTTGGGTTAGAGTATATGAGCAGGTCATCTTCAATCCATCTTCTTTTCTTCTAGTTTAGAGTAAATGGAAGGGAACAGAACAACAACTCGCTTACTCACACTCGGCACACAAGACAAGGGGGAAATCCAATCATATTGGCACGAGGGCCAGAACTCTACTTGACTCACACAGCTTGCGCACAAGGACGAACTCCTTACTCCAGGCCCTAGCTTGTTTTCATTTCATTTCTGATAAGATAGTTGCGCTATCCACATATGGAATGGTGTAGTAAAAACACAGCTTAGCTTTTCCTTTCTTATATGAAAGAACAAATATCGGCTGAATCGAATTGAGGCAGAACTCTCCAGAGCCCTATAGTACTTTACTTATTGCTTGCCTAAAGCTCTAGTTCCGTTGGTTGTTTCTTTCTAAACGGCTTGTTGAATAAGATAAGTGTTCCCTTTTTCTATAAGAACGTCCAAATACTTTCCACTCTAATCTCAACTCACAGCATTGCATTCAAACTCACTTATTACTTGTTGTTGGACAAGGGCAAACCTATTTGGAGCCGCCTATCTGGCATATTCTATAGAAAATAGTAACTCCACAGCTCACTCTGAAACAGCTAACTCTTTCTTCAGTATATAATAGTAATTCCACAGCTTACTCTTCCGGAAGTCACTTCACTTCACACCTTGTTACTGCTCAACTCTCAATTCAAAACAAAACACTAATATCATAGGCGCCCTACAAAACACTAATATCATAGGCGCCCGCTCTCAAGTGGACAACGCGCCATACGGAATTCAATTGAATCTTAACCTGAGGCACAACACCGAAACGTGAGCACAACTCTTAGAACTCAAGTCAGCCCGTTACTTGTTCATCGCTTGTTTCTTGCAACGTTGCTTCCTTACCTATTATTGCTCTAGCTGGCTCTTCCTTCACAGCTGACAGCTTCTATAACTATACCACTTACACTAAATCAACTCCAAAACAGGGCACTTTCTTTTTCTGGTTTTTAGGCAGGGGATTTCAGGCGCAGTTGATTGGAATATATCTCTTCTCGATCCTAGTATAGATCGAAGTCAAGACACAGACAGCTTTTCGTTTTTCCGACCTATCCTCTCCTTTCAGTTCATTTGCTGATTATCGAACTGGGGATGATCCTGCTCCTGCTCAATCTTCTGCCCGGAACTCACCTTCTTCTTTTGAATCTTCTGATTGTAATCTACCTCTGGCTTTTTCCCTAAACTCAAGCTTGATTGAAAACTCCGTTATTTACAATTGGTTTCTACCTGCCTTTAGAAATGGGTGGATACCTGACTTTTGCCTTAAGTACTCCGGTGGGCATGAATTCGAAAAGAGATTATTCCCGAACAAGACTTAGAGCACGAAGACCGCAGATATATAAGTGGCACAGCACTTGCGCCAACACTAGGAATTGACCCTTACCTTTACTTTATGATGATCTTGCTTCTGGTTATCTATCACTTACTTGTTCACCGAAACCCATACCGAAAACTCCTAACACACAACCTTAGTCTTGCTTAGCACACGACGTCTCTATATCAGTTATTACCCGGTCTCTATATCAGTTATTACCCGCGCTGTACAGTAGGGCCACAATTAATTCCACAACTTTTCCCTCACCATTGATTCTAGTGGTAAACTGGAACAGGCAATAATTCCGTTTCTTCTGGTAGCATCAGATCCTTATCTTTATTTGGCCGATGATCCATCTTATGCTTGGAGATCTGTATTATTATCCTTAGCCCCTGAAAACGGATTATGTTGCTTCCTTCACCGTATCTTTCTTCTAGCAGGGAAAGTTTCATCAACAAGAGAATAAGCTTCAAATGCGGGATCATCAGCACCCAAAAAGTCAGCTAACTTACAACACCGAAACGTCAGCACTTAGGCTTTCAGAACGGCACAAGATGGCATGTGGAATTAGTTGAAGAGAATGGAGAGGCGCAGTAAGTAGCCCAACTTCCTAACTCCATAAGAAGAGAATTTGGTGCACCTAACCTAGGAACAGCGCAAAGCAAAGAAATCTTATTGGCGGGTATCGAGTTAGCGGGAAAGAATGCAGGGTTTTAGGCATAATCCAATCTCAAGTCAGATGCCATTCAAGGTGTTGGCAACGAACGGGAGGTATGGTCCACCAAGTCGTAAACAAGCTTTGGAACCCGCAATTAAGATAGATCTGAAGCACAAGCAAGATATTGAGTAAGAACTGGATCTTCAGAAGGTAAAGCGCCAATCACCTCCTTCAACGGAAACTTCTACTTAAGCACAAGCACCCGCATGAAAAAACATCTGATATAGTAGACCACTTTCGCACCCAAAGCCAGGATACTCGCTCTACTTAAGGATTTTCTCGTCGACAACACCCGAACCCACCTCTACACTGTCAACTACTACGGATTGAACTTTACCCATTAACTTCAGGGCTAGACTACAACTACCGGTATTCAACAATAACAGTACTACGACTGGAAAGCGGGTGTTCAAGCCTGGGCTCCTATTAACTTCATTCGGCTCCTATACATATTATGGCTCTGTGAACTCAGGCTCATCCACCGGGGAGTAAACTAATCCTTCTTTGAAACTACTATACTACTAGGAACCGCTCCTTAGCTTGGAACTCACTACCGCACAACTGGTAGCTTACTGACGCTCGAGAAGCAAGTCAAGTTTCCGAGTTTCCATGATGGATGTTACATTAGCGACTATAGAGAAACGCCCAGAAATAGGGGTTTTCACAGATACAATAAATAGGGGGGCACTACGCTGTGGAGAGAAAGATAACTCCCTGTATGAGAGCTATTCTTTGATCCTTTTTCTTTGGATTCCATCAGTGAAGATTCCAATATCAGAATTATGCCCTAGGGTTTCGTGCTGTTCCCTTGCAACAACGATAGTAGTACACGGGATGGCACTCCTGAGCCTGTCAATGATCTGATTCCCCTCAATACCCTGCCTCACCTTAGTTTTCTCAGCCCCACTCCAAGTTAGCAATATGAATCTCCTAAGAGTTGCTTTAGACTTCCCACAATTATGAATTCTTTTTTCAAGTTGGAGTAATATCTCTCGTAGCTGGCTTTTGTAGGAGAAATTCTCTCATCTGTCTTAGAGTCGAAGTAAGTAAAATAGATCATGTCGAAACTTCTTCCTGAATTAGGGTGCAGAAAATAGAAACCAGAAAAGTATCCAATCACGTGTATTTAATTACCATTTGTATTTCCTCCTACCCGCGCCTATTCGTAAAAGTGAAAGTGAGAGTTTCGGCGTCAGTATCCCTCAACCATTCTAACTAGTTGCCTTCTCAACAGCTAACATTCGTCATAGGTCAAGGTCAAAGGGGCCCCCGAGTTCATAAAAGAATGAGGGAATGAGGGAGAGTTTCTAAATTGATAAGGGAATAAGGGATAATAAGGGAATAAGGGAGTTCACTAGGCAACTGCGCGGTAGCGAGTGAATTAGCGAGCGAAAAAGGGTAGTTTACTTATCTCTATCATACCTATCGGGTAACAAGAATGGTTCTTTATCTTCTCCTTTCAACTACCTCATAAGGATCTGTTGCTTTATCAAGGTCGGGGTGAAGGGCGGACTATCTTACCAGGACAGACTATCTTACTTGCATTTTAAGCAGCCTTTGCACAACTCGTTCCAGTTTTGTATAGAAATGGTTGGTAATTAGACAGAGACAGACGTTGCACTTGCAGGACATAGGAAGACACTCGCTGGAAGGACAGAGGTACCAAATACATACTAGACAGAGATATAGGCATACTATTTGACTGATACTCAATTGATACTTTGACAGCTACTTGGATAGCTAAAAAGGATAGGCCTATGGTGATACAAGCACAAAAGAAGTCCCTCGCTCTAACACTAGCCTCCATCTCATAGGGATGCCCCTTACAGCGAACAATAAAAGAGCAGGTATTAGCTTAGTTTGCTTGGAATAGTTTGTTTTTTCATGAGGCTGATCTTTAGCCCCCATCCAAGCACGAATACCTTCATTTAATAAAAGATGAATGGAATAAGTCTTCAATTAAGGGGACCCAAAGCAGTGTAGTCTTTCCTGGGAAACGAAGCCATAGGCACGTAGGTTCAGAGCGAGCTAGCAGTTACGCTACTCCAAGAGCACTCATCCATAAACCGGTCACTGGCACAAATCAAAGAGATGTAACCAACAGAAATAGTAAGCCCGAATCTTTGGGACCAGAAGCGGTTAGCAGTGACCAATAAGGTCTCTTCAGCGGTGAAAAGCAAAAGCACGCAATGTAACCATCATCTTCGAATCTACTTAAGGGTGCTTCTATACAGTGGCACCATGAATAGCGGAGCAGCGCCCAGGAGGCAAGCTAGGTAAGGGAATAAATAGACTCTTAGCCTTTAGGAATCCATGCCAGACCAGAGCACCCTTATTAAAGCGGAAAAACGAGATCTCCAGTGCCTCAGCTAGTGAATAGCAGACTAGGTAGAAGTTCCGTTCCTATGGAGTCAAATCAGGCATTCGTTGGAAAATTCATCTAAGATGTCCAGCCATCCCATTCTATGGCATCTTAGATTATGCTATTTCATTTGCTTCTGTCTTGAACCTTCCCCCCAGAGTTGATTCTTCGGCAATTGCAAAGGGAAGAGGAGATTCAAGCATAACGGATTCGGGGCATGTCCCACTATTAGACTTGAATACTGGAATGGAAGTTTGAAAGAAGCAAGTAGAAGGCTAACAATCGAACATAGGATCCTCTTTATTGTTCCATTCTTTTACTGACTGGTTTGATTCCTTATGGAATGTAGTTCAAAACTATTAATTCAGAGTTTGATTCCTATTAGTTTCATTCCCAGTTTAGAGTGTGCTTCTTCCATTCCTGCCTGCAATTCTTCAGTAGCAGTTTTTCTTCTTTGACTACAGGGGTTTAGTTCGTTTATTCGCTCTTTCCCTCTGATAACCATAAGTGAAATTCGAACTTTTGAGTTGTTGTCTTAGGCACTGAGCAACAAAATCATATTCTAAGTTCAAGTCTTATCAGGTAGTAGTGAATTCTATACTCTTTGTTTCATTCTTGTTGTAAGTGGAAAAGAATGAGTAGGTGCCCCGAAAGAGAGCAATCACACCTAGAAACAGAGCATAGGAATGGAAGACCGGAAACTGGAACAGCGGAATCCAAGTTGTAGAGGCCAGGCTAAGTAGTGGAAAGCCAGCTAAGTAGAAGTTGTAGAAGCCCAGCAAAGTTGTAGAGGACAGGCGAAGTTGTAGAAGCCCGGAGTTGCCGATAAGAATTGAGCTCGAACTAAGGAAACTCGATATAAGTAATGAAACTCAATAGTGGCAGAGTGCTTGCCAGGGAAGGGAGCATCGGGCACCGGATCAGAGGAAGTAAACGAACAAGTAAGAATGGGCGATACCATTATCATAATGACAGCCAACACACACTGGAATCGAACTACATACTGCCAATCAGAGGAATCACACTTCATACTGCCAATCAGAGGAATCACACTACATACTGCCAACACACACACCCAAGGATCAGAGCGCCTTCGCCCCGTTTCGTTTGAAGATAAGAGGAAACAATTGACTGAACACCGAAACCATAGCTATATCGCTCAATAGAAAAGGGGGTAACCAACCAACGCATAGCTTCAAAAGGCGGATCTGTGTATTTACGGAAATCCATACTAGGACTAGGTGTTCGATAGACTCAATTCAAATCCATTCCTGTATCCAGAGATGTTCAAGCCTAAAACTCGAAAGATGGTAGAGCAGGAGAAGGATACGGAACAAAAGAATCTAAGGGATCTGAAGCCATACATAGAGTAGTAGATAGAGAAACAGTATCTGGTTCAAGCATAGGTAAAGAATATATGGATTAGTAGTAGTAGTAGTTTGTTGGTCTCCGTGATGTAGTATCGTTCCGTTCAAGTTCCAGAATACAACCGAGTCTATCAATCGAAATGCTAAAGCGAGCGGGTGATAATGCTTGCAATTCTTTATTTACTTCACTTTACATACACTCGCCTACTGTTGTTGCAAGAGAAGTCTAAAGTCAAGTTGTCCCGTATCTACTGCAGTAAGTATCTCGTTCCACCGTAAGCAAAGGGGAGACAAAAAGTGCTTGCGCGTAGAGTATAATTGGAAATCCAGTAGTATTGCCTTAATATAGGAATCTATATTCTCTTACACAACTGATATGGCAAAGTAGCAAAACACTCTTAAGTGCTCATTCTTATGGATCTTATAGAATAGAAGAATCATTCTTTTAGATCGTTTAGGAATAGAGGAAAAGAAAGTCACTAAACACCCTTATGAGTGCGGTGGTATTGGTACTGATACTGAAGTATATAACTTTTCTGAAGCTTACAGTGGTCGTCTAATTGACGTCGGTCGTGGAGAGATATACGTTCTTGGCTTTCCCGAGTCGGTATAGAGAGGTAATTGAGAAAAGTCCACTCTTTAATCAGAGGCCAGGCCGGAAGCAAGATCCTATTTTCTTTTGAGTCGCGGGAAACTCCTATTATAGCGAATTTTCCATAAGCTCCGCAAGACATAGGTGAAATGACCAGAAATATGGGTTTACAGCCGGAACCCTTCCCTTATGTGGCCCGGCTATTACGACGTAGTTGTCGGTAACTCGGAAATAATCCTTTCCTTTCTGTTGGAGCTAAAGTCAATAAAACAAGCAAGGCGATAACGATTACTCTCCGGGGTGCCCACCAGAGTTGTTGAGTTAACAGTGAAATTGATCTGCGCTAACGGGCGAGCTGCAAAGAAAGTATGTAATAGATTCTGCACGGAACTAAGAATGGATTGAGGGCCCGTTCCGCTATAGTGAGCCGGAAAGTCAGCGTTAGTTAGATATGGTATAGAATGCCTTTACCCAGCGTTAGTGAGCTATGGTATAGAATGATTTTCCCCAGGAGCTTCCCTTTCTTTTGAATCCGATACTCCACCACACCTTGTTTCAACGCTAGTACTAAGAAAACGGAACAAGTTCCTAATTCGTACAAACTCTTAATGTCAAGATAAAGATGGACATTCAAGTCCTGTTGTTGGTTCTTCAAATCACTGACATGATTCTGAGACTTCCCCCCAACTGACTGACATTATATAGAAGAAAGTAGTAACCAAAGAGCATAGCATAGGTAGCTGAACCAGCAAGTGCAGAAGCTGTGCGAGCGAGTGTTATATCAATAAGGGCACGGGTCAACTGGGTTAGGAGCAAACTTCAGGGTTAGGTTATAAGCATACGATAAGGATGCTGGGTATTGCATAGATACAGGTCATATTCCAACCCTCTATACAAGAGGTTCAGCAAAGGGAAAACCAAACCTACCACAACAGAGCTCAGTGAAGGGTATAGCAGCGGGGGCGTGGGTAATCTTCCTTCTTTTTATAGGCAGGTTAGTTTGACTGTTTCACTTGACAACTTCATATTGAAAGCAGCGAGAAAAGAGTTACCGCCTCTGCGATCAGGTGTCAAAGAAGGATGAAGGACAGAATCTCTTATACTAGCTTTGAAGCAGAAGCGAGATCAGAAGCCACAGAAGAAGGAAAGTCTCAAGGGCGAAAGTCAGCTCCACCTCCACTGTATCAAGGTTCTGTGCGAGTGTTTGTTGTCGACTCGAGAGGTTCAGGTGATTGTATCGGTGCGAGTGTAATCGAAGTTGGCCGTATTAGTTGGCAACAATAATCCTATGTAACCCCACAGTAAAGACAGAATGGAATGAGAAACTGATTCAGCGTCTCCAGTCCTTGAACTTGATGACTTGCTCCTGCGCTGGAAGAGTCTTCAGGGAAAGAAGCCAGTATTGTTTAGTATAGAAACAGGGTAATATGACTTTATTATGAGTGAAAGCCTCTGCGCAGCAAGAGTGATAAGATAAGAGAGAAAATCAGAGATGCGCTTACGGGAGTTTTGTTCAGTGAAATCCAGTATTGACTTGCTAGTTATAGGAGTTACGAGTAGTGTCATTATATAAGCGGGAGGGCGTTGCTTGCTCCGTCGCTTGTTGCAGTGTTACGAGTTAAGTTCTTTACAGTGGAGTGGACCCTTATATACAAGTTAACAGGACAATGTATTTATTACTTGCTATGTCTGAGGGAGCCAGAAAAGCCTCAAATAATGCAATTGAAAGCTGGTTTTCTCTCTTCCTAGCTGTTCCAGTTGACAAGTAGTAGTCCTGTTTCATCTGTATTTTCAGGATCTCATGCCCATGTAGCGGTTAAGGCCATTAATTCAGTTCGCTTGTCAGCAGCAATAGGTGGTGTTGAAAGTGCTGTTCTAGTTTCATCATATCGCACACCAGTACTATCTTCTTTCCGTTTAATCCCGAGTGGAATCTATTAAAGATAAAGAAGCTGGGCGAGTGGAATCGTACGTATGTAAGAAGAAGATCTCCTTTTTAATGCCCACTTAACGCTTAAGCAGTGTTGTTTCTGTCTGTTCTTGCGTTGTCCCCAAGAGATAGAGGTTATTGGCAGAGAGGTTATTGTTTCATCCTATCTACCTTATTGAATCGCTTTCCCGAGTCGGTAGAGAAAGGTTCGGTGCGAGTTTAATCCACAATAGAAATCAAATAAGCTCTCCTCCGGTGGTAAGGTAAAGTCTAAAGGGTAAGTTACCAGTTGCGCGATAAACTAGTGTTGTTTGTTGTCGATGAAGAATCATCAAGTTTAGTAAGGTTGAAAGTTGACAGTTAAGTCGGTGAAGAAAGTGGAGTAAGGTTGAAAGTTGACAGTTAAGTCGGTGAAGAAAGTGGAGTTCATAAAGCATAAGAACGTTATAGCTAAGTGCTTGGTTGAGTTGACCTGACAGCGATAGGTTTTCTAGTGTCAATTCCTATTAGATATGCACAAGATCAAGATGGAGATTCCATAATTGATTTGTTTGCTGTGCAGTAACTGAATCCGTTGTGCGAGTGTCAGCTGCTTCATTTCCTGTTGTTCCAGTTCGAGGTCAGCCAAGTCGACTTGCCTAGTTTCCTATTACTGTAAACCCGAAAACTCCATAATTGGGTCTTCGTGGCGGTAGCGAGCGGGGAGGTGGGTGAAGAGCACTGGGTTAGTTATCTTCAATTTATTATACCTCTGGGGGTAGTAGATTTGACTGTTGACTTGTGCTAATGGAGTGTAGTTTCACAGTTGTAAGTGAGTATGCTTTGGTGCTAAGAAAGAAAGGATGCTTTGGCGAGATCCACTATGGAGCCCCTGACTTTATACTTTAGCGATGCAGAGCTTCTGGATAGCCCCTTTTTATTGGCCAAAGTAAGCGAGAGAATCGGAGGCTAAAGCAAGCAGTAAGCTGGTGGAGCAAAGCCAGCAATAATATGTTTTAGAGCAGAGCCAGCAATAGGTGGAGCAACATTCAAATCATCTTTCGAGCACATGTATGGAATTCCGTAACCTAACAGGTTGGTTTGCTTTTGCTTTTCCCGAACTCTTCTTGAAGTGAAGAAAATCCTATTTATTGAGAATTACCTACCCGCTTCTAAGCCAACACAAGCACCCGATACTGAAGAAAGCTACCCACTTATTGAATGCTTTGCTTGGACCACAACTAAACTCGGGGGGGCTAAGGCATCTTTCGAGTCCTTGAACATAGGTGAAAGGTTGCTCATAGGCAAAAACACTCATTTCAGACCATAACACTATTGCCAGTTCACCTTTTGAATTCTGGAATTTGATCACAGATGCCCCAGGTAGAGAAACCATCTTGTACATTCATTAGAAATCCAAATATATAAAAGAAAACACTGCCAACACCTTACAAGTAAGCTCACTGCCGCTATTAATAAGGTGAACTCCGGAAGTGAGGAGTTATGAGTTAGTTGAATGGAATCCGTTCCCCTAGAATATTAGAAGAAAATGAGATATAATAAGAGAAATACTGAAGATATAATAAGAGACATACTGCATTTAGTAGGGGCCAAACGACTACGCCTATAAGATATTATGATTCTGCCCTATCCCCTGAGAAAGTCTGGTGAGGCGAGGTGGGCAAGGGAAGCTATTCCAGTGTAGAGGTCTGCAAGGGAAGAAATAGAATGCCCAGTGCCAGTACTAAGGTGCTGAAAGCCTTAGTTCAAAGAGTAAGAGGCGAGGTCGGGGACTTATTAGAGGTGTCGGGTTTACAAGGTCAGCTGTGGAATCAGTAGTTGTTAGTTGAATACCGGTAGTACTTGTTACTTCTAGTAGTAGTAGTCCTGCTCGAGTGCTCGCTTTGATGCGCGGGTAGTTTACTTACTTGCTTGTGCCGGGTAGTTACCACTGGAGAATTGCCAGTTCCAGGTCGAGGAAGAGTTGAAGACCGGATATCGGTTGGAAGTAGCAGTAGCAAGAGCAGAGGAAGTAGATGAGCAATAACTGTCTTTGTCGGGTCTTGCAAGGTAAGCTATTCCAGGACTTGGGGAAGAAGATGATCTAGTAGTGATAGGAACCGCTCCTTTACTTTAGCTAGTGTTCTGTCAACTAATTCCATTCAATTCTCTTGGCTGGGATTCAACTCATTCCATTCCACTAGTATACGCTTGGCGGAGCAAGAGGAGAGGTGCAATTAATACTAAACCTAGTTGTATAAAGAGAGCGCTGAGATGAGAGTAGTTTCGTCTTACTACTTACTAGATGCGCTAGATCGTACCCTCTAATACCACTTACTTGCCAACAGTTTGCAATCTTGCTTCTGTTGATTCTCTTGCTTGGTTAGTAGTTACTTGTCTGTCGACTTGCCTGTTGCTGCCGAGTGAACCAGGAAAAGGAAATACGGAATTGACTGTAGATCTTGCTTCGAGCTCACGTTAGCTAAAAACAGGACTTTCACTTGCGCCAACTCTATTTGTTCTATTAATTACCTATTCTCTGCTCTTATACTATTTCCTATATTAGTTATCTCTTTTCTATCTTATCCATTTATGAGCAAGTCCGATATAGATCTAAGTAAATACACTGCTTGTTCTTATTTATACTGGGCCACCAGACTAAACCTGTCCTGAGGATGCTGACTTACTTTCGCCAACACCTGGATACCGCACTGCTAAAGCGCCTAGTTATGAGATTGATTCGAGAGTCGACTAGGATGAAACAAGAACTGTAGCTTCTCTTGCAGACAATAAAACCATCCTTGAAACTTTCCCCCTTCCTTAAGAATATAGTTGACTTGCTGCTTCTCTGCATTAAGATATAGAATATGTACTGCCCGCATTGGGCTCGAAAGAAGGGTGTGAATCCCCTGAAAGTAGCAGTCCAAGTAGTAGATACGAGTTGACTTCCAGCCGAACTAAAGGCAAGTACTATACCATTTATCCATTTGCTATGTTTTTTACCAGGAGTCAAGTAGCGAGGGAGCTTTCTCAGGATCCTTAGCGGGAAGTTCAGGTTAAAAACAATTAATATATAATAACAATTAATATCTCTGAAATATACCTTTCACTCTTGATGGCTCACTCTTGATGGCCGAACACATAGCAAGTAATAAATTAGTTATAATGCACAGAGTCTGGGCCTAATCTCCAGCATAAGCACCAATGATAGAATCAAGTAAAGGCATAGCATCCCTCTGAAGAATCTGACCTTACAAGCTATACTTCCTTTCTCTGAAGAATCTGACCTTACAAGCTATACTTCCTTTCTACTTAATTAATCGCTGATTCATTATCTGGTCGACAACTTAACTGTCTGCTACTACCACATAAAGGTTAATCCAATACTATAGGGGAGAGTTTTGTTCGGTCTCTACTTCATTTCCTTCCCTACTAATGGTGTTCTACTCACTCCGGATATTCCTAGTAATTCACTCCTCTGTCTTTACCACCTCTCCTCTGTAAACTATCTTTCTTATATAATGACTTTGGAACTCACTTTTCAACTTCACTTCTTCTTGTTCGGGTAAGGCTTCTGAAAGGCTGCTTTCTCGTTGTTTAAGCACCAGACTCAGTACCCATCTCTTTAGTTACCCCATTCTATAACTGGTATAGTGTACTTGTGCCTGCTTCCTTTCTATTTGACCTCCCAAAGGAAGGAGACTTCTGTACTGAAGCACTAACTGAGGGAAAAGAGATAAGATGAGCCTGAGTTAAAAGAGCCGAGGTCCAGTATCAAGGAAGGAGTTAATGGTTGGCGAGAGGGAGTAGAAAGAAGATTGCATCCACTCCCCCCAAAACAATACTGGAACTTGAGAGAAGCAATTCTTGTAGGAGAGCAGTAGAGCCAGTAAACCAACCGATACTTCTAAGACAAGTCAGAATATCAGTGAAGTATAAGGTACGATCTAGCGGATTAGAATAAGACAATATAGTATTAGTTACTAAGAGGGATAGATCTAGCGCATCTTGTATAGGAGTCCTGAGTTAAGGTATTCAATAGTCACCACTCCTGTTCCAGTTCGAGGTTAGGAATACTGATCAGATGCGGGAACAACGGAATCTACTGGAGAAGAAAGAAGAATTGACAGTGACAGTTGCCCTTACTTATCACGGGAGAATTGCCTGTTTCCCTGGTGAGCTAGAGTTTCATCCAAAACTTGTAGTCCAGCTTCATCCGTATTTGTTGTATTAGTTGACAAAGGTATAGCAGAGGATAAGAGGCGGAGTCGTACGAGTGTCAAGAGAACCAGTTAAGGAGGTAGGAAAGTCAGATAGAGTTAGTGCGGCAAGGGGTTCACTCAAAGGTTAGAATTAAACCCATAGGTATAAGAATGCAACTCGGTTGAGCTAGAGAGGTGAGCTAGAGTTTCATCCCAAACAAGTAGTAGTCCTGTCGAATCTGGAGTTGTTGCCCTTCTATTAAGTCGGATAAGTATAGGATCATTAGTTGACTACCCCAACAAGTAGTATAGTAGTATAGTAGTAGAGTAGTCCAGAGCAATAACAGTAAAGGATAAAAGTGACTTGAGAGTTTAGGTCGGGTGTCCAAACACAGGTTCACTCAGGAAAGGATCTGAACCAGTGCCGCATTAGAGTAGAGTTGACCGGGAAGTTTGATAAGAATAAGAGGGAGCGGGCCCAGACTTGAGTAGCTACTGAGTTCAATTAGAACTTTCTAGTTTATAGCACGGGGTAGGCTAGAGTCGAGGGATAGTTGACAGAGAAGAATTAAGGTATTGTCTAGTTCCCATAGGTATGCCAGCAGGGTTCAAAGAGAAAAACGACTTCCATTTCCACTACTTCTTGCTTGCTGTCGTCTTTCTTTCTTTCTGGATTTCCTTGTTAGATGAGATGATAGCCTCATTCAGTTAGATGAGAGAAAAGATCTTCAAGGAAGGAACCATAAAGCAGGGAACAACCATAACCATAAAGCAGGGAACAACCATCAAGATTAGAGGCATAAAGAAACAAACATAATGTATTAATTGGTTGCTATGCACGAGTCCTGTCCTGTCTTCGGCAACTACGATAGACCAAAAGGCTTGATTCTACAATTCCTACTTTCCAGACTAATTACTATAGGAGTTTTTAGCTGTTTTTCAAGTTTGAAGTCACTCAGTCTACTAACCGGGTTCTACTACAGTAGTTCAAAAGCTTTCATTGGGCTTCAACTAATAATCATAAGGGACCGGTGCTTACTTGTCTATTGGACACCGAACCTAGATTGAAGTTGGGGCTGTTTCATCAGTTATCCTACTTGCTATGTGTTTTTTGTAAGCCCGTTAGAGAAGTAGCAAGTTAAGCTGTCGGGTCAGCAGCAATCGATTCTTTAAGTCGAGTAGAAGAGGCCCTTATAGTAATTGGAGAGAGAGTTTTATCTGCTGGATCAAGATCATCCGCTGGATCGGGTGAGGAAGATACGGAATCATTTGCCAGAGGATAGGTGTAACTAAAATAGGCATATTAAATCATTCCACTACTTTCCCTGAGGCCAAACACTGGAGAGGAAGCTGCAAGCAGTGGTGTGAAGGGGGAGTTAAAGAATCCCGCAGGTAAAGAATCCTTATATGTTTCCTCGGCGCGTAAGGGAGCTCGTTAAGTCTTTATTTAAGTTGAAGCAAAGAATTCCACCACTTTTCCGTTAGCCTCCCATATACTAACGCTATACATTAGCCCAACTCCCTGCCGTGCAACGGGTTTACTGACGCGTCACGCAGATACAATTAGAACAAGAAACCAATTCTCCACTTTGGATTTGTTATTACTTCTTATGTGGATTAGGCCTTGTCTAGTAGAAGCTTGTCTACTTGTTGAGTCAACTGGAGCAGAACCACTTGTTGCGTCATCTGATCCCGCTCTTTCAGTATCCTTATCCTTAGCTTAGGGCGCAGTTGAGAACTGATCTTAATCTGCAGCTGTTGCTTGTTGAACTAGACTATCTTCTTGCCTCCATGAAGCCATAAGTGAATGAGTGTAATCCCGAGTCGCCTCTACTCTAATGCGCTACATCTATCCCGATCCCGCTCCTACTCGCAGGCAGATCTAATACAAAGACAAAGAAAGAAACAAACATAAAACACTTGCTATACGATTCAACAAGAACAGGAACTATACTTCATCTGGCTGTCTGGTTAACTTGAAGTTCATCTGACGAGCGCCTTCACCTCTTTTGCTCCGTCCGTGGGCATGATCTTATACTTATGTTATTGTTGTTAGTGCCCCATATTCCGATTCTGCAACAAGACTTTAGAAAGCCTCTGATCCGGAAACTTGTCATTCTATTTCTGCTGATTCAGTTACAACAGATACATCTTATGATCCTGATCTTTCAACTTCCACTAAACTTTCATCTCCAAACAATACTCGGGACATTCCGTTTTGAGAATCCATCTCTACACTACGCAGGCAGAAAAGGCTAAAGTGAAAGTATACAGGTGTTGGCTCGAGTCCAGGTTTCTTGCGATGAGAATGAATCAGTAGTTAAGGGGTCGGCAGCAATCCGATCTTCTGAACCAGCAAGGGAATCCACCTGTTCTTGTCTTAGAGAGGGGAGGCAATGACATTCTTTTCTTAACTTATACCTAAAAGGAGAGGGCGAAAGATCTTCCGCTGGTATATAGCTTAGAGATGCAGTTATTGTTTTGTCTCCAAGATCCGTTAAAGCAGCCGAATGCCCAGACTTAGTAGAAATAGATGAAGCAGCTACCGATGCTGGACTTGCGCCTTGCCCCATACTTAGTAGAATGGAGGGGAAGCGGATTACTATAGATCATAAGCGTGAGAAGAATAGAGTACTGGCTTTCTTGTCTAGTAGTGACTTTGCCCTGTTCCTGTTCCTTTACTTGTGTAGTAGTTACTTTGCCCTTAGTGACTTGCCCGGCTTACTTAGTTGTTTGTCCCGTTGCTTGCTTCTGGAATTCAGAATGGAACTGAAACATTTAGTATAGAAAAACTGTAAACAAACGGAAGAAGAATAGAGGATAGGGCATCACTATGTAAATAAGTAAGTAAACTGCCTATTCAGGACTAACCCCTTGGATGAAAATATGGGAACACATATCAATAGGATGAGAATGCCTTACCTCCGCCCTAGGTACCTTCTTTATACATTACCTATGGACCTGAAACCCATACTGGAATTCCATTCATGAGCCCTTATATACTATCTTATTTCTTATTGATTTGACTATCTTTTCCCTTATATACTATCTGACGGAATTCGCCCTTATTGACTATCTATTCATTCACGCTTATCTACTATCGGAATTAACCCTTATTGACTTTTCTGATTTCTTATTGATTTGACTATCTTTTCCCTTATATACTATCTTATTTCTTATTGATTTGACTATCTTTTCCCTTATATACTATCTTATTTCCTTCTCAATCCATAGAATCAATGAATAATAGAATTGTCTCTCTCTCCTCTCTCCTGATAGGATATAGGACTGGACAAAGGCAAGGGAAAGAATAAGAAGACGAGAAGGTTAGTTGCCGGAGTGGGCAATAGGTCCTAAAGTGGATTATGGACATACCAGTC
This sequence comes from Musa acuminata AAA Group, assembly GCF_036884655.1. NCBI lineage: Eukaryota > Viridiplantae > Streptophyta > Magnoliopsida > Zingiberales > Musaceae > Musa > Musa acuminata. The sequence goes on from NC_088329.1 coordinate 18,591,289, forward strand.
TAGCTATTATCTAGTAATAAGGACAGAAATACAAGAAAATCCGTTAATGAACTACCCAGAGGTTTGTGTTAATTAGTTCAGGACAGAGGCGGAGGACAACGTCTACAACCCTTACGTGGACAATAGGCACCAACAAATAAGGAATCTAATATTTCCCTGGACACTGACTTACATAAATGAGCGTTCCTAAGAATCTATTTTTCATACTATGTTATTTGCCTCTCAACTTTAATGAAATCCAAGTAGTCAACTATTCCATAATTGAGTATTAAGGTAAACACACTCCTTTAGTATTGATATTATTCTTGTAACCAAAGTCTGAGTTACATATTCTATTTCTTTCGTTTTGTGAAATCTTTCTATCCTCCATTCTATTGATTGATAGGAAATGCAATGATCTATTTAGTGCTCAAATCTTCATTCCAATAATCTAGCAGTAAGGAGTGAGTTCTTATATACTTTCTTTGGTTGGAAAACCCAACGCCAAGTCTCTAGTTGTCTCCTTTCTCTTTTCGGGGGAGCAGAGCAGTCAAAGAATGGAAAAGGAAATGATTCTTCATTCATTATCATGGCGATTCCTCACAATTGCTCCTTGTGATGCTGCGGAACCCTGGCAATTAGGATCTCAAAATGCAGCAACACCTATTATGCAAGGAATCATTTACTTACATCATGATATCTTTTTCTTCCTTATTCTGATTTTGGTTTTCGTATCACGGATCTTGGTTCGCGCCTTATGGCATTTCCACGAGCAAACTAATCCTGTTCCGCAAAGGATTGTTCATGGAACTACTATTGAGATTATTCGGACCATATTTCCAAGTATCATACCGATGTTCATTGCTATACCATCGTTTGCTCTATTATACTCAATGGACGAGGTAGTAGTAGATCCAGCCATTACTATTAAAGCTATTGGACATCAATGGTATTGGAGTGCGCCTCTTAACGAGGGTGATTTAAGTGCTTAGAAATGTACCGGTAGTTCGCGAAGCATCTGGCTTACCAGTAATCTCCCATTCCCGGCGTCGAGAGACTATAAGAACAATAGCATGCCAGAAACTGGGGAGTTTCAGTGGTTAGACCTATACCCGGAAATGCTCCCAGCATAGGAGCCTATGGTTCAATTCCTTTTGTTGCTGGAGGTACACATACCTCTTTTCTCGGTGTGGAAGTAATATACGCAAAATAGATGCTTAGGCATGCAATGTCCGATAACAGCGCTGAAGTAGTTCATCTATCGGCACCACAGCACAGTGGCATACAACTTTCTACCTAACGGCCGGCCCCGTCACCTTTCGGAATGAGGGATCCCCGTTGGCAACAACCACAGTAGTAGTAGCAGAACTACTGGGCCAAGACAAGAGAGCAAAACCGGTTCTTCCTTTTCCTCTTTCTTCGCTTCGGGGACGGAGGTCCTACAGTAGGTAACAGCATGCACAAGCAACCGAAGGGGACCAGCGCTTCTACTACGGAACCGAGGAGCCGTTCGCAGCGATAAGCAAGGGATGTCGTGAACGGTTGGAAAAGGTCAAACATAGATAATTAAACAAAGTGATGTCGTAAACAGTATAGTAGGGAGGTCAAATAGAATTTCCCTAAGCGATTCGTGAACAGTAGGAGGTCAGTCAAACATAGAGAATTCCACTCAGCGATGTCGTAAACAGTATAGTAGGGAGGTTCAATCTCATTTACCTATGAATAGAGTCATCCTATTCTCTCTCAATGGATATAATTTCGAATATCTCTTTTGCTTAGTCATCCTATTCTCTCACTTTTGCTTAGTAATCCTATTCTCTCACAATGGAGGATCTAATTTCGAATATCTCTTCTGTCCTAAATTAGATAAAGATATAAGGGTTACTCAATCAATTCAATTACCCGCTGGCATAATGCAGGCTAGAAGTGGGAATTCAAGGTCTCATGAACTACTTCATTTTAGTGGAATAACTTTATGGTCAGAGGCCTATAGATAGATCCTTTTAGATCTAAGGTCCGGCCATTCACATTCGCATTGAGAATCTATACTCCTTACTTGAGAGGTTAGGAATAACTCAGTATCTTATCTATTGGGGCCTACAACTTAGCCGAGCCGACTAAGCATCACTCTTTCTTTTCTTTTCGAACAAAGAAGACGAACTTCACTTACTATAGGATCGAATTAGCTTTCCGGTAGTGAACAGGTCGTGTCGTCCCATACCTTCTCTTCTGACTGTAATATTTGTGTTGAACTGAGTAGTGTTGAACTGAGTCCTTTTTGGTTCCAGCTTCACTTCAGTAGGTAGGGCTGGGCTCAAAAGGGTGGGTCTGCCTATGAATAAGTAAGCGGGCCTTCGATTCCACCGGGGTCTTACGGTCTTTCTCTGATAGGGGACTTAACTAACCAAATAATAATAGTGCTTGCTTGCTCTCTTTATAAGAGTAGGCAAAATAATAATAATAGTGCTTGCTGAGTTTATAGGTTTTAGTAGGCTCATCATAGTGCTTGCTGAGTTTATAGGTTTTCTAGTAGGCTAAAGAAGAATAGTGCTCCGTATCCGTTTATAGGAGTAGGCGTGGAAAGCTTTTAGCAGGTAACCTTGCAAGTTCAGTTTGGGGGGAGGCGGGCGTCGACCCAACCTTATGAGTATTCGGACTATAACAGTGGAGATGAAGAGTCACTCACTTTTGACAGTTATATGATTCCAGAAGATGATCTAGAATTGGGTCAATCACGTTTATTAGAAGTTGACAATAGAGTGGTTGTACCAGCCAAAACAAATCTACGTATGATTGTAACACCTGCTGATGTACCTCATAGTTGGGCTGTACCTTCTTCAGGTGTCAAATGTGATGCTGTACCAGGTCGTTCAAATAATACCTCTATTTTTATACAACGAGAAGGAGTTTACTATGGTCAGTGCAGTGAGATTCGTGGAACTAATCATGCCTTTACGCGTGCGCCCGGATACATAGGCCGACAGCTGAGCCCACTCTGGCTTAGCCGCACCACCCGTGGTAGGGGTGCGAGCCACCCGATAAGCAAGCTATTACAGCGAGCCGCTTGAGCAGTAGGGAGCCGAGGAGCAAGGCAGTAGATAAGATCTAATATTGGGCCAGGCTCCCGGTAGAGCAGGGGAAACGGTTAGGATAACCAACTTGAAACGCGGAGCCCGAGCGGCCGGCGAGCGAGTGGTTAGTGGCAAATAGCGCCCTAGTTGATGGCATTCCTCTCTGCGGCTGGCACTAGAGGAACCACGGGACACTCCATACAAAGGCAAACTCGTCTTAGGGATGAGACGCCCGCGCAAGGACCTCAATTCTCATTAGGAGGTCGAACCAAGGAACTATAGAAGTCGGGGATACCCCGTCCCATGGCAACGCAACAGTGTCCTGAGGAAGGAGTTTAGAGGCCTTATAGTAGCACAGACCTTTAATTCCAGGTCATGCGAAGGGGGCCAGTCCAAGATCTACAACTCTTCTTATTAAATGAAAAGACAAGAGACGCTCTCAACGGTTAGGCGCCACTCTAAGTTATTCTCAAGCTTCTTCATTCGTGCCGCGGTGAACTGAACGAACAATAATCAAAGTCAGGGCAGTCTTAGCTACAGGAGAAGGACCTGCTACGGCAGAGACAACTTCTCCTATTCTTCTTCCTAGCCATCTGTTACAAGTCCTGTTTTTTGGAGCTTAACTGTCTTCGTAGACTCGACTAGTCGCTTCTGGCGAACCCTCAACTTTCAGCTCCCTTTCAAGCTTCCGAGAGGCGAAGGGATTTCACCTATGATCTGATTAGTAGGCAACCAACGTGTACTTTTCGTGTTGTTGACGTTGACTTTCAAGCTAATTTGGAAGGATTCTCGGAGCTACTCCCAGCTCAAACTATGGTCGCAGAGGTCTCTTAGTTCAGATCTAGGAGTGTGAGCAGTACGAGCGGAAAGGCTCTCATACTGTTTTGAGGGAAGGGGGCTACGATGCCAAACCTTACCCCTATCCATCGTCGTAGAAGCAGTTTCTTTGAAAGATTATGGTTCTCGGGTATTCAATCAATTAATCCTCCAAACCAACTAACCCGTGGAAGCGGAAGCAATAGTAGGGTGAGGGAAGTGGGAAGCTCAAGGAAGGCTTCGCTCGCTCAATTCGCTCGGTGGAGTGCATAAGCCCTATTTCTTTTATTGAAGTAGTAGAGGCCTAACTACACGAGCTCGTAAGTCAGGAACGAGTCTTGTATACGAACAGCTTCCCCTAGTCTTCTGTGCTTCTGGCGAAGCTTAACGCACTATTCTAATATAGGCATTAGAGGCTAACTCCTTTTAAGGCCGACCACTACATAGGAGCGATAGCGAAGCCAAGCCGTATAAAGGCGAGCAGCCCTTATAGCAATAGCAAACGGCCTACTTATAGCCCTATTTCGTTTTAGCCTTTCCTTTCTTCAGGGACTTCAACTTACAAGCTCATAAATGTCAATTCATAAATCCAGAGACCTGAGCTAGTGACCAAGAAAGACCCAAATCCAATAGATCAAGAACGGCGAACCTACTTTCATCAAAGAATTCATTGAAGATCAGATCTCGTTAATAAGGATTTCGTGGATGGATAGAAGCACTAGCTACTCAAATCGCTTCTATATACTTCTTTCTGATTAATGGCAGGATATCAATCTATCGAATTCTAGGCCCAGAGCGAGCAGCAATGGCAAAAGATGGAGGAGAATGTTGTGTTGTATGGGAGGCAAGGCAGGATCTCTTTTAACAGCAAAAAGCTCGAAGCGAAAGAGGGCCGATCCTACATTCCAAATAATGAAGCGAAAGAGGGCCGATCCTACATTCCAAATAATAGCATTCGCAGTGGGAATCAATAAGAGAGAGAGCTATTTGCATTCACAGACAGTAGGAATCAATATTGGAATTCGCGCCTCACCTTTCTTTCTTTGTGAAGATTCGGGGTGGAGCCTTAGAACAGGCCAGGCCCCTTGGGACGGTTAGGAGCATAATGTCTTAACCACTAATACCGCTTGGAGACAAACCAACCCATAGGAATCTGATGCCTCTTTCAATTGATGCTCTTTAGTTCTGCTTTCTATTCATTCTCTTTTGTGCAATTATTCAGAATGATCGGCTAATAGCATAGCACTACGATGAACTACGAGACGAGCAAATAGCACTCTTCATTATATACTTACTCGGAACTACGAGCAAATTGCACTCCTCTTACGAGCCACTCCCTAAAGTAATAGTAATCTAAGCTCACTCCTCTTACGAGCCACTCCTCTTACGAGCAAATAGCACTCCTCATTATATACTTACTCGGAACTACGAGAATATTCCATTCATTCTAAAAACATTTCTAGTAACTGACTGAAAAGGACTTATGCATCAGTCTTATTCGCTCTGCTAGACAAAAAGCAGAAATATTACTAAATCAAACGAGTCCTTCCTTAAAGAATAAGGATCCGGGGGTTTCCTATTGGTCAAATACTAGAGGCTGACTCGGGGAATTAGGATAACCCTCTTTGCTTTCGATAAAGGGGCTTCTTTCTTTTCTTTCTCGATCTTATTACGCTTTCACAACGAAAGGAAAAGGAAGAGCACTATGTCTTCATTCTTCCAATGCTCACCACTGATATGATATGCCCTGGAAAAAAGCTTGATAGAAAGAATCCATTCTCGATAGAGCAAGCTGAGGAACACCTGCACGTACGAAAGGAACCAAGACTCGGGTTTTCTTGTTTCATAGCTATAGAATTCAATTAGGGTTCTCGTTAGATGGTCTAATGGATAGGACAGAGGTATAATAGTTCTTTGCTCTCTATTCTTAGAAAGAAGGAGTTATAGTTCCAGTTCAAGCACTCCAGAAAGAAGCAACGGAGAAAGAAGGAAGGATACATCGTGTCAACAATCAGAATTGCACTAAGTAGCATGGGAATCAAAGACAGTAATTTCAGAGTGGAAACCCAGAGGATAGGAATGTAACCACTGCAGACTTTGACTAATGTTTCCGAAACTTGAACTCGTATTGGTAAGGCTTGAATGGCTAACACCAATGGAAAGAACCTAACTGGTAAGTAGGAGAATGAAATCACCACTAATGAATGAGAGAACTACTAATAAGAGTGGAACAGGGGCATGAAACCAATGCAAGTAAGAGTCCAACAGCTAACTATTATCCTCGCACTACTAGCCTCGAACCTTGCTCTAATAGCTTTAGTTCTTGAACCACTACCTTTGGATCTTGCTCTGCCAGCTAAAGCTGCCCTTGCTTTATTGAAGTCCTCCGATCCGCTCTTGATGGCTGTTACTCTACCCTCAATGCCTATGTTCTAGGTTCCAACTGAACTGCCCTTTGAATAAATAAAAGAATCAAGAAATTCACTACCGATAAAAAGAATAACCTTCCTTGCTATTGGTCAGTATCTATTGATCCGGATCCTTGCTTCCGAGCTGGGACTATTGCTTCTAGAGATGCGGCTACTACCTCTTAGACTGAAATAGCAACTTCTAAGAATTGACGACTTCCACCACCTCTAATACTTGAACGGGAGAATGGGACCTGCCCCACGCTATTGGAATTGAACTAGACATACAGATCCGCTGCTTTGGTGTTAGCCCGCCCTACCTCTAAGACAACCTAATTGGATTTCTCACCAACCATACTTTCGTTTTTGAACTTCTATTTCTCATATGTTAATTTAGACTCTATTTATTAGTTTGATATTTCTCATATTGAAACTAAGCAGCGCGGGAATGAGACAGATCTGTTTCCGTTTTAGCTAAAGTAGCGGTAGACCAAGATAAAGGAAAGGCATACTCTTAATCGAACTATACATAACATAGGATGGTGTACAGGAGAGGGTAACTACGAGAATAGTGGGCAGGGTCCTAAGAGTGAAAGGCTTGAGTGTCAGCAGCGAAGGAAGGTGAAATACAAGTTTGTGAAAGCGGCTTGACATTGGATAGAAACAATAAGGCTTGGCACGTAACGGGGACACTAAGGCGGGCTTCCCTAGCTCCAAGGCCCATACTATTGATTAGCATTCTAAGACTCTGGATTCGGATCCTGCTCTACTACAACTTAGCCTCTATCCAAGTATCTCACAGCTTACTCGTATTCTTTAGCCCCTTTTGCTGGCTTCAGTATTTGACTTGTTCCTCGCATCCAGCCCACAAGAAGTTGAGACGATATCTCCTGCCTATAAGTGTGCTTGGAACCCTTTATTTCTTCCACAACTCCAAATCTGAATTGAATCAGTGCTTCTAAGCCCAATCCCCCAAAGAGTAATCCAATAGCACCCAACAACAGATGAACTATGGGCAAACAGTACTGACAAATAGACGACTTGTCCTAGCGCTTCTCATAACCAACCTCGCAACAAGGGGATCGAACTCATCGGTATCAGAACAAGGCGCGAACAGCAGCTAACAGGGTTTAAATCACAGCTACCAAGGTAATAGCTCTAAACCGGGGCCTATAACAACTACACCCCATAACATATTAGTACTTTTTTGGACGGAGAATAGGCTTAGATGAAGTAGTGGCAGAGCGAAAGCAGAGATACAGTTTACTGTAGGGTAAGCGAGACTAAAACACCCACAACATAGGAAAGTCAGCCCGAGCTAAGGTGATATCGGCCCTAGTTTTGAGTTAAAGCTATTAGGGTAGTGTTTCAGTGAAAGCAATACTTGATATAGGGTGCGGGAGCCTTAAATGCTATTAGGTTTGGTAGCCTTAAAGGCAAGAGTGCCAGTTCGGAGCTACTAATATAAGTTCATAGAATAGGGAATAGTAGTCGACTAATCACTGACCCGGATCCTTGCTATCAAACAGCCATTCCCGAGCGGAACTACACCTTTCACTCTGGATTGACTACTTGCCCAGTTGCTTGGCCGCAGGGCACAGGTATTGTAATAACAACAATGAAATATACTATATTAAGGTATATATGTAAGTTGATTATTGTAGCAAACACAACTTTAGCGCGCTTGGTGGCTCATGATCGAACATAGGCATGCCAAGGGGAAACAAGCTTAGGCATTAATACAAGGAGAGGCTGTGGGTTCCTAACGGGCAAGACTAAAAGCAAAGATTGTCAGAATCATAGGTCGTAGAGAAAGGTTCGGGATCCGCATCAGGGGTAGTATAAGGACGAGTTGCATTGGGTATGGTCTTAGAAGCAGTGGGTTCAATCTGATAGCAGCGACTCTATTCTTGTAGCCTCGAGAAAGATGCTAATGCTCACAATAAGAATACATAATTGACTGGGGTAGCACAAGAATGGGTTTTGTTCAAAAAGGATCAGAACGCAACTGCCCAGTGGGGAAACCAAGAGTGGAAGAAAGGGGTGCCGAAGCCTAGATCTCTCACTAAAGAATTGAGTGCAGGGGTTTTCTTTTGTAGTGCGCTGTAACGTTAGGCTAAAAGACAAGGGACGGCGTACTCAAAGCGAGGAGTAGCTGAGTTGACTACTACGCTAACAAACAAAACTATAACGTAGGCCCCAGAGCGGGTGAAATACGGAATTCAAGTCAGAAGTCTCAGAGTGTTGTAAAGCTTGGAAGCTGGATTCAGGTAGTTAGAGTTTCACTCATATGTAGGATGCAAGGCGGGAGTTTCAGAGAAGTATTGAGTGTCAGGTGCTCTAGGCTTTCAGCACCTAGAGAGGAGAGACCCCGGGAAAGACAGGCTCAAACATAGGAGCAGAGGTCAGTCAAGGCAGAATCAAACAAATCAACCGGGAATCGAAGTGGATCGAACTCATAGGTAGCGGAATAGAACAAGGAACCAAGGCTATAGCTGCTCCTGATAAAGCACTAAAACTCAGAAAGGTATGATCTGGCGCCGAGGGTTGCTTCTAGGCTTCGACTACTGACAACAAGGATCAACCGGGGTTTTGCTATACAGCTTTTAGGCTTTAACTAGTTCTATTAGACTTTAGCTCAACACTCGGACTTTGCACTAGCGCTTACGGGGAGAAATAAGGTTTTCAATGCTGCTTTTAAGACTGATAAGAGAACTACGGAATGAAAGTTAGGACAGTTGAAGTTTGAAACCAACAAGAAAGAATGCAATGGGCAAGCACAAGACTAGAGCTAAGAAGCCAGATCTGAGGTCGGGAATTGGAGTTTTCAAGTCAGGATGTAGTATAAGGCCAGATAGGAGTTGTCGCTTTAGATGCAGTAGCGAAAGTTGTTAGGCGTAGTTGGATCTGAGGGTTAGTAGTCAAAGTATTATAGCGGTAGGGTTGTCTCCGGTAGTTAGTTAAGCCCGAGATGCAGTAAAGTTCTATTTCAATAAAGGAGTAGCGGACCTCTACCCGCATGGGAAACATAGGCATGAGAAACATAGTAATGGGAACCATAGTAATTGGAGGGCTTAGTCCCAGTCATCGAGAGCGGATTCGAGGAATGAGAAAGCAGAGTAGCTGGTTTGATCTAACAAGCAAGGTTCTAGTTCCTACAGGGGTCTAGTTCTTTTCTTTCGCAGGCGGGCAGCACTCTACTCTTTGATTGGCATTACTTAGCTCTATTTAGTAGAATGTGTTTTATCGTATTAGATTGATATTCGATTTGATATTTGTAGTTTGCTTAGCTACACTAGGTTCAAAAGGGATCTTTATCTACTCAACGTAACACACACACGGATTCTATCTCTAAACTGACCTTGCCGAGTAGAGTGGGCGCGATGAGACACTAAAAGCAACCATCCACAGACTTTGTTATGTTATTTCAAGGCGGAGTTGACGTTGACTGATGCGCGAACGAACAAAGACCAAGTGCCCCGGGGTCCGCTAACAGACTCATTTATGTCACTTTAAGAATGAGCCAGCAGCCAGCAGCTGACGCTGACCTTGCTTTATTGCTCTTGAAATCAGATTATTAATATGAATGAAGATAATGTGTTGACTCGCTGCCGAACCTATACGAAACTCGCTTCCACACAAGAATTGACCTCACCCTTGTAAACCTACAGCCTATGATAATAGGTAGACTCAAGCCCAGTAAGCAAGGATCGAATCCAGTAGCTAAAGTACTCGTTCTTAGTGAAAGCCTTGTTGATGCTACTTAAAAGAATGGGCGCTATATCACTTTCAGAATGAGTAGTACTGCTTGAAGGCTAAGTGACCCTATGACCTTATCTTGCTTTATTGGTTTCGTTGCTAACACCTTCGATGCCTTCCTTCGTCCGTGATCAATGAACTTAACTAAATATATTGATAATGTGTTTTCTCATAGGATATTGGAATCTATTTGACAAGGGAATCCACTCAACCCACAACTGCAAGAAGAAATACTACATTATGTATCTATTATTAGTTGTTACTACGTTATGTCTTCGACAGACTAGAGCTACAGATACTGATCCTTACTCATAAGCTTCCAAGCCTAACTATCCTGTCTTTTCTTCTGTAACTAATGCTACCAGGACTTCAACAGTGAAAAAGAATACTTTCCTACTACTAAAAGGAATCCTACTAAAAACAGAGAGTTGCCCTCCGTCTTGCCTTTATTTCTGGGCAAACCAACCTAAGTGCTATCAAACGAAATTATGAAAATTCTCCTAGGTAACTGAAACTGCCACTCCTCCATCTAAGGCTTACTTTACTACAGCCAAGGATGCCACACTACCTGATATACTCGAACTAGGAACTAGGACTTACACTCGGGGGGAACTAGGCATTAATACTTATTACATAACCCAGGTGCTGAAAGCCTCGAACCATGGAATTATCCGAATTGAGCTACTTGCTTATAGGACTTAATCCCGAGGGCATAGAATTCGACTAGGTAGTAAAAGAATGAGATGAAAGTCAGCCTGATATAGAAGAGAGATAGTTGTAAGCTATGACTAAACTAAGTAGTTGGAAGCTATGACTATACTAATAAGACTCAAACAAGGACATCTAAATTCCAGTCCTATAATGCCTATAGGGGGCGTCTCTCAAGAATGAAACAAAGAAGCCGCAACTCGGGAATCCTACTCCAAACTAGAACTCCTTAAATATAGCGGGACCACTTGAACTCATTCGTTTGGTGTTGTACTCTTACTCTATATATTGGTCTAATGCATTTCTTCTGCCTGTTGGACTTCTCCAAGATATTGAGTGGTTATTAATGAACTTTTTCTGGAATGATAAAAATGATAAGGTAATGCATATGGTAAATTGGGACAACATCTGCAAACCAAAAGATGAAGGGGGGCTGAACCTGAGAAATATTAGAGAATGGAATAAAGCATGTTTGGTACAACAATTATGGGATCTTTTACAAAATAAATGTTCGTTATGGTCACATTGGGTTTCCACTAGGTATCTTTCAAAGGAATCAATATGGGAAATTTCAACAAGAACATACCACTCTACAGCTTGGAAAGAAATTTTAAAGGCAAGGAATTGGCCAATCAAACACATTTCTTATACAATCTCTTCTGGAACTAGTACTAATATATGGTACGATCCTTGAATAAATGGGAAGAATATATTTCAATTATATGGTGACAGAATACAAAAAGACCTTGGGGCTCCCAAAGATTGGAAGGTTTCTGAGTTCATTGCTAATGGTACCTGGTGTCTCCCTAATCTTATTTCTCCTAAAATATTATCACTTTGGCCGACTATCATAGCTATTCCAATTAGGAACAACTGTTCAGATATACTTATTTGGCTTCATGACAATGGCAAATTTAGTGCCACATCTACATAAAATCAAATCAGGCAAAGAAATATCAAGTGGATCCCAAGCAGTTGGACATGGGATCGAGCGGGATCACAAAGATATTCCCTATGTACATGGCAGGCCCTTCTTAATAAACTACCCACAATAGACAATATGAAGAGAAGAGGTATCTATCATGTTAACCGATTCTCCCTTTGTATGCAATAAGAAGAAACTGTTGACCACATCTATTTTGCTTGTAACTATACTAAATGGATATGGAAGGAGATTCTCCAGCGATTTGAATTCAATAGGCTGTTGCAACCAAACTTGCATAAAAAATTAGGCAACCTCATGCAATGTTTCTCAAGAAAATTTGGTGGATGTGGAAAGAGAGATGTAGTAGAATCTTTGAGTGTCAACACACAAACAATTATCAGCTCTTGATTGAGATTATTAGAGACTCAAGATCATGCATGGAGCACGATCTTAAAATGAAGTACTTTACACGAAGAGAAAAAGATATTTTTGTCAAATTCAATTTTGCTATTAGTTAAAGATCTTGGGCATGATGTTAAATACTATACCCACAAGTAGTCTTAGCATATCTTGATGGCTACAGTTAGGAGTTAAAGTCTATAGCATATGTAGTCATAACTACCGCATGTGTACTCAATGAGTTACTTGGCTTCATCTATAACTTATATAGACAAAGCTATTTGTAGAAACTTTACACATAATCAATTTACTTTTACTTACCAAAAAAAAAAATAGTATGGATGTGGATGAGGGATGTTGTCCAACTTTAGCTTCTGCACCATCTCCAAAGATACCACATTCTCAAAGCTACCGCTGTCGATGATCACCAAGCATACTTTGCCAAGAGAAGTGCATTTAGTATGATACATATTTTTTCTCACCCAACTTTCATCGTCGACCACATATGACACTTGTAAACTACATTTCAATGCAATAGACAAACCATGATCAGCATAAGTAATCTCTTCCTCATCATCATCGTATTTTGGTTTGTCCTCAGCTTTATCCTCTCCTCCATCACTATGATCTTCAACCAAAGTTACAATCCTTCTATTTGGACAATCTGAAGCAATATGCCCAAAACCATGACATTTGAAGCATTTTTGGCCACTTGGGGTAGAAGAATTAAGTTTTTTTGGCTGTCAGCAGATTCTTCACCCTTTTCTTGCACCTTCAATATTACCTTACTTTTGACAGTAGGCTTGGAACTTTCTCCTTTTGTATAACCTTCTTTTAAGCCGTACCGAAAACTCTTTTCAAACTTCTGTTGCTTTTCAACTTTTAATGCCAGCTTGCTCACATCATTTAAAGACCAATATGGCTGTAGCTGAACAACTTTAGCAATCTCATACTTTAGACCTCCTAAGTATCTTGCAATTGTTTGCTCTTTCGGTTCCACAAGCTCTCCTTTTAACATCAAGTTACCGAATTCTGTAGTGTACTCATCCACACTAAGATCTTTTTGCTTGAAATCATGTATTTTGAGAAAGATCTCTTGCCTATAATTATGAGGTAAATATTTTCTCTTCAGCTCCCTTTTCATTTTCTCCCATGTAACGATCATACTCTTCCCCTCACGTTCTCTTTGTTTCTTCAGATTTTCTCACCAAAAAGATGCATTTCGTTTGAGTTTGAGTGCTACAAGTTTGACCTTCTTTTGTTCTGGTGGTTCATGAAAATAAAAAAATCTTTCTACTGTATTAAGCCAATCGATAAAGTCATCAACATTTATTTTACCTTCAAATTTTGGAATATCCAATCTGGAGTTATATTTATTTTGCCACTCATCTTGGACTCCATTTCTTCTCCGACATCTTCTCGACTCTCTTAGAAGAGGTGTATCATCATCAAAAGTAAACTCTCGAGCGTCATTTTCATGCTGGTTGTGTCTACTTTGAAGTTCGTCGATTATTTCATTTTTTTCTTGTAGACTACTCAGCAATTGTCATAGCCGCAGCCTCAATGACTCAGCATCATCTTCATGATCGCTACCTTCACCAACTACATCTTTTCCATTCCGTCTTGCCATGATCTCTAGCCTTTAGCTCTGATACCAAACTGATACCAGAGAGGGTAAAAATGCAGAATGAATTTCGAAAGAACACCGATAGAATAGTTGTTTAGATAGAAAAATGTCATAGAAGGCAAGGAACGAACTCTTGAAGAAACTTTGGTAAAAACGAAAAATAGCTCACCACCAAGTTTAAAATCAAAAGGGATATAGAAAGATCACCACCCTAATGATAGTAAACAAGGATACAGAACAGAAAGCAAAAGACTCACCACTCAAGGATGCATCCAAGAGATATAGAGTTTAAAAGAGCACTCCAAGAGAGCTTCTGTCAATATTCTCAGTTTTCTAAAGTCTTTTCTAAGCCCTAAACACCAAAATAAATATTAGTGCATGAAACAACCCTTCATGCATAGGGAATTTCAAAATTAAGTGCTTTACAGCTGCTAACCAACTCCTTTAATGTATTCCTTGGGCATGAAAAAAAGCACCATGACACAGCTTTACTTTTGTGTAGGGAATATGCTTATGAGCTGTCTTATCTGAGTAGGCTGATTTGAAGATTATGAGACAATATTGTTGGGTGAAAAAATATCATATTATTAGCATGGTCCATATGAACAGATTATAGCGAATTAGACACTCCCGTGTCACAACTGCTAACCAACTCCTTTAATATATTCCTTAGCCATGAACAAAAGTACCATGACATAGCTTTACCTTTGTGCAGGGAATATGTTGATGAGCTGTCTTATCTGAGTAGGCTGAGTTGAAGATTATAAAGCAATATTGTTAGCTGAAAAAAATATCATATTATCAGCATGGTCTATATGAACATATTGTAGCAAATTAGACACTCCTGTGTCACTGTTAGGCGGTGGTACTGCCTGAGCTCGGTCTCTGAGCAATGCCAGGCGGTAGTACCACTCAGTTATGGCGGTAGTACCGTCAGGACCTTGGAAATCCGGGAGATAACATTTTTTAGCTCTAAATTCGAACTAGTTGGGGCTTATATCAACCCCACCCTTTCCTGCATGAAAGGGCACCAAAATCTTGATCTTATTTTGAGAATTTGAGAGTTCAAAACTATTGTAAAAGGCCAAAAGTTCTTGTCCCTCTTTCCTTCTAAGTTTTGATCATTAAAGAGAGGAGTGAAAATCTGTAAGGGTTGTCTCCTAAGCCTGTCAAAAGGAGTAAAGCTATAAAAGGGTGGTTGACCTTCGCCTATTGAAAGAAGGCCTCTAGTGGACGTCGGTGACCTCATTGGAGGAGGAAGCCAAAAGTGGATGTAGGTTAAAATTGATCGAACCGCTCTAAATCTCAATTTGCATTTACATTCTGCTCTCTATCTTAACTGCAAACTGCCTCCATTGCTTTTCTTCAATTATACTTCGCTTAATCTTATGTTGAAGAACTTTCCGAAACGATTTTTCATCGAAAGTGTTTTTATCGTACGAACGTCGTTTTAAATCATCAAAAGTTTTCCGCTACACTAATTTACCCCCCCCCCCTAGTGCTCTTGATTCTAACAGGATAGAGATCTAATACCTAATAGGGCAGGATCTATTAGGGTTAAGTAGACAAGAGGCCTCTATAAATAGGTGGGAACCAAAGGGCCATAGGATAGGCCTTCTTGGCTGCTACCTACTTTTCTCCTCTCCCCTTCTCCTCCTCAGCTAGTAGGTATAGAGATTTGGGTAGTGATTCGAGGAGCATCTTTGCAGCCCCTGTAGTGTGAATCACCACTAGAGAGGAGGACACTTGACCTCCTTCATCCTCTCCCATAGATCTGCAAGATTTTAGGGATATATGATCTCCCTAGATAATACAACTATCTCACATGTGGTTTTAAGTTCTATGGGTTTTTGCGCACAAATCTTCGCATGATGATGAAACCCTTTTCGTGGAAATCTGATATTTTGTTTTTTGTTCTTTTGCTGTGTATGTGATATCACCCTAGATTTCCCTATATGTGTCAGACCTAATATAGTGCATGCTCTAAGTGTCACGAGCAGGTATCAAGCAAATCCAAGCTTAGAGCACTGAAAAGCAGTAATGTATATCCTTAAGTACTTGAGAATGACTAAGGATCTTTTACTATTATATATAGATAGGAGCCTCAAGGTTGAGGGTTACATAGACTCGAGTTTTCAGTCCGATATCGATGATAGTAAGTATAATTCAAGGTATGTGTTTATCCTGAATGGAGGAGCAAAATACTGGAAGAGTTCCAAGCAAGATATTACTACTGACTCGACTATAGAGGTGGAGTACATTGTTGCAAAAAATACAAAACAAAAGCTCAAACGTTGTGTTTGTCATTGCATTCATTTCATTCTTATCCAAAGCACACATAGGCATATAACTAAAGATTTAGATATCATATCAAGTAAATAGAAGGTGAAGTGGGATCCCAAACATAATATAGAGCATCGCGGGTTCTAAGCACATACCTTTTACCATTTCTAGCAAAGATCCAAATAATCTCTTTACTATTTCTAGCAATATTTCATATTATCCCACAAACACCAGAGTACACAAGGGTATTGTGAACAATAAAATTGGGACATTTTGGAAACACATGCGGAACAACAGAATGCATGTGCCTATACGAAACATTACGATACAAACATATACTTTACATAATAAATTCAAGTATACAAATAATTGAAGGATAAGAGTATACAGTAAATTAAAGTAATAATGTAAAGCTCAATTGAAGTAAGGATGTTGGCTGAAATCAAATTTCCAAAGAGATGAAACAAGAATAAGCTAAATCGACAAAAGCTCGATTCTGGTAGAATTTGAGAGGCACATTACATGAATTATGTGGATAACCAATTATACTCCAAATTATATAAAACTAGAGTCATTCGAAAGATAGTTTTAGATAACGCAGGTTTTGTATGAATAGGAGTTTCGAACAAGGAGTTATAAATAATTTAGCAATCAAAGGTCATAGAACAATATCTCTATTTTGCATAATTCAAAGAGGTAAATAGAACAGATGATTCAATAAGAATTTATGCTCCAAATCTTTCAAATCAGATATGCACAGAAAGATTTATGAGACTAGTTTCTAATAAATGATGTTTCAGATAAATTAGAGTTTTCAACAAAGAGTTATATGCAAGAGAGTACTAAAAGGTCAAAACCGATATTCTCTGTTTTACAGATTTCATAGGTGAGTCTATTTTTGGATGAATTTTTTTCTTTAAAATTCAAGATCTCTACAGAAAGTTATGGCTAGAACAATACAAAAAGGTCAAATCTCAAAAAATTCTAGATTCATAATTTTATTCCCAAACGATAGAAATATTAAAATGAAGCCAAAATCTTTCAAAGTTTTCAGAATTAAGATAAAATTAGAGATCAAGATTTCTGTAGGAAGGGGTTAGAACACTTGTTTTAGAAAAATTTGAGTCCAAAATGTGTGGAAATGATGCAAAATCTCAAGCCAAAGCAAAGCTTCTTTTTCTATATCAATTCCTCTTCCCTTCTCTTCTCAATCCTACGTTAGATGCAACAGTTTTCTCTCCTTTAGTTTCTCCTCTAATGCATTTGATTTGGCTAATATAAGGATTGCAAGGTGGCAAGTATGTATAAAAGAGGCTTATGTGTCATCTAATAGAACAAACTTAGGTGGCACTGTTAGAACCCTTACAGATTCTAAGCTTGGGGTTGATCTCTTTAGGGGATCGGCCTCCTTGGAACTCTATAGGGGTTCCTCCCTCCAAGTTGCTGCTCAAAGGCTGCAGAAAAGATTCATCTATTGCTTATGAAAAGAGGAGGAATACATGACTATTTATAGGGCTTCTAAACCCTAACTCATAATAGGACTCCTACTCAAGACTCCTACTTCTAACCAACTCCTAATATGACTCATACTCAAGACTCTTATTCCTTTACAACTCCTTATTCTTCTCTAAGAAACAATCTCCTAACCCTAGCCGGCCTCTTCACCTCTTTAATAGGAGTCGGCTTAGGTAGGTTTTACATGAATATCCCTCTCAATTAGGACTCTCCTAGCTAGAGTCCTAACAGACCCGCCCTCTTCAAATCAGCCTTGTCCTCGAGGTTGATAATTCATGAATTTTGAGAATTTGATCTTCAAGTCATCATAGTTCTCTCAAGTGGCATCTTCTGTTGGTAGGTTCACTCACTGTATTAGTACTTTAGTAGTGGGTCGTCGTCGTTGAGTCACGATCCATCGATCAATAATGGTACTTGGCTGGGTCTGGAGTTCTCCTTGGATAGTCATATTTGGCGGGTGGCTTTGGGCTGTCTCCAAGCACCTATTTACAACTTCTGTCTCGTCGTCGATTTGTAGGTGATATGCCATACTCATTTTCAATTTAGTACCCTACAAATCGAATAACTTTGTCCAAAATCTGCTCATGACGATGCAAGTAGAATTTATCATAAGCACAATGCGTCCCTTATAGTGTAATTTTTTTTTAGTCCCAATTGTAATGAGCCACGGAGCTTGGTGCTTCCTCCAAATTTTTTATAATCTTACTAGTCTCTGAATCTTCCTACCATTCTATCTTAATATCCTCAAGGAAGTCGCTGGTCAGAAGTGAAACGGTCGAAATTTCAGCTTGCTCGGGTAGTTGCGAAAACGCATCTGTAAGAATATTCTCTTTCCCCTTTTTATAAGTTATTTCATAATCAAATCCAAGAAGTTTTGTTACCCATTTTTGCTGCTCAGGGCATGATATCTTTTGCTCCAAAAAGTACTTGTGGCTTTTATGGTCGGTTTTAATTTGAAATCGTCGACCAATCAAGTAAGGTCTCCACCTCGTTGCTGTGCGCACAATGGCGAGCATCTCCTCATCATATATTGACTTATTTTGATGGGAGGGAGATATTGTCTTGCTAGTGTATGCGAGTGGTCGACCATCTTGCATGAGAATGGCTCCAATTCCGACTCCAGATGCATCGGCCTCAATAATGAAGGGTCGGTTGAAATCTGGTAGTATTAGCACCGGCGTCGTCATCATGGCTACCTTAAGTTTGTCGAAGGAAGCAGAGGCTCTGTCCAACCATTGAAAGACATCTTTTTCCAATAAGGAAGTAAGTGGTGCATTGATCTTTCCATAGTTTTTCATGAACTTGCGGTAGTAGCCTGTTAAACCCAGAAAGCTATGTAGCAATTTTATGTTTCTCGGGGTCGGCCAGTTTTGCATTGCTCCAATTTTGAAAGGGTCCACTACCACACCTTCCTTTGATATGATATGCCCAAGATATTTCACCTTTTGTTGAAGAAAGCAAAAATTCATAGTGGTTGTTGTGTGTTCAAAAGGTGGTTTTCGGTATGTCTTCTTCACACGCTCGTATTTGATGATACCCGGATAAAAGGTCCAGCTTTGTTAAGATTTGTGCTCCCTTTCATCTAGCAATTCATATACTATTGGAATAAGGTATTTGTCCTTGATGGTTATGCCATTGAGAGCTCGGTAATCAACACATATTCGCCTTATTCCATCCTTCTTGCTTACAAGTAGCACCGATGAAGAGTAGAGGTTGCAACTTGGCCGAATAACTCCTATTTTGAGCATCTCTTTTACAATCCTTTCTATTTCATCCTTCTGGAGATGTGGATACTGATATGGCTGAGCATTTGTTGAAGATTTGCCTGGAAGGATTGTTATACAATGATTATGCCGACGGGTAAGAGGTAGGTTGCGTGGTTCATCAAATATATTTGAAAATTCAGCAAGCAAAGGAAGTAGATTTGGATCTTCAAATTCTGTTGGCTCTCCCTTAGTTTGCTGTTCAAGTTATACCAAAAAGCCGCTGCATGCTTTATGCAAAACCTTCTCCATTTGTTGTGTGCAAATCGTTGTTATGTCGCCCCCACGTTTTCCGTGCAATGTCACCTGTTTCTCCTTACTGTAAAATTTCATAATTAGTTTCATAAAATTCCAGGAAATATCACCTAATGTCGTCAACCATTTAATTCTGAGCATGGCCTCATGATTGTTAAGAGGGAGAAGGAAGAAATCAGCAATTATCTCTTGGTCCTGCAGTAATAGTTTCTCCTACGGGCGCATACGATCACAATTCAAAATCCGTCCATCGGTGACCTTAACATCAAACCTACAGCGATTCTCGATAGGTAATGCTATTTGAACAGCAAGCTTACTATTTAGGAAGTTAGGAGTACTGCCCGTGTCGATGAGAACAGTGATCGGCTGTTGTTTGAGAAGGCCTCTAACTTTCATCGTTTGCGGGTTTGAGTAGCCGGCTAGTGCGTGTACTGTAACGTCAGTCGGTTGTGGATCTTCTTCAGCATCTTCTTTATGTTCAAGGTTCTCTTCTGAATGTTCAATGACCTCTTCTTCTATTGGTTCAATCATAAGAAGTCTCCCTTTCATCGTTTATAGGTTTGAGTAGCCAGCTAGTGTGTGTACTGTAACGTCGGTCGGTTGTGGCTCTTCTTTCGCATCTTCTTCGTTATGTTTAAGGCTCTCTTTTGAATGCTCAATGACCTCTTCTTCTACTGTTTCAATCAAAAGAAGTTTCCCTTTTTTATAGCAATACTTGTAACTCCACGGCTCGTCGCAATGCCAACATAACCGCTTCGCAGATTGCTCCCGAAGCTCTTCTCTTGTCAACTTCTTTGGTGCAAGGACTCGATCGACAATAGGGGGGGCTAAGGGCTTTAGTATTTCTGGTTGAGGAGCAACTCTAGTCCTCCAAGTTTCATGATTCAATCGCTCCTCTTGATGTCATACGAAAGAGATGGCTGCCATAAGCGTGTACGGTTGTCGCGCTTTAACTTCTCCTCGGATCTCTGGCTTCAAGCCCTCAATGAAGGTCATCAATAGCTGTTTTTAAGACTAATCATGAGTTTGATTAGATAACCTTTCAAACCTGGTTTGGTACTCCTAAATGGTGGAGGTTTGTCGGATCTTTGCTAATTGTCCGTCAATATTCTTGTAATCGGTTGGTCTGAAGCGGATCAGCAATCCTTCTTTGAATTATCGCCATGAAAGGACTCCATAAGTATGTTCAAACTAGTCAAACCACTGTATGGCATTCCCTTTAAGATGTATAGCTGCAATTTTCACTATAGATGCATCCGCGGTTTTGTGGTACCAAAAATATCGCTCCGCACACGAAATCCAACCAATCGGGTCTCCTTCTTCCCATATAGGGAAGTTCACCCTCATACGTGGATAGTTGGGATCGATCATAGAACCTCCCCTCTTTTGGAAGTCATCTCTTTGGGCTTGGTGCGATTGGGCAGAGCTCTCTCCTTGATGTGATTTCTTCGGGCTTAGTGGTCGGCCCAATCTGAGTTCAGTAAAGAGTATCCGAATCATATCCTCCATTCGTGCCTCAAAGGCTTCAAATTTAGCATTGAATGCCTCCTTAGATGCCATAGTATATGCCTCTAAATCTATGATGTTATGATCTCTCTTTTGTTGTCGGGTTAAAGGCATGTATAGGTTGAGAGAGATGATGGTCGAAAGGGTTGGTGGATTGGTATATATAGGCTGCGGTTTAGGCTTGTCTTGTGGCTGTTTTGGGTGCAGTATGAGGGTATGGTTTAGTGGAGTTTTAGGGCTGTGGATGAAAGTTTTAGATCTGTGGTAGATGGTAGCAAAGGTTTGATAGAAATAAGTGGAAGTTGCAGTAAGTATGTGCTATCTTGTAAGAGTAGAATTGTCGTCGAAGAAACAACAGTTTCTCGACGTAATTTCCACCAAAAACTTGAGAGAATTGAGGAGGGAATTGATAACAAAATCACAGTTTATATGATGGCAAGGATGTCTAATTTAATCAAGAAATTTTCGGTAGTATAACAACAAGGAAATTGGTGCAAGTTGCGATTGCAGAATTCTCGGCGAAAATTTTCAGCGGTATATGACAAAAATTTGCAGCAACACAAAATCATTTTTAGAGATGAATTTCTCCATAGATTAATCTTAGATGGAAGCCAAGATGATCTATGAAGTGTATAAGAAATTTCATTAAAAAAAGATTACAAATAGATGGGTTAAGGCAACAATATGCGGCTGAAATTTTCTGCAGCATAGATTTTCAAGTGTAGCAGATTGGACATAAAAGATCATTAGTTTATATTGAGAATTTTTCGATGAAACCAAAGGGAAATCCACTGTTAGGAAGTGTCAAAGCTGTCATAAAAATTTCATAGAGATTTGGATAAAACAAATATTGTATCAAGATCAAACAAACAGTGCTATGCGGCTGAAATTTTACAGTGCAGATTTTCAGTATAGCAGATTAGACGTAAAAGATCAATGGTTTATATTGAGAATTTTTTGAAATAACCAAAGGAAAATCTGTTGTTAGGAAGTGTCAAAGATGTCATAAAAATTTTGTATAAATTTGGAAAGAAAAAACACAGTAGCAAGATCAAACAGATGGTGCTATGCGGCTGGAATTCTGCAATGTATCTTTCGTCATAGAGATGAAAACTTTGTGATGAAAAGTTTATGCAGCAATATAGGAACAATTTTTTTTTTTTTTGGATTTTTGAATAAGGATAACTAAGTTGTAGTAGAAGTAAGTTAGGAAACCAGAATCTGTTACAATTCACAAGGAGATCAAAGGATGATCCGCGGTGGTGGAGATGATGGCGGAATTCGACGACGATCTTTTAAGCAATTGTGGGAATTGCTTTGGATGGTTGTGGAGGGTTGATAGATGGCTATGGAAGGGCTGCGAGATGCCAAGAACGCTGCTCCGATACCAAGTGTTAGAACCCTTGCAGATTCTAAGCTTGGGGTTGATCTCTTTAGGGGATCGGCCTCCTTGGAACTCTATAGGGGTTCCTCCCTCCAAGTTGCTGCTCAAAGGCTGCAGAAAAGATTCATCTATTGCTTATGAAAAGAGGAGGAATACATGACTATTTATAGGGCTTCTAAACCCTAACTCCTAATAGGACTCCTACTCAAGAGTCCTACTTCTAACCAACTCCTAATATGACTCATACTCAAGACTCCTATTCCTTTACAACTCCTTATTCTTTTTTAAGAAACAACCTCGTAACCCTAGCCGACCTCTTCATCTCTTTAATAGGAGTTGGCTTAGGTAGGTTTTATATGAATATCCCTCTCAATTAGGACTCTCCTAGCTAGAGTCCTAACAGGCACCAACCTTAGGTTAGCTAGTGACACATGTCCATCATTTTTTTTAAAACCTAATATGAATCTTTCATAAATCATATCATTTTTCTAATATTTATATTTACGTCCCTTTATTCCAAATAAGCCCTTACAAAATTTTTGAAAATGAGGGATGTAACACTCTCCCCTCCTTAAAACAAAAATTTAGTCATCTAAATTTGTCATACCTCCCTCTTCGAAACGATGAGATCAAGAATGCACCTAGATAGAGGCTATGAACGTCATTGAGTCTTGCTCTTTCCTCGTAACATTCCAATCAAAATTTTCTTCTAATAACTTTCATTGTTTCACAACTAGTCTAGCCATAAAACTTATAGATTTTTTGCTAAGTATATCAACTACAACATTAGCTTTACCCGGGTGATAACAGATGGTACAATCATAATCCTCTAAAAGTTTTATTTATCTCCATTGCCTCATGTTTAACTCTTTCTGAGTAAAAATATACTTTAAACTCTTATGATCAGTAAAGACTTCAAATGTCCACCCATATAAGTAATGCCTCCAAATCTTTAGAACCAAAATAATTGCTGCCAATTCCAAATCATGAGTTGGATAATTCAGTTCATAATTTCTTAGTTTTCTAGAGGCATATAAGCAATCACTTTCCCTTCTTGCATCAAAACACATTCAAGGGTCTTTCTTGTGGCATCAGTATAAACTACAAATATCTCGTAACCACTTGAAATAGTGATAATTGGGGCACTAGTCAATCTTTTTGTTTTTTGAACTTTTAAAAACTTCACTTACAATCATCAACCCATATAAATTTTGCATTCTATTGAGTGAGTTTTCCTTTTCCAAATCTTGACATATTGACCCTCAGCACTTACAATCATCACTTACTTGTGTTAGATTCTTTCCCTCTCTTACTTTTACTAATAAACTTGTCCTTATCTTTCTTATCTCTGATTTCCTGAATTTTCTCCAAGTCTCTTTCAATTATCAAAGCTCTTTCTATCACATCACCATATGCTTGAAGTTTTATGATGGATATCCGACTTCTTATTGCTAGCCTTAGACCCTTTTCAATTTTTTTTATTTTTTTAGTTTCATTATCAATTATACGAGTGGCAAATATGGAGAGTCATACTTTGCTACTGTTAAGTTTCCCTAGATGAGATTCAAGAACTTCATTTCTTTCTACTCTCTAATGTACTCTAGGAAATATTTATCGTTGAACTCTTATATGAGTACCTTTCACGTGATTGGCTCGTGTTTGACTTTTAAAATCCTTTTTATTATTATCTACTAATGCTCTGCCTCTCCTTACAACATAAAGGTGGCAAGAGAAACCTTCTTATCATCGGGACAATTTAAGACGTCAAATATGTTCTCTATCCGCATCATCTATCGTTTCGCTACCATTGGATCAGGCTCGCCATTAAAACTAGGAGGACTAAGCTCCATAAATTATATCATTCCTAGTCCATTCTAATTTGATGTCCCCGATCAATACTTTCATCTCAATCAATTCTTTAAAAGAAGATGAAGTAAGAGGACTAAATGTCCTCGACATCATAGATTCATAAAAGACATCAAAGTAATTTTCACCGATCACTATATTTTATATATTTTGTCATGCCCTCCCGAATTATCACATTCAAGAGGTATGACCCTATCTTAAATCAATAATATTAAATTTTAATCAACAATCCATTCCAGGATCCAAACATACATATGAGAACACTGAGAAAACATTCATATTAGTCACATCCATAATTCCATAATTTATAAAATCTATATAGTTTAAAATCATAAACCACATCACATGATGAATCATAAAATCTGAAACCAACTCACCAAGATAATAACCACCTCATATATCCACTATTGAATCTCGGATTTTGATGATGAAATCAATTGATTAGTTTGTAATCTAATCTGCGTTTTGAGTAACGCAAGACTAGCTTCGATCAAAGAGAGTCAAATTGATTAAATCAAGAGGAATTAGACATTGGGCCAGAGTGAACATGTCAGAAGATTGGACGTCGGGCCGGAGGATCGGTCGACGTGTCGGTAGAAGGCTCGTGCCGTGAATTTGGACATAGAGCTGAAGGATCAGACATTGCGCCAAGGAGATTAAAAATTGCAGGAGTCAACATACCGATTAGGCAATATGCCGAAGAAGAGGACGATGCGTCGAAGGATCGGACGAGTGCTGGATGAACCAATAGCGTGCCGGATAAAGGATTCATGCTTTGTAATCATTTGTCTAAGATCGAAGTTATATAGGGGGCTAATTTAGTTAGCTTTTGGTGCAATCAAGCTAACTCAATTAGGGGCCAATTGGGCCTTAATTGGGACTGATTTGGGCTCATTGGGAGGCCCATTCAGTGACCTAAGAGTTGGGTCAAGCATTGGCACTACTAGAATAGGTAGTGGAATCGCTTGTGAGTTGGAAAACTAAAAAACTCAGTCTCCGAGGCTATCTGGCAATGGTACTGCCCAGTGATAGTGCGTCGGGTGGTGGTACCACCAGATTGGGTGGTGGTACAGCGTACTTTCATGCTACAGGTAGTGGTACCGCCCGTACCCCGAAATCTTGGGGATTCGAATTTTGGGCTCCAAATTTGAATCCATTTGGGGCTTATAAATACCCCACTCTTTCTTGCTTAGAATGGCAAGAAAGTGAGTTACAAAGGGGGAAAGAATCCTGGGGTAAAAAATTGTAATCTCACTTGAAGAGTAGAGACCTTCCTAGTATTTAGAAAGTTCTTCTAAAGGGAGAAGAGAGGTCTAGGTCCAAAAAAGAGGTATAAAGGTTTTCTCCTGAGCTTGTTATAAGAAGAATAGAGTTGTACGAAGTTGGTTGGTCTTCGCCTATTGAAGAAAAACCGTTAGTGGATGTCGGTGGCCTTGACGGAAGGGGAATCAGGAGTGGATGTTCGTAACGATGACCGAACCACTATAAAACTTGGTTTGCATTTCTGTTCTTGCTTTTTTCCCTTACTACAAATAGCCTTACTTGCTTACTACTCCCACTACCTTATGAAAACACTTTCAAATTAACATCTCTCCGAAATGGTTTTCCTCGAAATAGGTTTTAATCGAATGAAAGATTTTCAAAACTGACGATTTTATCTACTGCACTAATTCACCCCCCCTCTTAGTACCGACTCGATCCTAATAGCTAGTATTAGAGTCACATTATTTCTCACTTGGTTTAATATGTTGAATCTCAGATTTTGATTATAAAGTCAATTGATTGGTTAATTGATCTAATTCATATTATTGAATAAAGTGTGTAGGATTAACTAGGATAGCTTGAAGACATAAAGCAAGTTTATCGGAGTGAAGTTGTCATGCCCCTCAAAAATATTGATGATTTTAATATTTTCATCACAAACCAATCCAAGATCCAAACTAACATTTGAGGACACTAAAAACATTCTATCAAATTCACATCTATAAAACCTATGCAGTTTATAATCATATATCATGTCACTCAATAATTCACATTTATGGTAACCCAAGCCAACTTAACAAACATGAACAATAGTTATCAGTTCACAAGCTAAATAGTTTATATAATCAAAACCCCAACCATTACTTCCAGAAATTCATATCATCATAAACTAAACTTAACATCCCAAAATTTTCAAATGAGAGAGGTCTTTTAACACTTTTACACGATATAACAATTCAAACCTATTGACAACGCTTTATTATATACAAAATGTACTTATACAACAATAACCAAACAACCAACAAGACTTGCCCATGATTCTAAATAGCTTTCCACTACCTCAGCCCAATACAAACATCTTATAGGGTGACAAGCTGACTTGAAAGATTTATATAACAACGGAGTAAGCTAAAAACAGCTCAGCAAGAGACAAAGCATATTCAGAACAAAAGGAACGGTTTCAAACAAGTAAGGTATCATAATGCAAGGCCGAATACAAGAATTCTCAAGGATACCATCTCATTAGATACAAAATCATATGTGTTATGTCACTCAAAACATATTTGGTTCATAACAAATAGAGCATAGAGTAATTAGAGCATATCAATAGCGTACGAGATGTTCTGGAGCATATCAATGGCAAATAGGACATTTTAGAACATATCAATTCATATCAAATGGAGCATAGAGTAATTGGAGCATATCAATAGCGTACGAGATGTTATGGAGCATATCAATGACATATGGAACATTTCGAAGCGTAACAATAACAGATGAAACATATAGAAGGTGACGTGGGATTCCAAACATAATATGGTCCATCCATTTATGAATGACCACCAAACATAATCCAGAGCATCGCAGGCTCTAAGCACATACCCTTTATCATTTCTGGCAAAGGTCCAAATAATCCCACAATCACCAGAGTACAAAAGGGTATTGTGAACAATAATTTGAGACAGTAGCAGATGAAACATTTCGGAGCATATCAATGGCGTATGAAATATTTCGGAGCATATCAATAACGAATGAAATATTTCGGAACATATCAATGGTATGTTAAACATTTCAAAGCATATCAATGACATATGAACCATTTCGGAGCATATCAAGGAATAAATACGAAACAGAAGCTCAAACGTCGAATTTGACATTGCATTCATATCATTCTTATCCAAAGCATGTATAGAAACACATAACCAAAGCTCTGGATATCATATCAAACATACAAAAGGTGTAGTGGGACCATAGACAGAATGTGATTCATCCATTTCTGAATGACCACCAGATAGAAGTCTCTCATGTTTGGGAGCTCCATCCACCCACGTCTAGGTGAAGTCAGAGGGGGCTGACAGAGCATCGCAGGCTCTATGCATAACTCCCTTTACCATTTCTGGCAAAGGTTCACAATATCTCACAAACACCATAGTACAAAAGGATAGTATGAACAATAACTAGCATATATCGGAAGCACACGCGAAACAATAAAACATATACGTGCCTTTATAAGTCAATACAAAGAAAGCAATAATCTTTCACAATTGTATTCAGGTTTGAAAGGAAATGAAGGCAAGAGCATTCAAGGATTCCAAGCAATCACATATAACTCAATTCAAACAAGAAGCTTAGATGAATTCAATGTCCAAAGGAATGAAACTGGAATAGGCACATATCGAAAGCAGATGCGGAACAATGGGATATACATGTGCCTATATGAGTCAATACGATATAGCATAAACATTACACAATAGCTTTCAAGAATGTAAATAATTTTAAGGACAAGAGCATACAAGAATTCAAAGCAGTAATATAAAGCTCAATTGAATAAGAAAGCTAAAGGATATCAATTTCCAAAGGAATGAAACTAGAATATGTGAAATCGACCAAAGCTCGATTTCTAACAGAATTCAAGAGGCACATTGAACAAATGATTCAAACAAACAATCGTTCTCTATTTTACTCAGAAATATATCATTGGAAAGATATTTCGATCTACTTTCAGATAAAATAAGCTTCATATGAATTGAATTATCCAATAGAGAGTTACAAATAATTTGGTAAATAAGGGTCGGGGAAGAAAATCTCTGTTTGGCAGAATTAAACAGATAACTGGGTAGGTGTTTGGACTCCAAATCTTTCAATCCATATATTATAAGAAAGATCTATGAGTCTAGTTTCTAATTAAATCAGTTTTGAACAAATCGGAGTTTCCAACATCGACCTATAGGCAGCTCGGTATCAAAAGGTTAGAAATTACGATCCTTGTTTTGCAGAATCTGTAGGCTCATTTGAAATAGAATTTTTGGTAGACAAACTTACTCCAAATTTTTAAAATAAGCTATCAAAAGAAAGGTTTATGAGTCTATATTCTTATCAAATAAATTTTGTCCAAATCAGAGGTCAATACATGAAGTTATAATCATAACAAAGTAGAAAGGTCAGAATCTCAAAAGTTCCACATATTCGAATCGTTACGACTAAACAGGAGATATATCAAATGCAAGGCTAGAATAATTCAAAGTTTCTCATATTCAAAGCAAATATAGAGATAAAATTGCAGTAAGGAAAGATCAGGACACTTGCAATAGGAAAGATTAGAAAGCTTGCAATAGAAAGGATCAGAACACTTGCCTTTCAAAGATTTTGAACCGAAGATCCAAAGAAGGTGTCAGCCCAAATCCTTCTACTTTTCCTCCGTGTCCTCTCCTTATTTCATTTTCTACATATGTCTTCTCTTTTTCCTCCACAACTGCAGCTCATGCAGAACATAGAGGCATAGTCACCTACTCTCTCTTACTCTCATTCCTTCATTTTCTTTTACAAACACAACTGTCGCAGCCATCGCCGCTACCACTACCACAGTCGTAGCCATGATCGCAGCTGCTATTGTTAGGATCAAGAGTATTAAGAGGGGGGGGGGGTGAATTAGTGCAGTGAAAAACCTTCTACGATTAAAATAAAACTGCGTTCGTTCGATAAAAGTGTTTTTAGTAAGAAAGCTGATTCGTAAATCACTTTAACTTTTGATTAAGCGAGATGCAGCAAAGATATAAATGCAGTTTGCAGTTATGGTTCAAATTAGATACTAGGCGCAAACTGAAATATGATATTCGTACGAAAAAACTAATTTACTTCTAAATGTTGATTCGTAAATCACTTGATTAAGCGAGATGCGGTTAAAGTAAGGATATAAAGGCAGTTTGCGGTTATGATAGAAATCAAAACGTAAATGCAAACTGAAATATGATGATCGTACGATAAAACTGATTTACGTCTAAACGCCAATTCGGAAAGTGCAAAGCTTGAAACCCAATCATATATGCGCAGAAAGCAATAAGCTTTTGAGGAGGTTTGCAGTAAAGATAATATGCTTAAAGTAAATGCAAACCGAGATTTAGAGTGGTTCGGTGAATCTTGACCTACATCCACTTTTGGCTTCCTCCACCGACGAGGTCACCGACGTCCACTAGAGGCCTTCCTTCAATAGGCGAAGGCCAACCACCCTTTTACAATTTCACTCCTTTTGATGGGCTTAGGAGATAACCCTTACAGAATTTTCTCTCCTCTCTTTAAAGATCAGAACATGGAAGAAAAGAGGGAGAAGAACTTTTGGCCTTTACAACAATTTTGAGCTCTAAAAATCACAGAATAAGATTAGGATTTCGGTATGTTTGAGTGCCCTTTCAGTGTTGAAAGGGTGGGGTATTTATAGGCCCCAACCCTGTTTGAATTCTGAGCTCAAAACTGTCAATTCCCGGAATTCCGGGATCTGGCGGTTGCACCGCCTGACTAAGGCGATTGCACCGCTTGGTTGAGCTTGAAGACTAAGCCTCTGGGCGGTGCCACCTCCTGTCAAGGGTGGTTACACCTCCTGCCAGAGCTCGAAGACCGAGCTCAGACGGTGCCACCTCCTGTCAGGGGCGGTTGCACTGCACAGTCTCGCTCGGAGACTGAGCCCAGGCGATGCCACCGCCTGGCTGGGGCGGTTCAATCGCTTGGTAGAAATCAGGGTCCGAATGGGTTGATCCATTCGGCCCAATTTGGGTTTTTCAGGGGCCCAATTGCCTTAAGATTAAGTTAATGGGATCACCTCCCATTTCCAACTTAATCATTATGCTAACTACGGTATTTCCTAAGACATTTACTGCAACTTGCTCCGGTGTGTCAATCGCTTCTCCCGGTGAGCTTCCGGCGAACTTTCGTCGATCATCCGATGAACCCTTGGTGATGCTCCAGCGGACTTCCGGTAAACTCCTGGACTAGCGACGATCCACTTGGCGAGTTCCGACAAGCTTCTTTAGCAAGGTCATGGACTTCTCGGATTTGTTCCCGTAGAACCTCCGATGACTGTCCGAACTTCCGTCGAACTCTCGAACTCCCAACGTGATCATTGTCTTGACTCCGGTGCAACTCCTGCTGCATATCTTACTTTCATCGTAGTTAATCCTGCACACTTATCTCAATATATAGATTAGATAACAAATGACAATTGACTTCATCATCAAAATCCGAGATTCAATAATCTCTTCCTTTTTGATGATGACAATCAATTGATAATGGAGTTAACCTTAACTCCCCCTGTCTATATGCCATACTTGAGATAAGTCATTCTTGAATTCAAAACCTTTGAATTCAAGAGACATATTGATAAGTTAAAATCATTTAAACTTATCAATACTCCCATTATGATTGCCATCATGATGTATCTCTCTGAAGATGATGTCAAGGCTTGACATTCATTTTCAAATTTTACATTACAAGTTTGAATGATGGTAATTGTAGCAATTCATCATATTGTAAGATATCAACATGTAAAACTGCGAAGATTTTTTGTTTTATATCTTGACATGATACAAACAAGGCATAATGCAAATTATAGCAATCATAGCATCAATTCATATATCTCTTGGTGATGCAAGCATGACATTAATACTCATATATTTCTCCCCCTTTGTCATCAACAAAAAGCATGGTAATTGTGATACCAAGAGAACAATATAAGCGAATTTTGAGCATAAGTGTGATGCCTTTACTAGGTTCATGTCATTTTCAATAGTGAGTCAATTATGCAACCATGATATGGAGATTTCAATTCTGTTTTTACCCCGCATCTCCACCATCTATTTGTGAGTTTACTTTAAATGAAGTTAAAATTGATGAGAGATTAAATCTTGCTTCATTTTCACAAGGATCAAGATATGTATTAGAAACGAATCCTTGTTAGTAAAAACACTATCATTCATATAATCAGGAATCATTTTATTAAATCCATTTCTTTAAATAATATTCTTCACATAGGTGTATGAGAGATGTATTTCATATGTCAACAATGATGAGAATTAAACTCGTTATGACATATTCTTTATTAAGTCCGGAAGAGGATAATGTATCAAGAAACTTCGATTTTTAAGAGAATCCGAAAACGAAATTAAGACTTTCATGTATTCGGATGAGACTGTGCTATTGATTTTCAAATATGATCATGAAGACAAAATATGCTTATCATCATGGAAATTTTTATATTTATACACATAATTTCTAACATGTAATTGTGTAAAATCTTCATAGCAATTAAGTAAAATTGATCAATCAATCAATAAAGTTCGAAAAATAATTTCAACAAGTTTATGTATTTGGACACATCAACATTCCTAATTCTCTTCTTATGAAATCAAATTGTTCTTCACTTAGAGGTTTTGTAAAAATATCAGCTAGTTGATGTTTAGTGTCAATGAACTCTATGATTACATCATGATTAGTAACATGATCTCGTATAAAGTGATGTCTAATATCAATATGTTTTGTTCTTGAGTGTTGTATAGGATTCTTTGTTAAACATATTGCACTTGTGTTATCACATTTAATGGAAATATTTTTAAGATAAACTTTATAATCTTCTAAGGTGTCTTTCATCCATACAACTTATGCACAGCATGCACTTGCTGCAATATATTCAGCTTCGGTTATTGATAGTGCAACCGAGTTTTATTTCTTAGATGACCAGGAAACAAGGGCATGTCCTAAAAATTGACATGTTCCTGATGTGCTTTTTCTATCTAGTCTACAGCCAGCAAAGTCTGCATCAGCATAAGCAATTACCTCAAGATTCTCTGATTTTGGGTACCATAATCCTAGATTTGTGGTACCATTAAGATATCTAAGTATTCTTTGAACTGCTTTGAGATGAGATATCTTAGGGTTTGATTGAAATCTAGCACAAAGTCCTACACTGAACATGATATCTGGTCTAGTTGCAGTGAGGTAAAGTAAACTTCCTATCATGCCCCTATAAGTTTTTTGATCGAAGCTTTCTCCACTTTCATCAATTTCTAACTTAGTGGAGGTGCTCATAGGAGTGTTAATAGCTTTTGAGCTATTTATATTAAACTTTTTTAGCAAATTCATAGCATATTTAGTTTGACTAATAAAGATGTCATTGCTTAGTTGTTTGATTTGTAAGCCTAAGAAGAATGTTAATTCTCCCATTAAACTCATTTCAAATTCAAGACTCATAGTTTTAGCAAAAGATTCACAAAGAGATTCATTCGTAGAACCAAAGATAATATCATCAACATAAATTTGAACAATGAGAAAATTATTTTCAAAATTCTTGATGAACAATGTAGTATCAACCTTGCCTTTTGTGAAATTATTTTCAATAAGAAAAGAACTAAGTCTCTCATACCAAGCCCTCGGAGCTTGTTTTAAACCATAGAGAGCTTTAGTTAATCTAAACACATGATTAGGGAGGCTATTATTTTCAAATCTAGGAGATTGTTCAACATAGACTTCTTTGGAAATAAAGCCATTAAGAAAAGTGCTTTTAACATCTATTTGAAACAACTTAAAATTATTACTACTAGCATAGGCAAGGAGCATCCTTATTGTTTTTAATCGAGCCACAGGAGCGAAGGTTTCTTAGTAATCGATACCTTCTTCTTGGTTAAAACCTTTGGCCACTAATCTAGCCTTATTTCTAACCACGATACCATATTCATCTTACTTGTTTCTAAAAACCCATTTAGTAACAATAACTAAATGGTCATTTGACCTAGGAACAAGCTTCCACACCTCATTTCTCTCAAATTGATTTAATTCATCTTGCATTGCGATAATCCATGAATCATCTTTCATGTCTTCATCAACAAATTTGGGTTCAATTTGGGAGAGAAAAGTGACGTTGGAATAAAAATTTTTAAGAGAAGAACGTGTTTGAACCCCCTTTGATGTGTCTCCTAAGATTAGCTCCTTAGGATGAGCATCTACATACTTCCAATCCTTGGGTAAGGATGTTTCGGAAGTGGATGCATCCAAGTTGCTAGTTGGAGATGGGGTTTCATTTAAATTCAAGGAATCAAAATTAACATCATCATCAAAATCGTTTTTCCTGATTTTGGAAATCTCATTGAAAACAACATGAATGGATTCTTCAATAATTAAAGTTCTTTTATTGAAGATATGAAAAGCTTTAGAAACCGAAGAATAACCAAGAAAGATTCCTTCATCGGATTTAGCATCAAATTTTCCTAAGTTATCTTTTTCATTCAAGATAAAACACTTACACCCAAAGACTTTAAAATATGAAACATTGGGTTTTTTGTTGTTCCATAACTCATAGGGAGTTTTGGTGAGTAAGGGTTTTACTAGAACTCTATTCAAAATATAGCATGCAGTGTTTACGGCTTCGGCCCAAAAATATTTGGGTAGGCTATGTTCATTCAACATGGTTCTTGCTATTTCTTATAAATTTCGATTTTTTCTTTCTACTACTCCATTTTGTTGAGGATTTCTAGGAGTAGAGAAATTATGGTTGTATCCATTGAGTTCACAAAATTCTTGGAAATCATGGTTTTGAAATTAACCACCGTGATCACTCCTAATTGACGATATCATAGAACCCTTCTCATTTTGAACAAGTTTACAAAACTTGGTAAAATATCTAAAGCATTCATTTTTCTGTTTTAATAAGTAAGTCCATGTGTATCTACTATAGTCATCCACAATGACGAAGGCGTATTTGCTACCTCCTAGGCTTGATGTAGAGATTGGTCCGAACAAGTCCATATGGATCAATTGTAAGGGCCTAGAGGTGCTTATTTGATTCATAGATTTGAAACTACCCTTAATTTGTTTACCTAATTGGCAAGCATCACATACATTATCTTTGATGAACTTGATATGAGGAATTCCTCTTACAAGTTCTTTAGATGATATTTAAGTGATTAGTTTCATGCTAGCATGACCTAATCTTCTATGCCATAGCCAAGCATCCTCATTCAAAACCAAAAAGCACATTTCATTACACAAATCATTGATGTCAATAGTGTATACGTTATTTTGTTTTAATGCAATCATAGACATGTTTTTGTGTGGTTTTTCAATGATGCAAGCATTAGATTCAAATATGACAATATATCCTTTATCACATAATTGACTAATGCTCAAGAGGTTATGTTTTAAATCATCAACTAACAAAACATCTTCAATAAAGAAGTTAGATTTGTTACCTATGGTTCCTTTGCCAATGATTTTACCCTTGTTGTTGTCTTCGAAGGTGACATAGCCTTCGTCTATGCTAGTGAGCTTAGAGAATTAAGATGGATATCCGGTCATATGCCTTGAGCATCCATTATCAAGGTACCATCTCTTGCTCCTAGCTTGCGATGGTATAGGTTTCTACAAGAAAGGATGATCTTTAGGTACCCATTTGTTTTTGGGTGCCTCAAAAATAGATCTACAATTTTTATCATGTTGCATAGAATTTATCATGGTTCCTTTAGGAACCCAAATTAATTTGTTCGGACTAATTTTCTTAAATGGATAATAATGCGTTTTGTGTCCAAGTTTGCAAGAAAAGTTGCATTTACTTTGGTGTCGAACATGTAAGATGGGGCCTTTTATGAAGGTGGTTGGATTTTGGTGAGGAGTTCTCACAAATCCGATTCCACTTTGTTTGGGAACGTGACCCTTGTTTGTAAGGATCATGTTCAAAGACTTGCTACCAACCTCGAATTTCTTCAAGGTGTCTTTAAGTAGCAAGTTTTCCTTTTGGAGAGTTTCTAGATCATGGCATTTTATGCATGAACCTGAACTATCATGATATTCAGTTTTTAACTTATCGAAATTACAAGTAAGACTATCATGCTCCTTTTTTAGCAATTTGTATTTTCTACTAATAATCTTGCATTCATCAAATAAGTCATTGAAGGAATTTAATAATTCATCAAATGATAAATCTGCATCTATTAAATTCGTTACCTCCTCTCCGATGGCCATTAAGGCGTAATGAGCAACTTGCTCGGTGTTGGACTCCTCTTCTTCGGACGCGCTCGAGTCATCCCACGTTGCTTTGAGCACCTTCTTCTTTGATGTTCTCTTTTTGACTTGGGGACAATCACTTTTGTAGTGTCCCGGCTTTTTGCACTCGTAGCAAATAACTTGGTCCTTCTTGGGTTCAAGTTTATTTTTTGTGTCATTCTTAAACTTG
Source organism: Musa acuminata AAA Group (assembly GCF_036884655.1). Classification (NCBI taxonomy): domain Eukaryota; kingdom Viridiplantae; phylum Streptophyta; class Magnoliopsida; order Zingiberales; family Musaceae; genus Musa; species Musa acuminata. Next base: position 18,627,023 of record NC_088329.1, read on the forward strand.
TTTCTTTTAATGAATTTTTTAAATTTTTTTGTTAGAAGTGCCAAGTCATCGTCATAGTCCTCATCACTTGAGTTTTTCTCTCAAGTGGTCTTCTAAAGTTCTGAGTACCATATCCTTCCTGTTCTTTGGAAGGATGTCTTCTTGCTCTTCATGAGCTTTGCAAGTCATCTCGTAGGTCATTAATGACCTGATTAGTTCTTCAAGAGGGAAGTTGTTTAGATCTTTCGCCTCTTGAATAGCAGTGACTTTAGGATCCCAACTTTTATGAAGGGATCTTAGAATCTTATTTACGAGCTCAAAATCCGAAAAACTTTTTTCGAGTCCTTTTAGACCGTTGATGACATCCGTGAAACGGGTAAACATGTCGCCAATAGTCTCACTCGGTTTCATCTGGAAAAGTTCGAAAGAATGTATCAAAAGATTGATTTTTGACTCTTTCACTCTACTTGTGCCTTCGTGAGTCACTTCGAGTGTGTGCCAAATATCAAATGCGGTTTCACAAATTGAAACACGGTTGAACTCGTTTTTATCAAGTGCACAAAATAAGGCATTCATAGCCTTTACATTAAGAGCGAAAGCCTTCTTCTCCAATTCATTCCAATCGATCATTGGAAGAGAAGACTTCGAAAATCCATTTTCGACAAGATTCCAAAGTTTAAAATCCATAGAAATAAGAAAGATCCTCATTCGGGTCTTCCAATAGGTGTAGTCCGTCCCATTGAACATGGGTGGACGTGTAATAGAATGACCCTCTTAGTTTCCAGCGTATGCCATCTCTCTTGGGTTTTAATCCATATGAGAGTTAACCCCGCTCTGATACCAATTGTTAGGATCAAGAGCACTAAGAGGGGGGGGGGGGGGGGTGAATTAGTGCAACGGAAAACCTTCTACGATTAAAATAAAACTACGTTCGTTCGATAAAAGTGATTTTAGTAAGAAAGCCGATTCGTAAATCAATTTAAATTTTGATTAAGCGAGATGCAGCAAAGATATAAATGCAGTTTGCAGTTATGGTTCAAATCAGATAGTAGGCGCAAACTGAAATATGATATTCGTACGAAAAAACTGATTTACGTCTAAATGCTGATTCGTAAATCACTTGATTAAGCGAGATGCAATTAAAGCAAGGATATAAAGGCAGTTTGCAGTTATGATAGAAATCAAAATGTAAATGCAAACTGAAATATGATGATCGTACGATAAAACTGATTTATGTCTAAACGCTGATTCGGAAAGTGCAAAGCTTGAAACCCAATCGTATATGCGCAGAAAGCAATAAGCTTTTGAGGAGGTTTGCAGTAAAGATAATATGCTCAAAGTAAATGCAAACCGAGATTTAGAGTGGTTCGGTCAATCTTGACCTACATCCACTTTTGGCTTCCTCCACCGACGAGGTCACCGACGTCCACTAGAGGCATTCCTTCAATAGGCGAAGGCCAACCACCCTTTTACATTTTCACTCCTTTTGACGGGCTTAGGAGGCAACCCTTACAGAATTTTCTCTCCTCTCTTTAAAGATCAGAACTTGGAAGAAAAGAGGGAGAAGAACTTTTGGCCTTGACAACAATTTTAAGCTCTAAAAATCACAGAATAAGATCAGGATTTCGGTGTGTTTGAGTGCCCTTTCAGTGCTGAAAGGGTGGGGTATTTATAGGCCCCAACCCAGTTTGAATTCCGAGCTCAAAACTGTCAATTCCCGAAATTCCGGGATCTGGCGGTTGCACCGCCTAACTAAGGCGGTTGCACTGCCTGGCAGAGCTCAAAGACTGAGCCTCTAGTCGGTGTCCCCTCCTGTCAGGGGCGGTTGCACCTCCTACTAGAGCTCGAAGACCGAGCTCAGGCAGTGCCACCGCCTGACTGAGGCGGTCGCACCTCCTGCGAGAGCTCGAAGACCGAGCTCAAGCGGTGCCACCTCCTGTCAGGGGCGGTTGCACTGCCCAGTCTCGCTCGGAGACTGAGCCCAAGCGGTGCCACTGCCTGGCTGGGGCGGTTCAACCGCTTGACAGAAATCAGGGTCCGAATGGGTTGATCCATTCGGCCCAATTTGGGTTTTTCAAAGGCCCAATTGCCCCAAGATTAAGTTAATGGGATCACCTCTCATTTCCAACTTAATCATTGTGCTAACTACGATATTTCCTAAGACATTTACTGCAACTTGCTCCGGTGCATCAATCGCTTCTTCCGGCGAGCTTCCGGCGAACTTTCGTCGATCATCCGATGAACCCTCGGTGATGCTCCTGCGGACTTCTAGCAAACTCCTGGACTTGCGTCGATCCACTTGGTGAGTTCCGACGAGCTTCTTTGGCAAGCTCAAGGACTTCTCGGATATGTTCCCGTAGAACCTCCGACGATTGTCCAAACTTCCGTCGAACTCTTGAACTCCCAACGTGATCATTGTCTTGACTCTAGCGCAACTCCTGCTGCATATCTTACTTTCATCATAGTTAATCCTACACACTTATCTCAACATATATATTAGATAACAAATGACAATTAACTTCGTCATCAAAATCCGAGATTCAATAGCTATCACAACCGCAGCCCCTTTCCATTGCACTACTTCCTTCCTCCCTTCTCTCGTTCCTACTTTTTTTTTTTCCCCAAACACAGCTGTCGCAGACGCAGCCGCCACCACCGCAGCCGCAATCACACCCACAGCCCCCTTTTTTTTTGCCCCTTTCATTTCTCTTCTTCTTCCTTTCCTTCTCTTCTTTCCCAACTGCTCTGCTGCAGTCGCAGCCTCAGCCACGACCATAGCCTCTTCTTCCTCCCCTACTTATCTTCCTCTCCTTCTTCTCTTCCAACTGCAGATGCCATCGCTGCAGCCGCAGCCCCTTCTTCCCCTTCTCTTCATCCTCTCCTTCCCTTCTGCCTTCCTCTTCCTCTTTCCCTGCCACAGTTGCAGATGCCACAGCCGCAGCCGCATCTACTTCTTTCCCTTCTCCTCTTCCTTCTCCTTCCATTCTCCTTCTTCTCTTCTTCTCCTTCATCCCCTTCTTCTCCTCGACGAACAGCACCTCCTCTCCTCTGTTTCCTCCTGCAGGAAATAGAGGTGCTGCCTCTTCACCCGCTTCTACTTCTTCTCTTCCTCTTCTTCTTCTTCTCCTTCTTCTCCTTCTTCTTATCCTCTTCTTCCCTTCTCCTACCCGACACCCCACACCTTCTCACTGCAGCCCATGCCGCAGCCATCCTTCTTTTTTTTCTTTTTCTCTTCTTCTTTTTCCTCTTCTTCTTCTTCTCCTCCCCAATGCCCCACAGCTCCTCACTACAGCCCTTACCACAGCCACCTCCTCTTTTCTTCTTCTTCTTCTTCTTCTTCTGCTTCTCTTCCTCTGCTTCTCTTCTTCTCCTCTTCTTCCCTTCTCCTCCCCGATGCCCCACACATGAACTCCTCTATTTCCTCCTACACGAAACAGAGGTGCAGCCCTAGCTGCTGCAGCTATCTCTCTTTCCTCTCCCTCTTCCCTCTCTTCTTCTTCTTCTTTTCTTCTCTTCTCCCTCTTCTTCCTCTCTTCTTCTCCCCATGCCCCATAGCTCCTCTCTCTATTTCACGAAACAGAGAGCGTGGGCGGCGGTGGGATAAAACCGAAATTTTTGACTTTTTTTTTAACTTAACAGTTTAGTCCTTGAAATTTCTATATTTACATATAGGTCCTCCGATTTACAAATGAATCCTTATTAATAAATTTCAAAAGTTAGGGATATTACACTCTCCCCCCTTTAAAAGAAAATTTAGTCATCTAAATTGGTAGCACCGCCACCAATAGACGGTGGCACCGCTGGTCACTGGTCAATATGACATTAACAAGCGGTGGCACCGCCAACCTCGGAAACCTAAGAGAATTTAGAATTTGGAGCCCAAATTTGAATCCTCTTGGGGCCTATAAATACCCCTCAATTCTCAATAGAGAAAATAACTTTTGTGAAGCATTAGATTGAGATAAAAGCCTTAGCAAAGTCTTTAGCAAGCCCTATTTTCAATTTCTTAAGTGTTCACCTCCTTCTTTCTCGTTGAAAATTTGTAAGAGTGTGAACCACTTGTAAAAGGTTGTAAGAGGAGTATTTGTCTTTCCCCTTCAAAGCTATTTGTTAGTGGAAGTTGAGAGCCTCATCGAAGAAGGCTTCACAAGTGGATGTAGGTCATTTTGACCGAACCACTTGAAATTGGTGTCTCTTGAATGTGTGAGTATTTACATTTCTAAACCATATTTTACATAACAGCAAGATCTCATTTTTGTTCTTCTTCTCGCTTTGCTCATGCTACTTTCTCCAAGACATTCATTGTCAAATTCAAATCTCTATGTATGTACGAAATTGTTTTTAAACTTATGAGTTTTAATCCGCTGCACTAATTCACCCCCCCCCCCCCCCTCTTAGTGCCGCTCCGATCCTAATAGATTTTCTTATGATTACCTTTGTATTTATGTGATGCTTAGAGCATTGATGTAAGAAGGAAATGAATTGCACCAATATAAAATTCTCCTCTTCTTGTTTCTTATTTAGAAAAAAAAAAGGGGGAGAATGAAATCGCTAGCATCTCAAGAGATCGATAAATCTATTTATATTTTTTATGAATCTCTTGAAAATAATTTTGACGATTTGATGATTTGAATGAGTCTTATCTAAAACATGATCTTGAATTCTCAGAATCAAAACTTGATATTTTCTTTATGTAAATCAAGATCCCTCACATTTTTTTCTCAAATGATTTCTTACATTTTATTAAAGAGAATATTTATCGAAATGAATCATGTCTTTTGGTATTCATATGATCTTATTTTTCATGATATAATTTTTAATATGCAAGTATATCTCATCACCAAAATTTTCTTGATATCTTCCATGTGCTGACTTGAATATTTACACCTTTGTGCTATTCCCCTCTTTTTGCTTATGACAAAAGGGGAGAAAATAAAATGATGAATGTTTGGTACCAACAATAATGAAGTGACAAATGCTTAAAATTTTTAATGTTTTAGTATCATGAATATTATACCTAAAATGATGTATCATGAATGCTTGAATATCATGTATGATATGCCCATAGTGATAATTGAATTATTTTTGGTATCATGCATGAAGCAAGGATGAAATATAAGGTTTTGAAATTGTGCATATTTTAATTTGAAACTATAATGATGCACAAACATATTGAAATAAGAATGATACTTTATCTTTATCATAATTTGAAGATTGAAGTAAAGGGAAAAGAATTACAACATTTTATTCTTCCCTTCTATTTGATAATGATAAAGGGGGAGTAAAATTTGCTAGCTTGCATTTTCTAAAATGATGCATTGCTATCTTGCTAGCTTGCTATCTTGCTAGCTTGCTATCTTGCATTCTTTTTCAAAAACTTGCTAGCCTTCATACTTCAAAGAGAAGTAACACTTACCAAATTGCTAGTTTGCATGTTGTAAAATGATGTAAATTTTGCTAGCTTGCGCTTTGCAAAGGAAGTAAAAATCATACTTCTCAAAAGAGAAGAAAGAATTTGCTATCTTGAACATCACCAAAATTGATAGCTTGCTTATCTTAAGAAGTAAAAATATAAACTTACAAAATTTACAATCTTATACATCTTTAAAATTAATGATGATTTGGTGATTATGCATGTTGTAAAGTGATGAAAAAATTTGTTAGCTTGTATGTTATAAAACTTGCATATCTCAAAAACTGGCTCGATGCACTTCTCCTTTTTGTTAATGACAAAGGGGGAGAAGTTATAATGATGATCATGCATGAAATGATGTATTGAAAATTTAATTATGTATGATTTTATGATGACATGTTGCTTGAAATTTTGAATACAATAGTTCTATCAATATGACATATTGATAGAGGGAGTTAAGGTTAACTCCGTTATCAATTGTTTGTCATCATAAAAAAGGGGGAGATTGTTGAATCTCAAATTTTGATGATGAAACCAATTGATAGTGTTTATGATTTGATCTACCTTTTGAGTGATGCAGGAAACTTTAATCAGGGAGAGATAATTAAAGCAGAAAGAATCATGTTGGGTTAGAGTATTACATGTCAGAAGATTGGATGTCGCATCGAAGGATCGATCGATGTATTGACATAATGCTTCAGGCCATTGGTTCGGGCATTGGGCCAAGAAGAGTGAAAATTATGCCAAGGAAATTGGAGTTGTGGAGGTCAACTGGCCGATTGGGTAATAGGCCGCAAGATAGGATGATGCACCGAAGAATCAGACGAAGTGTCGATAAACCAATGACATGTTGGGCAATATTTGATTCAAGCATTGTAATAATTGTCTAGATCAAAGTAGGTTTTAAGTGTGTAGGATTAACTATGATAGCAATCAAGGCATAAAGCTAAATGAAGTACCGGAGTCAATAACGAGATTTCATTGAAAGTTTGAGAGTTCGTCGGAAGTCTGGACATTTGTCGGAAGTTTTATCGAAATTGACCAAGAAGTCCAGGAGCTTGCCAAAGAAGCTCATCGGAACTCGCTAAGAAGATTGTCATGAAGTCCAAGAGCTTGCCAGGAGTCCACTGGAACATTTCCAAGAGATCGTTGGAAGTTCGCGGAAAGCTCATCGGAAGAAACCTAGACTTACTAGACTTATTTAGCTTAGTGTATGCCTTAAAATTCGTAGTTAGCACATAATTGGGTTGAATTGAGCCATCTCAATTAGAGGACAATTGGGCCCAAGTTTGGGCTGTATTGGGCTAAGTGAAAAGGCCCAAATAGTGACCCAATAGGTGGAACTGTCGCGGCAAAATCTGCGATACTTGGTCAGGAGGTGGTACCACTGGTCTGGGCAGTGATACCACCATACTAGGTGGTGTTACCACTCAGACACAGTCTTCTAGGCGATGATACCGCTAGACTGGGCGATGGTACCACCCAGTGTTAGTGTTGCAAGTGGTGGTACCTGTAATATCCCTCACTTTTAAAAATTATTAATAAAAAATTATTTATAAACCGGAGGACCTATATGTAAATATAGAAATCTCAAGGACTAAACTGTTAAGTTACAAAAAAAAAGAGAAAACCAAAAATTTTGGTTTTATCCCACCGCCTCCCACGCTCTCTATTTCTCGAGAAACAAAGAGAGGAGTGGTGGGGCGTGGGGAGAAGAAAAGAAGAAGAAGAGGGAAAAGAAGAGAGGAAGAAGAGGGCGAAGAAAAGAAAAGAAGAAGAAGAAGAGAGGGAAGAGGGAGAGGAAAGAGAGATAGCTGCAACAGCTAGGGCTGCAGCACCTCTGTTTCGGGTAGGAGGAAACAGAGGAGTTCATGTGTGGGGCGCCGGGGAGGAGAAGGGGAGAAGAAGAGAAGCAGAAGAAGAAGAAAAGAGGAGGTGGCTGCGGCAAGGGCTGCAGCGAGGAGCTGTGGGGTGTTGGGGAGGAGAAAGGAAGAAGAGGAGAAGAAGAAAAGAAGAAGAAGAGGGAAAAGAAGAGAGGAGGAAGAAGAGGGAGAAAAGAAGATTAGAAGAAGAAGAAAAAGAGAGGGAAGTGGAAGAGGAGCGAGAGGTGGCAGCAACTAGGGCTGCAGCACCTCTGTTACCTGCAGGCAGAAATAGAGGAGATGGGGTGTGGGGCATTGGGGAGGAGAAGAAGAAGAAGAGGAAGAAGAAGAAGAGAAAGAAAAAAAGAAGGATGGCTGCGGCATGGGCGGCAGTGAGAAGGTGTGGGGTGTCGGGTAGGAGAAGGGAAGAAGAGGAGAAGAAGAAGGAGAAGAAGAAGAAGTGGAAGAGAAGAAGTAGAAGCGGGTGAAGAGGCGGCACCTCTGTGTTAGGATCGAGAGCACTAAGAGGGGGGGGGTGAATTAGTGCAGCAGAAAACTTTCTGTGATTAAAATCGA